>NC_142887.1:22117500-22437500 GCF_051225735.1 Oryctolagus cuniculus | reverse complement strand
AATGTCCAGCAATTTACAGATTCAATGTGATACCAATAAAAACACCAAGCATTCTTCTCAGATACCTAAAAAAAAAAATGCTGAAATTCAATTGGAAACACAGGGCAACCCGAATAGCTATAGCAGTCTTATATAACAAAAACAAAGCTGGAGGCATTACAATACCAGATTTCAAGACATACTACAGAGCAGTTATAATCAAAACAACCTGGTACTGGTGCTAAAACAGAGCACTGGAACAGAATAGAAAGGCCAGGAATTAGTGCATCCATCTACAACCAACTTATCTTTGACAAAGGAGCTAAAATCAATCCCTGGAGCAAGGACAGTCTCTCCAACAAGTGATGCTGAGCAAACTGGATCTCCCCATGCAGAAGCAAGACCCCTACCTTACACAAAAACCCACTCAAAATGGATTAAAGACCTAAATCTATGATCTGATACCATCAAATTATTAGAGAACATCAGGGAAACCCTGCAAGACATTGGCATAGGCAAAGACTTCTTGCTAAAGACCCCAGAGCCACAGGCAATCAAAGCCAAAAATGACAAATGGGATTACATCAAATTGAGAAGCGTCTGTACTGCAAAAGAAACACTCAGGAAAGTAAAGAGGCAGCTGACAGAATGGAAGAAATGATTTGCAAACTATGTAACTGATAAAGGATTAATAACCAGAATATATAAAGAGATCAAGAAACTCAACAAAACGACAACCCAGCTAAAAAATGAGCCAAGGACTTAGGCATTTTTCAAAAGAGGAAATCCAAATGGCCAACAGACACATGAAAAAATGCTCAGGATCACTAGCTGTCAGGGAAATGCAAATCAAAGCCATGGTGAGGTTTTACCTCACCCCAGTTAGAATGGCTCTCATATAGTAATCAATAAATGCTGGTGAGGATGTGGAGAGAAAGGTACCCTAATCTACTGTTGGTGGGACTGTAAGCTGGTACAGCTACTGTGGACAACAGTATGTAGACACCTCAGAAATCTGAATATAGACCTACCATACGACCCAGCCATCCCACTCCTGGGAATTTACCCTAGGGAAATGAAGGCGTTCTCTGCACCCCCATGTTTATTGCAGCTCAGTTCACAATAGTTAAGATATGGAATCAACCCAAATGCCCGTCAACTGAAGACTGGATAAAGAAATTATGGGATATGTATACAATGAATACTACACAGCAATTAAAAACAAAAGTGAAATCTGGTCATTTCCAACAAAATGGTTGAATCTGGAAAGCATCATACTTAGTGAAATAAGCCAGTCCCAAAGAGACGAATACCATCTGTTCTCTCTGACCTGTGGTAATAGAGCACCTAACAGGCAGTCTGTAGAAGGGAAATTAACACTTTGAGAAGCAGTGACTTTGAACAGCCCTCGTCTTGACAGTTGAGCAACAGTTGTGTTTTTCCCCCATACTATTTGTTGAACTCTTAACAGACTTAATCGTATGTGTATAAAGTTAATTGAAAATAGATCTTAGTAAAAAATAAAATAAAAAACCTGGCCCTGGTTCTCATAGGAATTTGGAGAGTGAACCAGCAGATGGAAGATCTTGTCACTTTACCTTTCAAAATAAGTAAAATATCTTGGAAACAGAACACAAAGCAAGTAGTGGGCCACAGGCTGCTTTTTGCTCACTGATCAGCCTGTGACCCGTGACCTACCCTCCCCCACAACATGACACAGGGCAATATGTAGAAGGGAGTGGGTACAACACCAATCACGCTATGCAGCGGGCAGAGTCTGTGCACATGAAGAAAGGTGGTTTCTAAAACCCACAGTGATCTGCAAAAGCAAAATCATCACCCACTTCACTTCACGATGCCGAGAGCTACTGTTGTAGTCCATGATAGGAACAAAAAGGTAGGGGCTGGCGCAGCACGTAGTAGGCTAAGCCTCTGCCTGTGGTGCCGGCATCCCATACGGGCACCAGGTTGAGTCCCGGCTGCTCCTCTTCCACTCACAGCTTCCCGCTAATGGCTTGAGGAAGCAGTAGAAGATGGCCCAAGTGCTTGGGCCCCTGCACCCACATGGGAGACCCAGAGGAAGCTCCTGGCTCCAGATTGGCTCAGCTCTGGAAGACGGAAGACCTCTCTGTCTCTCTCTCTGTCTTTCAAATAAATAAACTTTAAAAAGAAACTTCTAAAAAACAAAAAAACCAAAAAGTGGCATAGCAGACAGAATGGCTGCTCCACTTCCGGGAAAACAAAAGATGGCCCAAGTATTTGGGCCTCTGTCACCCACATGGGAGACCCGAATGATGTTTCTGGATGCTGCCTTCAGCCTGGCTGAGCCCTGACAGCCATCTGGGGAGTGAACCAGCAGATGGAAGATCTCTTTCCACCTTTAATCCTGACTTTCAAATAAATCTTATAAAAAAGCAACAAAACAAAACAGCAGGAAGCGCAGCCCCTCGTAAGAGTTACCTTTCATTAAATCAGGTCAGAACACCTGGAACACACTCCTTAGTGAATTTCAAGGCTATGTTAATTAGCTTGACTGTGATACTTTTTTTTATTTTTTATTTTATTTTATTTTATTTTTTTGACAGGCAGAGTGGACAGTGAGAGAGAGAGAGACAGAGAGAAAGGTCTTCCTTTGCCGTTGGTTCACCCTCCAATGGCCGCCGCGGCTGGTGCACTGCAGCCGGCGCACCGCGCTGATCCGAAGCCAGGAGCCAGGTACTTCTCCTGGTCTCCCATGGCGTGCAGGGCCCAAGCACTTGGGCCATCCTCCACTGCACTCCCTGGTCACAGCAGAGAGCTGGCCTGGAAGAGGGGCAACTGGGACAGACTCCGGCGCCCCGACTGGGACTGGAATCGGTGTGCCGGCGCTGCAAGGCGGAGGATTAGCCTAGTGAGCTGCGGTGCCGGCTACATATACATATTCAAAGTATTATATCGGGGGTGGGTGGGATTTGGCCTGGTGGTTAAGATGCTATTTAAGATACCAGCATCCCACCGGAGTTCGAGGCCTGGCTCTGCTCCCGACCCCCAGCTTTCTGCTGCCACAGAGCCTGGGAGGCCAGGGTGAGGGCTCCGGTGACTGGGCTCTTCCGCCTGCACGGAGACTTGGACTGAGCTCAGCACTGGCAGGCATTTGGGGAACGAAGCAGAGGTTGAGAGTCCGCTCTCCACCTCTCAAATAAATAAGAAAATAAATAAGAGATAATTGTGGTGTTCTTTGGGATCAGTTATCAAGCAGCATGAAACTCAGGGGTGTGGAAGAAAGGAAATGAAGAGTCCAGAGCCAGTGCTGCCTGCTGCCCCTGGGTGCAGCCCGCTCTGTCGCCCCGCCCCGCCCTGGGCTCCCTCACCGCCCAACAGCACAGCTGGCCACGCCTCTCCCTGGCCTGGTGTGAGGATGAGAAGTTAGTGCCTGTTGCTTCTACAACACAAGTAGATCAAATGCCACGGCTTTGTTTGCTTTAGACCAATTAAGTTCTTCTCCGAGTTCTCGCCTCCATGAACAAACAGATGAGGTGGATCGCATCCGCGTGCTGCGGACTCTGAGGACTAATTTTGGAATCTTCCCAAGAACGGCAACGTCTCGACAACCGTGAAACACCTGTGAGTGGTGCATTTGAATCGCTATCGATCCTTCCTGCAAGCTTGAAATACTTTTAAGTGATACCTGGACCAATAGGATAGATCTGACACACGTGCATTTCAAACGTCTTAAGAAAGTTACTGCATACAAAACATTTAGGATAGGACCAAGAAGAGCCAGCCTGTAGTAAATGCTAATTGTTATTATGGCACACAGTCTGACACAGTAAGTTGGGGGTGGCTTACCCCACCCTACTCAGTGCTACCTGGAAGCAGGAATGACTCTCAGCTGACCCCCGAACCTACGCCCTGCTGACCACACGAATGCCAGCAGGCATGCTGAACTCACCAGAACAGTGAGCCTTCTAGAACCTTCTCAGGTTGGGGGACCACAGCATCAGTACCATCTGGGACCAAAATCCCGGCAGTCTCCCAGGCTGACAGGATCAGAATCTGCCTTCCCATAGCACCCCTGCACTGAAGGCAGAGAAATAGGGCTCTCAGCACCCATGTGTCTCTCCCTACGGGCCGAGTGCTGAACAAGGTTCACCTGCATGTGTCCCCAAACCTGTCCTTGCCTAGGACACTTGTTCTTGTAACTGAGTCAATTCAATATCAAAGAAGCCAATGGAGCATCCCTCAGTATGCCTTATGGCCCCTGGATTAGCTTCCATTGAATTAGGGAAGGGAGAAACTAAACGATTTATGATGAAACTGTAGAGGGATTCTACCGTCAATTGTTTAGTAAGCATCATTATGTTCTTGATGTAATAAAGGAGCCTGGGACCACAGACAGTTTATTATGGGCATAATTAAAGCAAGAACATGACCAACTTGGCCCTACATCCTAAAAGCTCCAAAGATGTGTAATAGACCAGAATAGTTCCAATACTTAAGATTTTATTTGAACATTTTTGGCTGATGTTAGAGACTGGTAGCTGTAAGGCCTCACTCAGCCTCTTTCTTCCTTATCCCACAGCTTCAGTTTTTATTTGAAAGGTGAGGGGAGACAGAGAGGGAGGGGGAAGAGACAGAGAGGGAGGGGGAAGAGACAGAGAGGGAGGGGGAAGAGACAGAGAGGGAGGGGGAAGAGACAGAGAGGGAGGGGGAAGAGACAGAGAGGGAGGGGGAAGAGACAGAGAGGGAGGGGGAGAGACAGGGAGGGAGAGGGAGAGAGAGAGGGAGAGGGAGAGACAGAGAGGGAGGGGGAGAGACAGAGAGGGAGGGGGAGAGACAGAGAGGGAGGGGGAGAGACAGAGAGGGAGGGGGAGACAGATCTTCCATCTGATGTTTCTCTCCCCACAAGTCCACAACAGCCGGGGCTGTGCCAGTCTGAAGCAAGGTGCCTGGAATCTCCATGGGTCTCTCGTGAGGGTCTAGAGACCCAACTACTTGAGCCATCACTGCTGCCTCCCAGGGCGGGCACCGGAAGGAAGCAGGAATCAGAAGCGGAACCAGGGCTTGGACCAGGCACTGACCTAGGATGTGGGGTCCCAAGCAGCATCTCAACCACTGTGCTGAGCCCCCAGCCCCATCCTCGCTGTTTTAAGCAGTGAGACAACGACTATATACACTGTACCTGATAGTTTGGTGCAGGCTCAGACTGGATAAAAACAGACCCCGGGGTGGGGCTGGGGGGCAGCAGCGCTGTGGCCTAGCAGGTAAAGCTGCCTCCTGCAGTTCTGGCATCCCATGTGGGCACCGGTTCGTGTCCCGGCTGCTCCACTTCCAATCCAGCTCTTTGCTATCGTCTGGGAAAACGGTCAAAGATGGCCCAAGTCCTTGGGCCCCTGCACCGGCATGGGAGATCCGGGAGAGGCTCCTGGTGTCGGATTGGTGCAGCTCCAACTGTTGTAACCAACTGGGGAGTGAACCAGAGGATGGAAAATCTGTCTCTCCTTCTCTGTGTAACCCTTTCAAGTAAACATTTTAAAAAGACTCAGGTTCTTTCTAAGGAGCAAGCCTCGTCATACAGGCTGAGTTACTAATGCCACTGATAACCAGGACAACAATGGCTACACTGACCATTCCGAGTGGGGTATGATCCCACCCAGGCCAGGGGGCCATGATAGAAATAAGGGCCAGGGACAAAGCACCTCCAGAGTCATCCCGAGACGCTTATGAACACCCTCAAGGCCCTTCCAGGATGGGGGACAATGAATGGGCCCAGTGTAGGGGCACAATCATTATTCCTCAGCTGGCCCAACACTGGCCCAGATTCCTGGCTTAGGGCTAAGCACCACGGCCAGTGAGGAGGCAGCATTGGGTGCAGCGATGGAGACACCAGTGGGGACATGCACATTCTCTATCCTAGCGCCGGGGTTTGAGCTCAGCTCCTCTCCCAACTCCACAGCTGCCAGAGGTGAGTCAAGAAGTTGGGTCCCCACCACTCACCCGGGGGATCCAGACTGAGTTGCTAAGCTTTGGACCCGCCCAGCTATGGCTGCTGGGGCATTGGATGGGAGACCTGGCAGGTGGAAGCTCTATCTGCCATGTGCGCCTATGTGTGCACATCTACTGTGTCCTACTCTGCATCTTTGCTTCTGCCCTGCCCCAACTCTGCATCTGTCTCTGCCTTTCTATTTTTTTTGAAAGCTCCCAACTTACAAATGAACCAATTGTGTGTGTATATAGGGCAAGTGCCTAAAAGAACATGAAGTATCCCTGTGTAGATGGAGACATTCACATTCTACACCACTTGTACTTTTGCTCTAAGTTCTATTAAATAGGTTCATGGAAGAATGGTATTTGGGATAAATAACTCATTTGGAAGAGGGTCTTTTTAGTCATTGTTTTACTTGCCTTGTTCAGAAACAGATCTAAAAGGCCCAGGGAAATAAGTGTGTTTTGTTCTTTTAGGCATTTGGGGACTTTGCACTTGGGGAAAAATAAAGGAGAAATGCAAAACTTCTTTCTCTACTTTGCATCAAAAGTCAAACAGAACAGGAGAGAGGATTTTAGGAGGTGTAGATAGAAGCTGTAATGAATGTAAATTGCCATGGAAATGCCCCCCCCCCAAAAAAAAAAAAAAGATAGTACACTGTCCAAAGTGAACTATAAACTTCTTGGAACAAGACAGCCACGTTCCGTTACCCCGAGGCCCGAGCACACCCTGGCGGGCCCCATACGAGGGAGTGTGCCGTTTCCACTCTCAACGTCCAGCAGCCCGGCGGTTTTCAGCCAGCAGCTCAGCTGAATGACAGTTTCAAAATCAAGGCCATTGTCCTCGAGAGTCCTTTTCATTTCAGGTGCAGATTAATTTTGGAGGCAGCCTGGCTGCCGCGCCCCCCCCCCCCCCCCACCAGCTCCTTCCCGTTGGTTAGTGAACAGCCGGTGTTGGTTTGGATAATGAGCCCTGGGCCGGGCCCTCAACAGGCTCTGCTGGGAAATCGCTCTTGAAATCGATTGCGGCACAATCCCGGGGCCCGGTGCCTGCCGCACACCAAGAGGCTCCTGCACACGCACTCGGTGGGTTTCAGAGCCAGACTGCAGAATTTCACCAACGCTCGGAGTTGAAACAGACATTCACAGGGCCCATTCATCTGGGACTCGAGTGTCCCCAAACAAGCAGGCGCTAGGACCTCCATCGTATTCTCCCAGCCTAAAATGCAGTCTTTTTGTCCGTTACACCCATGCATGTAATCAGCGATTGTTCCCATTGTAAATCCCAGATTCACCATCTGTATGCGCCAAAGGGCCGGGGGATGGTTAATACGCGGTCCCTATGGGATTAATCTGCAATTTCACACTAAATGATTTTTAAGTATAATTTGTTACAATGATACAACATTACCGTTTCTAAAACAAACAGCTGTGATGGTTACATTGTGATACAAAAGAAAGCCGAATTCCAACCAGTTTATGTCACTGGGCCTCACGGTTTACTTTAGAGGCAGATAGGGGGGAAAAAAAATCCCAGGCTAGGATCTAGGGAATGGGGCTCAGGAAGAAATCACCCTGCTTTTGGTCAGTGGGGCTCCTGGGTCTGAACTTGAGAAAAACCATGCAGTTCTTCGAGCTATTCTTTAAGCCCGGCAGGGTTGTTCGTCGTTTGCAGGATGAACTGCTTATAGCGACAAGATGGCATTCTGGTAAACATCAAACCATCGAAGTCTCTTGTGTCAGAGGAGCCCTTGAGATCAGTCTGTGATATGACAAAAAGCTGGCTTGAAGCTTGTCAAGAAATGATTCCTTTTCATGCCATTTTTAAATGTCTTGGTTTATAGCATCAACAATCTATTTGAATTTCACAACATAAGCATATACTTCAACAAGTTTGCAAAAAAATAGCATTGAAGGATAAGGCTGGCTGCAAACAATCTTACAATCCATATGTAGCCTTTTCATAACATGTTTTCATGAATTTTAAGTTCCTTCATGTTACCCAAGAGAATATACTTATTTGAAATCAAGACTAGCCAAAGCAAGAAGACTAAAAAGTTTAATATCTATTCGAGAGGCAGAGCTATAGAGAGGGAGAAACAGATCTTTACCCGATGGTTCACTCCCCAAAGGGTTACAACAGCCAGTGTTGGGCCAAGTCAAAACCAGGAGCTTCATCAGGGTCTCCCATGTGGGTGGCAGGGACCCAAAGACTTGGACTGTATTTCAATGCTTTTCCCAAGCTGTTCACAGGGAGCTGGGTTGGAAGGGGAGCAGCTGGGACACAAAATGGAACCCAAATGGGACACCGGCATGCAGAGGTGGCTTTACTCACTCTGCCAGCCCCAGAATATCAAAGTCTGACACTTTAATCTGCTTTACCAAGCAGGAAGCTGTAGCTGGGTGGCTCCAGCATGCTATATGGCACCGGTTTGAGTCTCGGCTGCTCTATTTCCAATCATGCTCCCTGCTAACATGCCTGAGAGGCAACTGAGGATTGCCCAAGTGCTTAGGCCCCTGCACCCACGTGGGAGACTGGGATGAAGATCCTGGCTCAGCTCCGATGGAACAAGTGGATGGAAGACCTTTCTCCGTCTCTGCCTGTCTGGAACTCTGCCTTTCAAATAAATAAATCTTAAAGAATGAAGTCATTCTGAGATTCAAACAAATCTGATGATCTTCCTGAGCTATTTTAGATAGGGTTTCAATGAGTCTTCATAGGGGTCACGTGGCCAAGGTGTTCCATCTGGGTACTCGGCAGGAACACTTGCTCAGCCTCCCCTTTTTACTGCGGTTCAGCCCATGAACTACAGGTGCGTCCTCTGTGGGGCCAGCCAGGGGAGCAGCCATTCCTGGAAGCTGGATTCTCCCTGGTGCAATCTAAGGTTCTAACCCAGGAACCATGAAAGTAGTAGCAAAAGAGCTGCTGTCAGAAACCAGCGGGCGCAGACAAGCAGAAGAAGGGGTTCTACATACAATCAGGTCGACAGGCAGGGTACACCAGGTCACATCCACTTCCTGTCCCTCATCTGGGGACACTAGCACCCCTCTCCCTGTATCACCAGGGCTTCAGAAACATGTACAAAGCACTTAGTGCATCCCTGGGTTAAGTATGTTGTTGGGAAAGGCCAGTTTGTCCTTGTCATTAGCTACTCACAATCCTGAGGTTTTGACACTCATACGCGAGTAAGTGAAACATCTTATGTTCGTCCTCTACTGTGAGAGAGACAGCAATGACCCATGAAAACCCGTTGAAAGACAAACAGCAAAGGGTAGGTTTGGGGGCTGGGCAATGAGCAATAGTGGGGCTTGTAGCAAACTGGAGGTCATGTGACTGGCATTCTAACCCAAGGCAACCGTGCTCAGCCCTAGCTGCTGACCACCTCCAGGGAATGTGGCCTACTGTGGCCAGTTTCTCAATGTTTGAAGAAACCTGAAAATCCCACCTTGGAGAATTTTAAAATTTTGGCATCTAATTCTTTTTTTTTTTTTTTAAAGAAAAGCTGCAGGGCCAGTGCTGTGGCATAGCAGATAAAGCCACTGCCTGTAGTGCTAATTCGAGTCCTGGCTGTGCCACTTCCAGTCCAGCTCCCTGCTCATGCACCTGGGAAAGCAGTGGAAGATGGCCCAAGTGCTTGGATCCTTGAACCCAAGTGGGAGAAGCTCCTGGCTTCCCAGCTCCAGCCATTGCAGCCATTTTTTTTTTTTGACAGGCAGAGTGGACAGTGAGAGAGAGAGACAGAGAGAAAGGTCTTCCTTTGCCGTTGGTTCACCCTCCAATGGCCGCCGCGGCCGGCGCGCTGCGGCCGGCGCAGCGCGCTGATCCGATGGCAGGAGCCAGGAGCCAGGTGCTTTTCCTGGTCTCCCATGGGGTGCAGGGCCCAAGCACCTGGGCCATCCTCCACTGCACTCCCTGGCCACAGCAGAGGGCTGGCCTGGAAGAGGGGCAACCGGGACAGAATCCGGCGCCCCAACCGGGACTAGAACCCGGTGTGCCGGCGCCGCTAGGCGGAGGATTAGCCTAGTGAGCCGCGGCGCCGGCCAGCCATTGCAGCCATTTAGTGAGTGAACCAGCAGAGGGAAGATCTCTCTCTTACTCTGACCCTCTAACTCTGCCTTTCAAATAACTAAATTGGTCTTTAAAAAGAAAGAAAAGCCTGCAAGCTAAGGTCTGTGTGTGGCTGAATGCAGATTGCTCAAGATCTGATAACATATGCTAGGAGGGGACGTGGGTCAGAGAGAGCAGCACAGGTCTGTCGGTGACGGAGACCCAGGCGCACTGTGCAGTTACACATAAGCTACTCCCCAACGGAGACCTAGAGGCTAGAACACCAGCCCTGCAGGAGATGAGAAAGTAACATGAGAGTCACAAAGTGGCTGGATTAAAGCCACCCCAGCACCGAGGGGCAACACCGCCTTTCCCCACCTGCAGATGGTGAATGGGGTTTCCTGAGGGAGAAGGAAAACAAAGGGCTTAGATGGGGTAAGGTTATGGATTCCGGGAAAAAGACAAGGAGCCTAGTTTTCCATGCATTAAACAGCATCACCTTGAATGAACAGAAGCTGAATTCTCCCAGGGTGCAGGAGAAGGCTGTGCAGGTCGTCACGGGAACTGTTTAGCAAATGCAGATTTTCCTGGCTTTAAAGGGTGAGATCCTTTCTTGGAGAGTATGGGGAAGAGGCGAGAGGAATACGAGATGACCTGGAAACGCAGCCCAGGTTTGGGGAGCAGCAAGTGCTGTGTGGAAGCGTCGCCCAGCCCTGGAAGATGCTTGCTCTTTTACAGACCGGCAAGCAAAGGTGCAGGGAGGATGGCCCAGGGACAGTCAGTGCCGAGACTTGAACCTGGGCTGCCTGGCAGCCGAGCCATCAGGAAGCCCACCCAGGTGCTGTCACCACGCTTAAGGATGTGCTGTGGGCAGGGAAGGAGCGACACTGGATCACTCTAATTCACATGGAATCATTGTGTTCAAATGGCACCAGTTATTCACTTTCCACAAATCAAATATGCCCAAAATTATGTCAAACAACCTGGTACATCTTGTGATGAACACAGATCTCTCGGAATGTCTCAGGGCCCACGGTTCATCAACTAGCAGCATAGCAGAGAAATTCAGTAAGAACAGCCAAGAGATGGCCCAAATCTTTAGAAAAATTGTTTTAAGCTGTAGATGCCTTATTTGTTTTATAGGCTTCAACTTAAGCCAGGGGTGGGTGTTTGGTACAGTGGTTGAGATACTAGTTTGGATGCCCACATCCTAGATCAGAAAAGCTGGGTTTGAGTGCCGGCTCCACTCCCGATTCCAGCTTCCTGCTCAAACACACCCTGAGGGGCAGCAGGTGATGGCTCAAGCACTTAGGCCCCTGCCACCCACATGGGAAACCTGGCTTTGGCCTGGCCCACCCTCAGCTGTAGGGGATATTTAGGGAGTGAACCAGGGGATGGAAGATGGAAGATCTCTCTTTATGCCTTTCAATTAAGTGAAAGCCAGTAAATAAGATTTTTTTTTTTTGACAGGCAAAATGGACAGTGAGAGAGAGACAAGGAGAAAGGTCTTCCTTTTGCTGTTGGTTCACCCTCCAGTGGCGCTGCGGCCGGCACACTGCACTGATCCGATGGCAGGAGCCAGGTGCTTATCCTGGTCTCCCGTGCGGGTGCAGGGCCCAAGGACTTGGGCCATTCTCCACTGCACTCCCGGGCCACGGCAGAGAGCTGGACTGGAAGAGGAGCAACAGGGACAGAATCCGACGCCCCAACTAGGACTAGAACCCGGTGTGCCAGCGCCGCAGGCAGAGGATTAGCCTGTTGAGCCGTGGCACTGGCCCAGTAAATAAGATTTTTAGCGGCGGCCATTGGAGGGTGAACCAACGGCAAAGGAAGACCTTTCTGTCTCTCTCTCTCACTGTCCACTCTGCCTGTCAAAAAAAAAAAAAAAAAAAAAAGGCAACTTTAAGCCCAATAGAATATCTAAAAAGTTTCAGTGTTGTCATCACCAAGAATATAGTTACAATAAATTGGTACAGCATTAAGTGTTTCCATGTTTGCACTCCCCTGTGTTTAGAGGTAGGTATTTGTTACAGCAGCGGAAATGGCATCCTGACAGTCAACACAAAATTTCCTCTGCACCTGCATGGACTTGGCCTCGAACTCTCAGGAGGAGACAGACCACCAGGGATGTCGGCGCTGGGGGTGGGGAGGCTCAATGATTTGCGGCTCCTCGCTCCCTCCACTCAGCAACAGCTGCGTAGGTGGTATTTTCTCTCTATCCTCAGAATTGATAAGCCGGCCCGGGGTCGCTCTGTTCACCAGTTTTCCCTTATACTGATGGAAATAAACCTGGAACCTACAACCTGGCCTTCTCCATTCTTCGTGGAGTTACAGAATCAAAGGCCTGTGGTTTCTATTCTTTGCCCCCCCCAAAAAAATTCTCAAAAGAAAGTCAATCGTCCAGAAGAAAAAACAATGAAACAACCGAAGCACCTGCGCCCAGGGTAGGTGAGGCACACCCTGTCCGCAGCTCAGTTTGTGCCCGCCTACCCTCCCGAGAACCAGATTGGGACAGTGCAGGGACCGCATCCACAGGGAGGCAGCAGGACGTCAACAGGACGCCGAGACCTTCTGGACTCCCTCTCTGGAAACGTCCAAGGGTTCAGCACCGTGCAGTAAATAAGACATAAAGCATTCATAAGCAGCAGTCCCTCCACACTCGCGCTCCCAAAGCGAACTCTAATCCACTTAGCAGCCACGCTAACGGCGGCAGAGAGATCCGGGCCTCCTCTTGGGAAGCGGCTTTTAAGCCTTGCGCTACAGCTTTGTGCTGCCTTGGAACCCAGGCTCAGAGACTGCTGGCACGAACCCCGACGAGAGACATGGGATAAACCTCCCATCGGAGTTTTTCTCCTAAGAAAACGTCGCCTCACTAGTTGATAGAAGTTGGCAAAAACAAGGGGGAAACGCCAGTCTCCAGCATGACTGCTATGGCTCAGACACAGCCCGGGGCCCCCCGGGGGTGTCCTAGCATCACCATTCCTCAAGCAAACTCTGGGTGCACCTGTTTCATAACCAACCCCTGCAGCTCACTGGACGGGGCCAGTGGCCAGGGTGGGAGACAGAGGAGTGATTACTTCTTGCTGCAAATTATGTATTCCTGACCTTCGTCCTCACCACTGGGAAATTAAAATCAGAGAAGAACCTGGGGACAAGGAGGAATAGTTACGAGCTGTAATGAGATGGAGCTACTTTGTGATTAAATCAAACATGCTCCCGACTTGCTAAATGAGTTCATATCCATGCTGACACTGCCCTTCCACTCCGCCTAGGAGAGATCGGCACCCCCAGCTGAGTCCGCGTCCGTTTGAAACTCACCATCAGTGTCACAGGCACCTGAGCTCTGAACAACCCAAACCTAGGACACCCAGGCCGGCCGGAGCATTTTCCACCTCAATAAAGCCCAAAGCCACAGTACCTGCGCATTTCTTCTCCTGCAAGATTTCCCGTTTGGGCAGAGGTCTGATGACTTGGGCTGACCCGGCGCCTTGTGGGAGTCTCACTGTCAGGGCATCTTAAATGCCTTCTCAAAGACTCGTGCTACAGGTGAGCAACTGATGAGGGTACTCAGTGGGAACAGGTGAACGCCACATTCTTCCCTTTTATAAGGAAACAAAAAGGACCAGAAAGTACTCACCTGGGCAGGTGCCCCAGCACACGTGATCACAGAAGCAGCAGAGACAAGGGTGACAAAATAAGGATTCCCCTCCCCCTCCCGCCAAGCTCTTTCCTGCCGTGGCTCTGCTGTCATTCAGGTGACACGCAGTGGAGACGCCCCCTATCTGTAGCAAAAGGGAAGACAGCATCGGTCTCAGGCGTTTCAGTGGCAACACTTGGCAGCAACCGCACCTGGAGCAAAGAAGGTCTCAATTCTTTAGGGAAATGGCCATGACTCCCGGACACAAGTGCCTGCAGAGAAACCAACTTCTCCTAGCAGGGGTGGGCACCCTTTCTTCTGCCAGGGACCCTTAGGGTATTGATTACACCGTTGGTGTTATCAACATCAAACATAGCCTGCTATACGTGCATTGGCTGCATTGTGGTTGCATGGGCAGGGCCAGAACAAACAATGGCCTGCGGGCTGTGAACTTTCTCCATCTTTTCCATCATGCGTAAATCTACTCTACAGAATTTACAGACTGCTGTGACAAGGGACTGAAAGTTCAATAGGTTATTTTGCTTGGTTGTTTTAAAGCAAGGCCTGTTCTTCATAAAATTAAATGTTAGTTTTTTTTAAAAAAAATTTATTTTTCTGAAAGTCAGAGTTACAGAGAGAGAGAGAGAGAGAGAGAGAGAGAGAGAGAGAGAGGTCTATCCATCTGATGGTTCACCCCCTAACTGGTTGCAACGGCTGGAGCTGTGCCGATCCGGAAACAGGAGCTTCTTCCAGGTCTCCCACGTGGGTGCAGGGGTCCAAGCACTTGGGCCATCTTCTATTGCTTTCCCAGGCCAGAGCAGAGAGCTGGATTGGAAATGGAGCAGCCAGGTCTCGAACCAGCACCCATATGGGATGCCGACACTGCAGCCCAGGATGTTAACCCGCTGCTCCACAGCGCCGGCCCCTTAAATGCTAGTTTTTAACTGGCCCATTTCTAGCTTCCGTACCTCTGCTTGCTTGATAATGGCCAAGGCCACTGGACTGTGGTTTCTCCTGTCTACTCCCAGCCGAGGACACAGGATAGCACAGGTGGCGTCAAGGTTACAAAAAGCCTGGCTAATTAGCCAACTGCTTCTCGCTTCTGTGTGCCTGCTTTCTGCTTGCACAAGCTCACATGCATAATCAAATGTCTGATAAAAGGTAGGTTCTGCCTTTACAAAGCCCCCAGCACTGCAGCTCGGGGCTGTCTTCCCTGGACTGCTCCGTGAGAGGGCAGTCGCCAGCTGGCTAATAAAGAACTCCTAATTTGACTTCAAAAGTCTCGCTGTGTTTTTCATCTGTGCGCCCCACAACACTGCATGGATGCTTTTGACTTTTTTTTTTTTTTTTTTTTTTGACAGGCAGAGTGGACAGTGAGAGAGAGAGAGACAGCGAGAAAGGTCTTCCTTTTGCCGTTGGTTCACCCTCCAATGGCCGCCGCGGCTGGCGCACCACGCTGATCCGAAGGCAGGAGCCAGGTGCTTCTCCTGGTCTCCCATGGGGTGCAGGGCCCAAGCACTTGGGCCATCCTCCACTGCACAGCCAGGCCACAGCAGAGAGCTGGCCTGGAAGAGGGGCAACCGGGACAGAATCCGGCCCCCCGACCGGGACTAGAACCCGGTGTGCCGGCGCTGCTAGGTGGAGGATTAGCCTAGTGAGCCGCGGCGCCGGCCTCCTTTGACTTTTTTTATGATTTATTTATTTATTTGCAAGGCAGAGTCACAGAGAGGGAGAGGTCTTCCATCTGCTGGTTCAGTCCCCAAATGGCTGCAACTGCTGAAGCTGGGCCCATCTGAAGCCAGCATCCTGGAGCTTCTTCTGGGTCTCCCACACGGGTGCAGGGGCCCAAGCACTTGGGCCATGTTCTGCTTCTTTCCCAGGCCATAGCAGAGAGCTGGATTGGAAGTGGAGCAGCCAGGACTTGAACCAGCGCCCACATGGGATGCTGGCACTGCAGGTGGCGGCTTTACCCGCTGCACCACAGCGCCGCCCGATGCCTTTGAGTTTAAAAGCTTTCCAGGATCCATCAACTGTCAAAAGAGAAACTTGACCCCCAACGCTCTGAAGGTACAAAACCAGACCTGAATGAAAATGACTGTTACTTCAAAAAGAGGTGCCAGTCACCCACGTGGACAATTTCAACCACGACGAACGCGGTGCAGCCCAGTGCTTGGAACACCTTTGCTTAAACGCAGCAGTAAATTTAAGTCCTGCAGGGACATTCCAAGCAACCACACTGCGGAAAACCACCTTTTTAAGCAGCCAAAAATCAAAACTTAAAGATCTACAGGTTGGGGTGAGGTGGAAAAGGGGAGTTTCACGACCACGACCATGAGCTGAACTAACACCTGCAAACTGCATTCTGGCCTCCGGGACCCCCCGCTGATCTGTTTACTCTTGGGAGGCACGTCCAGGGGCTGTGGGTCACATCTCACCTAAATGGAAAAGTCCAGGCACACCCAGCCCGGGCAGCCAAGGGCTCTTCCTGAACCCCAAACTCAGAGTAAGGAAAGGCTCTCCAGTACCGGGGCGCGGGGCCCCCGCGGCTGAAGACGGCCGCAAAAACTCCCACGCAGCGTGGGAGGCCCCACCGTGCACCTGCCTTGCAGGTGCAAGGGTGCAAGGCGGGCCCGGGACGGGTTCGAATCCCGACGCTGCCCATTCTGGCCGTGAGCCCTGGGCCCAGCCTCTGCTGCTTCGTGCAGCAGACCCTCGCCCCCACCCCACTCCCGGTCTAAGCGGGGCCCGCCCCGTCTCCAAAGAGGCAGGTGTAAAAAAGAAACCAGAAACTGGCGCAAAGGACAACGCACAATCCGGGGAGGGGCGGCCGCGGCTGCTCCGTTGGCCCTTCGCTTCCCCGGCCCAGGGCTACGGCCAGAGTGCGCGGGCGAGGGCGCCGGCAACGAGCCCGGACTGATTCCTGACACCTGGCGGGGCCGGGCCCGCCTGCAGCCCGCGCTTCGCGCCACCTTTCCCGCGCCGGCGGGGACGCGGGCCGGGAGGCGGGCTGCAGGCGGGCTCCAGCCGTCAACGGCTCGGCTCGGCTCTGCGCCGGTCCCCGATCGAGCGCCGCAGCCTCCCCCGCCGTCGCAACACCCGGGCAGCCGAGCCCCGCGGCTGGGGGGTGGACGGGGGTGCAGGGCGCCCCCAGCCGCAGCCTGGGCAGGTGGAGGCTCCGGGCGCCAGTGCTCCCGGTTCCGCGGCCCCTGCCGCCGCGCGGACGCAAACTTTCTTAAAGGGACAGGTGACCGGGGCGCGCGCCCACCAGGGCCCCCGACTGTGTCCCCTGGCCCGCGCCCCCAGGAGGGGACAGAGGGCCGGCCGTAGGTCCGCCGCCCGCCCGCCCGCCCGCCTCCTTCAGCCCGCTCGTGAGTTTCTGTGCACGCGGCAACCTTGTGCCACTGAGTTCCCTCTGTCCACGCCACCCTCCCGCTGTCTACACGCATGCTCGCGGGCGCTCACTGGGTCAAATCTGAGCGGGGGCGTCCCTGCCCCCCACATCCCCCAGCCCCGGGCGGCTCCCCCGACCCACACCGGAGCCCCCCGGGCGCGCCGGGCTCGCCGCTGCCGGGGAACGCCCGCTGCGGTCCCCTTGACCCTGCCCGGTAACTGACCCTTGGGGGAAAGAAAAAAAAAAGCCCCCCGCACGGCTACTGCGCATGCTCTGAGCTGGACAGCTCCGGAGAGGGAAATTTAAAAACGGTTCGAGCTGCGACGGCGGCCAAATTGCAGAACGCGAGGGGCGAGCGCCAGGGAGGCCCCCTCCGGAACCCCGCGCGCCCGCCACCGCCGGCTGCAGGTACCGCAGTGCCGGGCCGTGCGGGGCCGCGCTCGGCGACTCCCCCGTCCCAAGCCTCTCTCCCGGGGGATCCTGCAGCGATGGCCCTGGGTGGGTTTCCCTGTGCGTTTTCAGGCTTGGAGTTTGCGACACTTAGGGACGCCCTGAGAGGTTATTTGTTTTAAAGGCTTCCGGGGGGCGGGTTGGGGAGCCGGGCTGGTTTTCCCCACCCCTCTTTTTGCAACTGCGGTTTTCCAGGGTTGCCACCCGGATCCTAGGGGCTTCCCTCGGCCCTGGCCCCTGCGACTTTATTCCCGTCCCTTCATATTCTCCTACAACCTCGCGGAGGTGCGGGGTGGGGGGTGGGAGGACGTGACCCGTGCCGCCCAGGAATCCGCCAGCGGTGTTGTTTGTTTTTCTTTAACGACAGAGTGTCCTGTAGGTTCCTGGAGCTCCACCCTCGGAGCTGGGGGGGAGCCGAGGGCGGGTGTCCCGACCCGTCGCCGCTGATGGGAGTTTGTCTTTTGCTTGTCTCCTCCCCGCCCCAAGGAGATGATAGGAAGTGACATCTCATCCATGATGTCGGGACTCATCCGAAACTCGGGGCAAAGCCACCACCCCTCTCCGCAGGAATACAGGTGAGGGCTTCCTCTTTTTCTGGCTCTCTCTCACTCTCGCTCTCTCGCTCAAGTCTCCACGCGCCGCTCGTGGCTTCTGAAACTGCCCCAGAACCGGCGCCAGGCTTGCATCCCGTGCCTTTGCAAGTCGGCTAGCAGGTCTTGATTTCCGAGGTGGTCTCTGCGCGTGCGCGGGCTGGCCCAGTGTGTCCCGGGTTAGGCGCTGTGTGGGCGTCTTGGTGGGCTCCTGCTTCCCCTCCGGCGCCCCTAGGGGGTGCCCCCTCGGAGGCTTTCTGGGGAGGTGCTGGGAAGGTTGTGGCTGTGTGACATTGGGCAGGTCCCTCACCCTCGCTGGGCGGCGTCATCTCCTCCTCACTTAAAAGATGCTGTTGAGCTAGATGATCCTGGGGTCTCCTGTGTTTGAGGAGTAAGAGACATGGGAACTGAGGCCAAAATAATTCTCTGGAACAGGCTGAAGCAAGGTGCGGGGGGAAGTGGGAGAAGTCCTCGGAGCCCCTGCTGGAGAGGCCCTGAAGGGGTCACCCCGACCAGCCCCCTTTCTTTTGTGGGTAGGGAAACTGAGGCCGGGAGAGGAGAAGGGGCTTGTCCAAGGTCACAGGGCTGCGGGGAGAAAGTGGAGGAGCCTGGAGGCCCCTGCAAGCCCTGACCTGGTTCCCCTGCCCCACCCCCGGCCCCCGGGAACAAGCGCGCCCAGCTTCAGGAATGGGGACAGGACTGGGGCTGGCCCGGGAAGAGCAGGCTGTCATCTTGGATCAGCCCTGTTTACCCAGGGGGCCCCTGGAACTCGGCAGCAGCACCTGCTGGGGCAGACCACAGCCCCAATTAGAGGCCGGCCGCCTTGTAAGACCCCAAGGAAGCTGCGCACTCAAGGGGTTTTAGCACAGAGGCTTCTGTGTGCAGAGCTGGGGCCAGGTGCCTTCCAGTTTGTCTGCCCCTACTGTGTGCAGCTCCTCCTGTTTCCTTCGCCCTACGGTGGGGAGCTACTGTACTGACCCCCCACTGCACAGGTGAGCAACAGAGGCTCAGAAAGCCGGCTTCCCCAAGATCAGGCAACCCAGGACCCCTGAGCTTCCTTCCAGCGCTGCAAGGGTTTGAATGATGGCAAGTGGGGTGGGAGTAGATTATGGGTTAGCAGCTTGGGCTCCGCAGCTCTTTATAATCCCAGCTCCTCTGGCTGTGTGGAGCTCTCTGAGCCTCGGTTTTCTCATCTGCAAAATGGGAATAGAACTAGTACCCGCCTCACGGAGTGATGGTGATTATATCAACATACTTAGCTCTGCCATCTGCCAGCTGTCCCTGGGCGGTTTTGCCTCTGAATGTTTGTGGGTTTGGGCACTGGAGAGAATCAGAACTAGCCAGCCCTCTAGGGCTCAGTGGCATCCCCTGTGAGTGAAGCTGGCATCCAGCAGGCACTGAGTGTGTCCAGGGCAACCCTGCCTGTGCCCTCCAAGTTGGGAGCTGTGGGAGAGCTCAGCCCCTCCCCCGCCCCAGGGGGCTTCACTGCAAGAACTCAAAGACCCGGATTCTCACAGTCGCCTAACCGCACTCAGCAGGAGCCCTGGAGGCAGCAGAGTCAGGCGCAGGTGGACGCCAAGTCCAGCTTTGTACAGGTCCTGGGCTTGCTTCTGTTTCCTCCTCTTCCAGATGGGCATGGTCAGGGCCTACGGTCCCTGGTGTTGCTTGGGAAGCCCAAAAGTGAGGCTTGCGGATCAAGGACGCATAACCTGCCGTGGCTATAGCTGGTGACCCAGTGTGCAAGAGAAGGGTCTGTGCAGGTTCTTCAGGACGGGGAAGCATGGAGGAACTGCGGAGGGGGTGGGGGCCCCTGAATCCAGGGGCCCCCAGGAACAGGGCACGTGGGGACTTGAGCTCGAAACCAACACTCCCCAAGTGCACTGTGGCCCCCAGCTCCGAGTCCCACTGGCGTCATGCACAGGGAATGGAACAAAATAGGCTGCTCCATTGCCTCGCGGTGGTGGGACCCTGGGCAGGGGGCTGCTCCTCCCTGAGCCACTGAAGAGCCCAGTGGGGAGCTGTTGAGAATTTTGCACCTGCAGTGGGGCTGGGAGAGGACATTAGTGGCTGTGCAGTGACACCCCGCTCGGACCTGCTCCACTTTTCTCCCCACATAATGGCCCAGGAGCAGGTTATGGGCTGCTCTCTTACCCTCCCCCGTCTCCAGACAGGGCTGCTGGTCCAGCCGTGGTGCAGCCCCCACTCGAAGCCGCCTGACGCTGCAGCCCCCTGGGGCCTGGTGCAGCCGTTAACTCTCAATGGCTGTGTGCGGGGAGGGCGGGGGCAGCAGCTGGAGGCAGCAGCCCCAGCCCCGGGGAGCTGGCGGGAGTCAGCAGCCTCCCCGCCCCACTGCCAGCCAAAGCTGGGGACCAGGGGCGGTCCTGACTCTGGACAACAGCAAGGGGAACTCGTGTTCCCCACAGCGGAACTGGTTTCGTCTCAGCTCAGAGAGCAGGAGGGCCGTCCACCCTTAGAGGTGCTAGGGAGTATGGTTGTTAAGCATCAGCTGTGTGCCAGGCACCTGCTCAGCTCCTCAGCAGGTGCACTGTCCCGTTCCAGTGGGACAATTGACAGATAGGGGTCCTGAGGCACAGATATGTGAGCTACCCAAAGGCGCATGCTCAGAAGGGGGCAGAACCCAAGATCTGTGACCACTGCACCCAGCTTTTGGAACTTATCCTAGAGGTCAGGGTCAGCAAGCTCCTTTAGTAGGTTCCGTTAATCATTTTGCTTTTTGAGAGGCAGACAGGATGAAGAGAGCTCCCATCTCAGGTTCACTCTCTCTTTTTTTTTCTTTTTTTATTTATTATTATTTTTTTTTTGACAGGCAGAGTGGACAGTGAGAGAGAGAGAGACAGAGAGAAAGGTCTTCCTTTGCCGTTGGTTCACCCTCCAATGGCCGCCACGGCTGGTGCGCTGTGGCTGGTGCACCGCGCTGATCCGACGGCAAGAGCCAGGTACTTATCCTGGTCTCCCATGGGGTGCAGGGCCCAAGCACTTGGGCCATCCTCCACTGCACTCCCTGGCCACAGCAGAGAGCTGACCTGGAAGAGGGGCAACCAGGACAGAATCCGGCGCCCAGACCAGGACTAGAACCGGGTGTGCCAGCGCCGCAAGGCGGAGGATTAGCCTAGTGAGCCACGGCGCCGGCCAGGTTCACTCTCAAAAGCCCACAGAGCTGAGACTGGGCTGGAGCCAGAACCAGGAACCTGGGGCTCAAGCCAGGTCTCCCAGGTGCGTGGCTGGAACCCAATTCCTTGAGCCATCCCTGCTGCCCCCCAAGGGTGCAATGGCAGTGGGGTTGGGAGCTGGAGCTGGGACTTGGACCCAGGCATTTCGATAAGGGACAGGGGCATCTTGGCCACTGGGCTCAGCACCCCCTCAAGAAGCTCCTCTTCCAAAATAGGAAAGTGAGGCTCAGGGACCTGAGTAAAGGCAGGTGCTTGGCCCCTTGGGCTCACCCCTGCTTCAGGAGCCAGGAGGCTCAGAGGTCCTCCGCACGGGTCCTTATGCCTGATGTACCCCTCCCCAAACCTCAGTCCCTGCCCTAGGAAATAAGGTGGCCCTGGGGAAGTCCCTGCCCTTTCTGCACGCTGGGCTGTGTGTGTGTGTGTGTGTGTATGGAAGTGGTGGCACATGTGGACCGTCAATATTGATTGGCTAGATGGGAGACTGGCAGATACCTCATGAGAAAGAACACGTCTGCGGAGATCTGGTGATGACCCATAGCTCAGGAGCCCCGTGCGGGATGGTTGAACCCCATCAGGCGGCCCCTCCCATCAGCTGTAACCTCCCTGTGGGGAGGGGGCCCCTCCGCCAGCGGTGGGGACGGTCCCAACATCTGCACAGCCCTCAGCACGCACGGAACAGCTTAGGCTACCTTGTGGGCCAGGAAGCGAGGTGGGGCCCAGCCCTGTTTGGGTGTCTTTGCATTTCTTTTTTTTTTTTTTTTTTTTTTTTTTTTTTTATTTTGACAGGCAGAGTGGACAGTGAGAGAGAGAGACAGAGAGAAAGGTCTTCCTTTGCCGTTGGTTCACCCTCCAATGGCCGCCGCGGCCGGCGCAGCGCGCTGATCCGATGGCAGGAGCCAGGAGCCAGGTGCTTTTCCTGGTCTCCCATGGGGTGCAGGGCCCAAGCACCTGGGCCATCCTCCACTGCACTCCCTGGCCACAGCAGAGGGCTGGCCTGGAAGAGGGGCAACCGGGACAGAATCCGGCGCCCCGACCGGGACTAGAACCCGGTGTGCCGGCGCCGCTAGGCGGAGGATTAGCCTAGTGAGCCGCGGCGCCGGCCTGTCTTTGCATTTCTACCCCTGAGAATCATCTGCATGCATGTGCACGCAAGTGTGGACACACACACACACACACACACACACACCAAGTCCCAAGACAGCTGCCATTATAGAAAGAAAAAAATTCTCGTTTCCAAACGCATCAAATCAGCTCCATGCACGCCCCCGTGGTCCTGTTGGCAATTTCCCTGGCTTGCTAGGTAGCATTTGCTCACCTTTTCCTGTAAACAGTTGCAAAAGATAGCTTAGCTAAATAAACACCTTGGGAAGCGCTTCAGCCCTCTTTGGGTGGTGGGTAGGCCCAAAGCAAGAACGGCTCTTGGTGAAGGAACTGACTTGGGAAGGAAGCTTCCCTGAGAGGAGGGGTGGCCGAGCTGTCCCGGGGAGCGGGAGCGGAAAGGCCTCTGAGCCGCTGGGGTGCTGATTGCTAACGACCTTTGCCGTGCCAGGCCCTCCGACAGGCAGGGTTAGGCGTGAGGGGGAAGACACCTACTATGAATACTGCACCTACTATGTGCCAAGCCCTGTCTGATACAAATGGGTCTTGCCCTCCCCTCTGCCCCCTGGGGTGGGGATTACGGTTATTCCATTGTACTTAGGATGTAACCGAGACACAGAGAGGTGAGGTGACTTGTCCCAGATCACCCGGCCACAAACGTGCAGAGATGGGATTTGAACCCCGAATGGGTGTCCCTTCCTCTGTACAGTCAAGGTGTTGATTCTAAGGAACCCCAAGATCGCAAAGCAAGAGCTGGATGTGGGCTCCAGACAGGGGCTCTGAGAGCAGAAACCCCCAGTGGGAACCGTAACCAGCCCTAAGTCCGCGTGGCGCCGTGCAGGCACCGGCTGAGCCCCCACAGTGTTCCATCTCTGTTGCAGCGGCCATGGGCTCCAGCTGGCCTTGGACGGGTGAGTGCTATATGTCCAACTGAGGCCTGGCAGGTTGCTGTGGGTCTCGCGCCAACGGCAGGTGTTGAGCATCTACAGGGAGGAGCAAGTTAGAGCAGGCGGCCAGATACGACTAATAGGTGATCCTGGCATTCTATGCTACGTGTGGATGCTGACAGCTCCAGCCATCTCAGGGGAGGGAAAGACTGGGAGAGGGTTGGCTAGTCTTCGAAGGCTTCCTGGGGGAGGTGGTGTCTAAGCTGGGCAGGAAATGGGAGGAGCTTGGGGACCAGGATATGCTGCCTCTCCTTTTCCTACTCCGGCAAAGATGTAATGAGCGCCCACAGGTGCCAGCCCCTCGCAGAAAGGTGAGACACGGATATAAATAAACCCCTCACTGCAGAGCGCCTGCTCTGTGGACGCAGACAGGAAGGGCCATGGGAGGACAGCATGGCCAGGGAGGGCCTGTCAGGAGAGGGAACATTTAGGCTGAGAAAGAGCCGGCCAGGAATGAGTGCCTGGAACAGCATTGCAGGCAAAGGGAAGAGCGTGTGCAAAGATCTGATGATGTCAGCGCTGAGTGTGTTTGGGGAGCTGAAACGTGGCGAGGTTTGCAGGAGCAGAGGGGAGGGAGGGAGCGAGGCAGGGGAGAAGGGAAGCTGGACTCCCTGCGGGAGTTTGACGTCCCCATAAAAGGTCCGGCTGCTGCGTGCTAGCTGCATCCAGCCTATAGTTTCCCAGGACCTGCCCCGAGCCATCACTGCCCCGTGCCCACCTGTGGTTACCCACCCTGAACAAGAGGCCCTGGGAGTGGCTATGATGCCCGCGTCCCATGTCAGAGGCTCTGGCTTTGATCCCCAGCCCTGGCCACTGGCTCCAGTTTCTCACCAACGCAGACCCTGGGAGACAGCAGGTGATGGCTGGAGCAATTGTTTCTGCCATCCATGTGAGAGACCTGGAGTCCCTGGCTCCAGGCTCCCAGCCCCAGCCCCAGCCCCGCCCCTGCAGGCATTTGAAGAGTGAACCAGAACGTGGGAACTCTCTTTGTCTATCTCTCATATAAATAAAAGAAAATTAAAACAACAACAACAACTAGGGTGATCCCATCCTCTCCCCATTTGACACTTGGCGATCTGAGGTTCTACGGCGTTCCATACCCTGTGCGAGGTCCCTGCCCTGGGAGTGGAGCAGGACTGGCATCAGGGTCTCCCTGGGCCCCTGGGTGCTGCCCTGCTGGCTCTGCCCACTCATCCTGTCCTCTGTGGCAGCACAGCCCATCAGCGGAGGGCGCTGTCTGTGCAGCTCACTTGGGCTGACAACCTTGGACTCCACGGTGTCTCGCCTTGCCCGGGGGCACCAGGGGCCCCCCTGACCAGTGGCCCTGTCACCATCAGGACGCCGACAGCCTGGCCCTTTTAACAACGATCTGATGACGCCACCTCCTTCCTGCCCACGGCGTAGTTTATTTCAGCCGTGGCAGGATGGCCCTGTGCGAGCGCTCGCTCCTCTGCCATGGCCATGTCTCTGCGTGTCTCCGGGCCTCAGCCAGGCAGTCTGCGCGGTGGGGATGAGAGGAGCCGACACGCAGCAGCCAGGAAAGCAGGAAGGAGCTGACCTGCCGGGGCTGCCTGGAAGGTGGGCTCTCTCCTCTTTGCGTCCCAGGGCCAATCTCATTGGACACAGGGAGCTTAGCCTGCCAGGACCTGACAAAGAGCAGCTCAGGAAATACTCAGGATGGAATGTGGGACACCCTAGGGAGCCCACTCCTTGTTGGTCACAGGATGTTGACAATGACATGAACCAGCGCTGCCTGGGGTGAGCACCTGCAATCCACAAAGTACCCATGAGATGGGAAGGAGGTTAGCACTCCCATTTTGCAGGTGAGCAAACTGAGGCTCGGAGAGCCAGAGGGCTGCAGATGAGTCTCCCAGCTACCAAGTGGCTGGGTGGGGTTCCAGTCCAAGTCTGGCAGACCCCAGAGTCTACAGTGGTGACCACGCCTCAGAGAGGACCCCTGGGGACTGTGACTGGGCTGCTGGCTGGGATGGGCTTCGGGTGCCATGTGGCACAGGGTCTGTACCTCTTGAGGGGCCCAGAGCCTTCCCAGCACAACCCAGAAGGGCACACAGGTAGCAGGTGAGTGATAAGCACAGAGCAGGCACTTGGAAAATGGGTGACACAGGTGACAGTCTGCTGTTGGCTTTCCTGGTGGGTTGAGAAAGACGCGTTGTCAGGAGCCACCTAGGGCCCTCCCTCTGATCTGGCACATGAAGAAGCCGTGGGCCAGCTCCCACACCCTCCGTGGACAACTGAGGCTGGGGGACCATCCCTATCTCCTCTGTAAACCCAGGGAACCTGAGGCCCAGGGCAGGTGAGACACTGGACCCAGGTCACACAGGACCCCTCTGCTCAGTCACTGCTGCTTTACAAGTGGGGAAACTGAGTCCAGGCCAGGGCCAAGGACCTGTGGGAGTGGGGCCGTCTCTGTGCCCCAGAGACTTCCGCAGTGGCCTGGGTGCATCTGCCACCCAATAGGGACCTGACGAGTGGTCCCCTTGGCCCCTGCTTGAATGCCCGTGAGATGGGGGGCTCACAACTTCGTCAGAGCCTTATCCTGTCCCCCTTCCCGGGGCGGGGCAGATGGAGATTCTTTGATAAGCAACCGCACTAAAGCTTGAAATTCCGTGAAATCAGCTCCCGAACTCCCACACTTACAGCACAGCTCCGGGTGTTTAACGGCAACGCGAAAATCACGCAGTCACTGAACCTCCATTGTCCTTCAAGCGGCTGCGGTTGGCTCGCGGCTACCTGTTGGCAAGCACATGGCTGTGGTTTCTAGAATTCGCACAGGACATGTCTGTAGGCAGGGAGGTGGGACGAGGGGCCTGTGGCTCAGAGGTAGAGGTGGAGTCCTGGCTCCACCGCCCCCAGCGGGGTGACCTGCGACCGGCCTGCGCCTCTCTGGCCTTGGTGTGCACATCTGGCAAGTGGGAAGCTGGTCACCAAGCACATGCACAGTTTTAGCCTCGGGAGCTGTGCCCCCAGGCCAGGGCTGTTCGCCCCCGCGTGGGCACCTGGAAAGCTGCGGCTCTGTGCTCCTTTATCCAAACTGAGTAATTATTGAGCGCCCACTGTGTGCCCAGCCACATGCCCTCCCTCGGGGGCTGTGAGCGCCCCTGCTTCACCATGGGGGCCTCCTAGGGCCACTTGCATCCAGAAAGGACTCTCAGAGTCCCCCATAGACCTAGGGGTGCAGCTCCTGCCCTCCCTGGAGTAGGAAGTGGCTTGAAGCCAACTGGAGTGCTCCCTTGGGGTCGGAGAAATAGGAGTCGGATAGAGAGACACAGAGAGGAGGAAGGAAAGGCGTCCATTGGGAGGGAACAGAAGGTGTGGGGGGCACGGAGGAAGGCACAGTCAAGATGTGAGCGGGGGACAGTGCAGCTGGAGACAGAGGGCCCACCCCTTGCTGCATCCAAGCTGGCCCAAGACCTGGGGTCATTAGCTGCAGGCACCTGTGCCTTCTTCCCTCAAGCCTGGCTCTGTGGCTCTGGGCAACTGGGGTAGTGGGCACACAAGTGTCACGCTTTGGGGCCTGTAGTGGGTGGGCAGGATGGAGAAGGGTCTATGGGAGACTGGGGGAGAGGATGGGCATTGGTTAAGAGCTCCTGTGGGTGCTCTGCCTCCCTCATCATTAAACCCATTCTGCAGATTAGGAGACTGAGGCACAGGAAGGCTTGGGAGGACGTCCAGCAGGAAGCCCGGGGCTGCTCAGCTGCAAGGACAGGAAAGGAGAGAGTGGAGGAAGCTGGCAGAGGGAGCTGGGTCTTTGGAAGCTTGATTCTTCTCTGCTACCTCTGGGGGTGGCGCCATGCAGGCCAGGGTTAGCCAAGAGCTGCAGACAATGCACAGGGCGTGGGCAGACCTGCCCTGAGGACCAGGGCCACTCCAGGCTGGGCTTGGTCTTTTTCTTTGAATTGCATATGTCCTGTCCTTTCTCGGCCTAGAAGGCTGTCTGTCTGTCTCTCTCTCTCTCCTACAATGGCTCATAAAACCACTTCACCCCCATACCTCATGCCAATCCTAGGAGGCACAGGTACTGCTGCTATGAGCATTGTCGCTCATGCCCATTTTACAGGTGGGAAAACTGAGCCCAGGGGTTAAATGCCATTCCAAGGACGTACAGCTGAGAAGCCAGGGCAGCTCCTGAGCCACAGTCTTTGCTGGGTCGCAGCCACTGTGGAGCCTGTAGTTATGCTGCCTCCAGGAGGTGCGAGGAGTGAGCGGGGCTGGCACGTGGGGTGATCTTCAGGCATTGGTGAGGGAGGGTGTTTTTTTGGGGGGAGGCTTGTGGTGCAGCTCTCTGCAGGGGGCCAGGGTCACCCAGGGCCTGGGCTGGGCAATGGGGATGAGGCACTCCCACCAGGGCTCTGACACATCAGCCCCAGCCCCTGTGACATATATTGAAGAGACCCCCAAGTCTGAGGGAGACCCTAGAGGCAGGGGGAAACAAGTCAGGCTTTGGAGCCAGCAGACTCTCACCACAGTGCTCCCTGGCAGGCATCCTGCAGGGCTGGCTGGGGCCACTCACCAGGCGCCCCAGCTTGGGGATAGGCACAGGGGAGGACCTGACCACCTCTGGACACCTGCTGAGCCCAGATTGAGAGACAGGCCCATGCCCCCAATGGAGCATGCACTGGCTTCTCAGAGCCCCTCAGCCACCCCAGGAACGGAGACTCGGTGACTTGTCCCAGGGCATGCAGCCCAGGGCTCACAGACTTGCACCCAGAGGGTTGATCCTTGCCCAAGTCTCAGCCCGCCCTCTCTGGGCTGTCCTCCCTCCCCAGGGCAGTGGGGAGGCCTGGGGTGGGCCTCCGGGAGATGCTGGGTTGCAGAGCCCTAGCCCAGAGCCCTGGGCTCGGTGGGACTTCTGCCCCTGGACATCAGATTCCTGCCCGCAGAGCCCTGGGAGCAGCCCGAGGCTGGGGCAGACAGGCCCAGGGTCAAGTCCTGGCTGCCTCGCTTCCAGGCAAAGGGGCTTTGCTTTGCGGGGACTGGCCTTGGTGCTCCCATCCATAAAGTGGGCCTGGGCCGCTCCCTGTCCCCTTCCTAGGACTGCCGCGAGGCCCGGAAGAGACAACGGATGCTCTATCAGCTGTAAAAGGGCCAAGCCGGGGAGCAGGCCTTGGGCACAGGGGCTAAGGT
The DNA here is from genome assembly GCF_051225735.1 of Oryctolagus cuniculus. NCBI lineage: Eukaryota > Metazoa > Chordata > Mammalia > Lagomorpha > Leporidae > Oryctolagus > Oryctolagus cuniculus. Next base: position 22,409,060 of record NC_142887.1, on the reverse strand, counting down.
GCTGCTTGGGATGCCTGCACCCCTCGTTTGAGCACCTGGGTTTGTCCCGCCTCCACTTCCCGGCCAACTTCCTGCGAACACACACCCAGGGGAGCAGCTGGTAGTGGCTCAAGTACTCCAGGCCCCTGCCACCCACATAGGAGACCTGGGTTGAGTTCTGGTCTTCTGGTTTTGGTCTGGCCCAACTCCAGGAGTTTTAGGCATTTGGGGATGGAAGGTCCCCCCCCCCCCCCGTCACTCCCTCTGCATTGTCATGTCACTCTCAGGGTTGGTGGCCTGGTAGCCTGGGCTTGGCCTGTTTTAAAGGCACTCGCTGTATGCAGGACACAGGGCTCAGGGTCGAGGCTCAGTGAGCCAGGAGGCAGGGTGAGGGCAGAGAGATGGGCAGGGCCGCCTCATCCTGGCCGCGAGCAGGGAGCAGTAAGGATGCACACGGGGTCCCTGAGCGTGCGGGAGGAACCGGAAGTTCTCCCCCTCACTCAGCCGGTTTCCCATTTAAGAAGAGGGGTAGCCTCAGTGACACTGGGGACCTCCCAGGCTTGGTGGCCAGGACACAGATTTCGAGGTTGGCATCAGGGCATGGGCAGGGAAAAGCAAAGCTTTCCTGGCAGGGGGCATGGAGGCACAGCCGGGCATAGGTGCACCAGGGCAGGTGCACCCTGGGTAGATGCAGCAGGCCGTGGCTCTTCCCACAGAGGAGCAGTGAGGCCAAGGGAAAGGGGACCCCGGTGGGCCCCCAGTTAGGATGGAGAGGCAGTCACCAGATAGCACCTTCGATCTGGCCCTTGCGCACTAAGCACCTGACCCATGGGGAGACAGGCTTGGAGTCCTTTAAGTGACTTCCCAGGCCTCAGTTTCAGTTTCTCCATCTATAAAATGGGGATGGTGCAGAACCCCAGTCTGGCATACGGGAAGTGTGAGGAGCGGCAGCAGGGCAGGTCCCTGCGACCTATGTACGAAGCTTGCAGACCCCAGGGCTGGCTAACAGTAACGTGACTATGACCGTCAGGATTGGGACTAAGAGCTGTACGATAATTGCCATGCGCCAGACACCCCTGCAAGTGTGCTGCATGGAAAAACCATTTGGTTCTCCAACATCTGATGGGGGAGGGGGTTATTTTCATCCCAAGGTGCACAGACAAGGGGAAACCAGGATCCGAACCCAGAGCCCCTGCTCTTAACCGCCCCCTGTACTGCCTGTCAGCCTCACCCCTACCTGGGGTTCTGTTCCAGCTCGTCTCTAGCGAGCAGGAGGAAAGCAGTGAGGGCAGTGGGGAGCTACGGCAGGTTCCTAAGCAGGAGGGGCCTTGCCTTACCAAGCACTGCTGAGTCAGCTGGCCACGGCGTGGCAAGAGGAGGAAGGGCAGGGGCCGGCCAGGCGTCCCCAACGGTGGGCCCTGCCCCTCCGCCTCATGCCGTGCTGAGGGGCCTAGGGGACACAGATGGCATCTCTTGGGCCTGGCCCGTGGCTGTCACCGGGCCAGATGAGTTACGAGCCAGCTGAAGAGGCAGCAGCCAGGAGGGGGAGGGGCACAGAAACAATTGCACCGAGACCCCAGGACAATGGGGGCCACGTGCCACGGGGCCAGCAGTCGCTTGTCACACAATGGGGCTCCGGGGACAGCAGCCGGGCCAACCGCTGCCAGTGACACCGGCCGGCTGGGTTTTCAAATCGCCCCAGGCACTGTTTTCCTATGAGGCAGCCAATGGCCAGGGCGGCCTGGCGGTCACCTGACGCCAGCACCGTGGGCTGAGGGCCCAGGCCCTGTGACAGCGGAGCAGCCGTGGCCATGGCAACACTAATTGGGGCCCTAAAACACTAGGGCAGGGAGAGCAGTGCTGGGGAGGAGGGGTCGAGGAAAACCAAAGGGGGAGAGAGAAAGAACTGGACCTAGAGGCGCCAGGCAGAGAGGGGGCAGACAGGCCCCGGACCAGAACCTGGGGCTTCTGGGGTCTCTCTCTGTCCCCGTACTCTCCCCCAGGAGGCCTGAGCCACTGATCTTTAAAACTTGGAGCTCAGGATTTGAGCTGAGGGCTTCCCAGCAACAAGACAGCCAGCCCCTTGCTGTGACGTTGGCAGGTGCGCTGGGTCCCCCCAAGGGTCCGTTGGCGCATGCGTCACTACAGAGGCCAGATGCCACTGGGCGGCCTGGGCTCTTGGGGCCACCTGGCCAGTGCGACCTCAGAAGAGAAGTTGTCCAAATCGGGTGCAGCCTCTTTCTTCCACAGGAAGCCAAGTCTCTCTGCTCAGGATTCCATGGCGCGTGGTGGGTGGGGGTCTCTCACTGGAGCCTGCAGGAGCTGCCTGGGGTCCTGGGGAAGCAGTTGGGCTTCAGGCTGCACCCAAGCCCCCTGCCCCACCACTCTGATGCTGTGTTGCCTTGGGCACGTGACCCCGTGTCCTGCGCCTCAGTCTCCCCACCTGTAAAAGTGGGAGTTGAGCATATCCCAGTCTCGGGGCTGCTGTGGGGATTGAGGGGGGACCGTGCTGAGCACTGAGCCTTGAGCATGGCATGGAGCAGGCACTCAGTCAGCTCAGCACGTAACCAACCCCGTCACCCACGTGGACTGTCCCCAAGCCCCACGCCAGCCCCGAGGGATACTGCATGGCCAGAAGCCACCCAGGACCTGGAACCTGACAACCTGGGTGCAGCAGTGGCCTGGGTGACCACAGGCTCTGCCTGCTGTGTGCTGTGGAGTCCCAGGTGAGCTCCTATAGTGCCTCAGTGTCCTCACTTAGCCTATGGGGCCCAGAGGCCGGGAGCGTTCCAGACCTCAGATTCTAGAATCTGCATACACAATGCTGGGGGAGAGGACTCAAGTCTCAACAGGACATCCATTCATGCTTCCCGAACCCCTCACTCCGCAGGGAACATGATACAATGTTGGTACTGCACCCACATCATGACACAATGTTGGTACTGCACCCCCATCATGATACAATGTTGGTACTGAACCCGCATCATGATACAATGTTGGTACTGCACCTACATCCTGCCATCCCACACCAGGTCACTTGAAGAATTTCCTCCTTGCGGCACTACGTCTGTACTCCTGATTTAGGAATATTTTGAATTTTGTGCTAATACCAGTGCTTGCCTTGTGGGGTGATGGGGGTATTAAATGGGATGAGGCCCGCAGTGAGCACCCCACTAAAGGCAGGGCTAAGAGAGATGGGCTCGCCACATCCCCATGCTCAGTAGGTTGGAGGGTGGCTTGGGGGCAGTGAGGGGCCTGGGGTTCAGGAAGCTCCCCCACCCCAGGAACCGGCTGAGCCCCCCCACTCCGCCCGAGCTCCTTGCTCCTCTTCGCAGGCTCCTGGCTTCCACCAGCAATGAAGACCTCCCTGGGGACCTGCAGTCCCTGTCGTGGCTCACGGCCGTGGACGTGCCTCGGCTGCAGCAAATGGTAAACAGCCGCGTGGACCTGGGCGGCCCCAGGGCGCCACATCCACACACAGGTAGGCTCAGGGCCCAGGTGGGGTGGAGGGAGGAGAATGGGGGAGGGGCATCTGAGCCCCAACACTTACACTTGCTGTGTGGCCGGGTCCCTGCATTTCTCTGGGCTATAACACGGGGCTGATTCCACCCAGCCTTTGAAGGATGGAGTTCATCGCATATCGAACGCAGGGCACCAGGCCCTGGATAAGCTGCAGGTCCTGTAAGGAGGAAGCCACACCTGCTGCTCCTCCAGTACTTTAAAAAAAGATTTATTTATTTGTAAGGCAGAGAGAGAGAGAGAGAGAGAGAGAGAGAGAGAGAGAGAGAGAAACTTCCATCCACTGGTTCACTCCATCAAATGGCTGCAATGGCCAGGACTGGGTCAGACTGAAGCCAGGAGCTTCGTGTGGGCACAAGGGCCCAAGCTGCTTTCCCAGGTGCATTAGTGGAGAGCTGGATTAGAAGAGGAGCAGCCAGGACTCGAACCGGTGCCCATACAGGATGACGGTGCCACAGGGAGAGGCTTAACCTACCACTCCACAGCGCCGGCCCTAAGAATGGTTTTTATTCTTCAAGGGTTGTAAGGAAAAGATGACAGAGACCACATGGCCCGAGAAGTCTAAATCACTTTCCCTTGGCTGTTTTGGGAAGCCCCTGAAGGCCCAGGAGCAGGAGGCCAGTACACAGCTGTGGGTTGCACTGGCAGCAGGTGGATTCCTTAGAGACGTGGAGAATGCTCAGGGGCAGGTACTTGGTGCTGCTGGGGGCACCCGTATCCCGTATCCGAGCGCCTGGGTTCAATTCCAGCTTCCCGGTAATGCACACCTAGGAGGCAGCAGGTGATGGCTCAAGTACTTGGGTGTCTACCACCTATGTGGGAGACCTGGACTGAGCTCCGGGCTTCAGCCTGGCCCAGCCCTGGCTGTTGTGAGCATCTGGGGAGTGAACCAGTGCCAGTGGATGGGAGATCTCTGTCTCTCTCTGCCTCTCTTCCTCTCTTCCTCTCTTCCTCTCTTCCTCCCTTCCTCCCTTCCTCCCTTCCTTAGATTTCATTTATTTATTTGAGAGGTAGAGTTATAGACAGTGAGTGGGAAAGACAGAGAGAAAGGTCTTCCTTCTGTTGGTTCACTCCTCAGATGGCCGCAACGGCCAGAGCTGCGCTGATCCAAAGCCAGGAGCCAGGAGCTTCTTCCAGGTCTCCCACGTAGGTGCAGGGGTCCAAGCACTTGGGCCATCTTCCACTGCTTTCCCAGGCCATAGCAGAGAGCTGGATCAGAAGAGGAGCAGCCAGGAATAGAACTGGCGCCCATATGGGATACTGGCACTGCAGGTGGAAGATTTACCTACTGTGCCACAGTGCCAGCCCCCTCTCTGCCTTTCAAATAAATATTTTTTAAAATGTTGAAGAAACACGATGGAAACAACCAGCACAGTACATTAAATGAACCAATAGTTGAAAAGTCAATGTCTAGGATTTTTTTTTAATTGAGCCAATCATTCCTGCACAGGGATCCGCAAACTCTTTCTGGGAAGGGCCAGGTGATAAACATTTTAGACTTGCTAGGCTGCACAGTCTCTATGGAGGCTAGTCCATTTTTGCTTCCATGGCACAAATTCAGTCACAAACAGTGTGAAAATAGGGGCAGCCGTTGGGCACAGAGGTTAGACCAGCCCGCATCCATATCGGAGGGCCTGCTCCACTTCTGAGCCAGCTTCCTGCTAGTGAGCTCCTGGGAGGCAACAGATCATGGCCCGAGTGCTTGGATCTCTGCCACCAATATGGGAAACCAGAGTTGAATTCCAGGTCCTGGCTGTTGCAGGCATTTGGGGAGTGAGCCAGCAGATGGAAGAGCTCTCTCTATGTCTCTTTCTTTCTCTTCCAAATAAAACAAGAAAATAACTAAAAATTTATAAACAAGAAAACGAATGGGAATATTTGAAAAACTCCATGGAAATGGAGTTTATTATTATTATAGTGCAAAAAAGTTTTTGAAATCTACACATAGCTTTTTTTTCCCACAAAATGCATCTCCCAAGAACTTTTTGAAGACCTCTGATAGGTGTGCCTGTGCCAATAAAACTTTATTTATACAACCAGACTGTGGGCCGCATTCGGCCTGCTGGTCGTGTTGCTCACCCTGGATCTGGAGCCCAGGGAACAAGCACATGGGGGGGTTGCCCTCTGATCTGAGCTGGTTCCTCGTCTGCACTGAGCTGTGACACAACTGCTCTCCTGGGGGAGCGTGATGGCTCAATGCAATGGGCACAGAGCACGGGAGGCATTCCACGAATGGTAAAGTAAGGAAGCTCCTTCCATGCCCACCGCACCTGCTGGGTGCCTCTCACGGCCCAGTGTGTGCAGCAGTGAGCCATGGGCGGTGTGGTCCCTGTTGTCTGGGCAGGCAGAAAAGGCCAAGACAAACAGACCAAAGCCTGCAGGGTGAGCCCAGGCAGCAGCCAGTACTTGCTGAAGAACTAAAGGACCCAGAGGGCTTCCTGGAAGAGATGGCCCTGGGGTGGCATCGTCTTGCAGGGCAACTCTGCCTGATTGCAAGTGACTGGCTGAAATCAGGCTGGTGCGGTGAGACTCTGGGATGGATTAGCAATGTCTGTCACAGGCCCAGCACAGGCGGGAGGAGGCAGCTTGTACACCGGTGATTCCTGTGCTGATTCTTGGTTAGAGGAGCAGAGCTTAGCAAAAGGAGAAGAGGCACACAGAAGCATTGGACCTAAACCTGGAGGCACAGGGGAGCCACAGGGGAGTCACGGGGGAGCCATGGGGGAGTCAGGGGAGCCACGGGGGAGTCAGGGGAGCCACGGGGTGTCAGGGGAGCCACGGGGTGTTTTAGAGAAGAAAACGCACAGTGGATGGCAGCGTTGCCGCTGGGTAAAGGACAGGTGTTAGTTACATCCTCCTCCTCCTCCTCGGCTCCTGTTGCCGGCTGGCATCCCACATCCGTCAAGGTGCTAAGTAGGCACTCGATGGGCATTATCTCATCTCTTACCGGAAACAGCAGCAGCCCAAATGCAAGCAAGACCGGTGCTGGCTGCAGTCATGCGCCCAGGAGGGACTGCCAGGCCCTTCATGGTGGGGGTGGCGCTGCCTTGGGGTGGGCTGGGCCTGCCTGCAACCCTGTTCCTCCAGCTCTGCAGTCCCTCTGCACCTCTCCCCTGCAGGTGCCCCGGCCGGGGCTGCTGACCTGCACGTGGGACCTACCCCAGGGCCCCTGCTCCCTGGTCCAGCCGGCATGGCCCCCCGGAGCTTGCTGGGCCTGGGCCCCGTAGCCAGCCATGGAGTCAGTGTAAGTGCCTCCTGGGGGGTGGGGGTGGGGGAGCAAAGGGATGCCCCCCAGGGCTTGGGTGCCCCACTGCCACCCTGACCCCCTGCCTCCTCCTCTCCCGGTCCCAGCAGATGAGCCAGTTCTCAGTGGGTGGCCAGCCCTCACCTCGCTTGCAGGACACGTCCCAGCTGTACCCACCGGCCACCCAGCCACCATTCCCTCTCCCTCCAGGCGCCCAGCAGGTACCAGAAGCTCCCAGCAGCCCCGATCTCAGAGGCAGACACCCCTGCCTTGGGGCAGCCGGGGGGACCCCTGGGCCTCAGTTTACCCAACATCACCCATTGCTGTGCTGGGGTCATTGGTTCTGTTGTCCCCAGACTCTTGGCCCCACCCCCATCAGCCTCCCCTGGGCAGGGCAGGGGTCTTGTGTGTGACTTGTTCCTTCTCACCTCCTTCCCTCCCTCCCTCTCTCTCTCCCCCTCCCCCTGCGGGAAGTGCCCTCCTGCCGGCCTCTATGGCTCCCCATTTGGGGCACGGCCCCCCTACCCCCAGCCCCACATGGCTGTGCTCCCATCTCAGGAACTCCGTCCCAAGCACTACCCCAAGCCCATCTACTCATACAGGTGAGGTCCACGGTGGGCAGGGCCAGGTGCAGGTGCTGGGGGAGGAGGGGTCAGGGCTGCGTTGGGGGGGCCTGGGGCAGTGGGAGAACCCCCCAGGTGCCAGCCTCCACATGGGTCGGCCAACATCAGGTCCAAGAGCTCACCCACACCCCAAGCTGTGTGGCCTGGGGTGGGGCAGGGTGTCTCGGCCTCTCTGAGCGCCAGTCTCTTCCAACATGGAAGGTCATTGGGATAACAGCCAGTGGGGCCTTGTGGGTGCCTGGCGGGGGTGGGGGAGGGCAGCTGGGGCAAGACCTGAGGGGCTGCAGATGCTCTCTACCTCTACAGGGATGTACGGAAGAGTGGGAGACAACAGTGAGGAAGGCTGAGCCCAGGGTCAAGGAGAAAGGCAGAGAGGATTGGGGGGAGGGGAGATGAGGCATTGAGAGCATGCTGGGGTCAAGCAGGGTGGGCTTCCTGGAGGAGGGGGGCTTTGGCGAGTCAGCCCCAGACCCCCTTCACACCCAGCCCACCCGGCCTCTCGCTCCCAGCTGCCTCATCGCCATGGCCCTGAAGAACAGCAAGACAGGCAGCCTGCCCGTGAGCGAGATCTACAGCTTCATGAAGGAGCACTTCCCCTACTTCAAGGTGAGGCCCCACCCCGGCTGCAGGTGCGAGAGCTGCCCGGGCTTTCGTCTCCGAAACCAGGGCTGCCCCTTAGGTATAAAGTACATGCGTGTGACACACTGGGTGCTTTGTCCGGGCCTCAGCCTCTCTGCCCGGCTCCCTGCGTGGAGAGAGGGTGATGGATCCACCGCCTTACAGCCGCTGGGGGCTGGGGGCTGGGGGATGGGATCGCAGGCCCCTTTCAGCAGGGCACAGCCCCCAGGCTGCCTCAGATCTCGCTCGCTCTGAGCATCTCCCTTGCCACCGCTGGGTCCCATCCCGCGGGCCCGTCCCTGGGGTGGGGGTCTCTGCGGGGGTCCCGAGTTCCGGGCCTCCCCGCAGACGGCACCCGACGGCTGGAAGAACTCGGTGCGTCACAACCTGTCCCTGAACAAGTGCTTTGAGAAGGTGGAGAACAAGGCGGGCGGCTCCTCGCGCAAGGGCTGCCTGTGGGCCCTGAACCTGGCCCGCATCGACAAGATGGAGGAGGAGCTACACAAGTGCAAGAGGAAGGACCTGGCCGCCATCCGCCGCAGCATGGCCAACCCTGGTGAGCCACGCGTGTGCACACACGCACACCATGTGTACACACACGCATACACCACATGCACACGCACACGCACTCACCACACCATCCGCCGCAGCATGGCCAACCCCGGTGAGCCACACGTGTGCACACACGTACACCACGTGTACACACACGCATACACCAAATGCACACACAATCACCACACCATCCGCCGCAGCATGGCCAACCCCGGTGAGCCACACGTGTGCACACACATATACCACGTGTACACACACGCATACACCAAATGCACACACACTCACCACACCATCCGCCGCAGCATGGCCAACCCCGGTGAGCCACGCGTGCGCACACACATATACCACGTGTACACACACGCATACACCACATGCACACACACTCACCACACCATCCGCCGCAGCATGGCCAACCCCGGTGAGCCACGCGTGTGCACACATGCACACCATGTGTACACGCACGCATACACCACATGCACACGCACACGCACTCACCACACCATCCGCCGCAGCATGGCCAACCCCGGAGAGCCACACGTGTGCACACACATACACCACGTGTACATGCACGCATACACCACATGCACACGCACACACGCTCACCACACCATCCGCAGCAGCATGGCCAACCCCGGTGAGCTCCATGCATGCACACATACACCACATGTCCACACACATATACACCATGTGCACACACTCACCATGCCATCCGTCACAGTATGGGCAACCCCAGTGAGCTCCACGCATGTACACGTATACCACGTGCACACATAAACCACATGCACACCCATGCACAACACATACTCATGCATACATGTACACACACCATGTGTACATGCATATACACCAGCACACACGTACACCATGTGCACACATGCACACACCATGTGTAAGCATGCACACACACATCAGCACATATACACGTGCAGCATACGTACACACATGTACGCCACACAATGCACCAGCACACACATGTATACAATATTTACATGCAACACATGCCACACACACCAGCACACGTGTACACCACACACACACCTACACCAGCACAGACACATGTACACGTGCACACACAATGTGCACACGTACACGTACCAGCACATATATGTGTACACCACGTGTATACATACATACCATATGCATGTGGATACATGCCAGCATACATATATATACCATGCACACACGTGTACACCACACACATGCATATATACCACACACATGCACCCTGTACACACATGCCAGTGTCCACACATGCACTTACCAGCATACACACATTCACACTTGCACACATGCCAGACTCCATACTTACACACCAGCATGCCCACATATACCACATGCACACACAAACCACGGCACCACGCATACCACGCACACCACGCACACACATGCACATGGTGGGGGCAGCACACGAGGGGAGGGCAAGGGCTCAGAAACCTGCAGCCGGGGCCGTCTCCCAGCCTGCACAGAGGTGGTCCAGGACCGCAGCCCGTGGTCGCTGAAAGCGGCTCCTCACCCAGAACTGTTTCTGGGAGTGAAAGCGGACAGGGTGAATCGCCGCGCCGCCGAGGGCTGGTGAAGCAGGCGTCAGGGCCCCTGCGCCCGGGTTAGGACTGGCAGATGCTTTAGAGGGGACATGAACACAGCCTCCCCCTCCTGAGAGAGGGCACAGCGGGGGCTGGTGTCGAAGCAAGCTGCCGTAAGCCGCAGGTGCAGCTTCAGACCAAGCGTGTGCATGCGTATACAGTTGGTGCTCATCACCGGCAGATTCCAAAATCGGTGTAAATCCCCCCGTTAGGCAAAGCGGCAGGGGCTGCACAGAACCCACGCTCGGGCCCCTGTGCGACGGCGCTCCAGACTTCAGAGGAAACTGGGAATAGAGATGTTCACTGTGAAGTTCAGGTACACAGAGGGCTCACGGGGCAGTGTCGTAAAGGAAGATGCACGAGTCCACAGGTGTTGGCGCCAACGTGAGCTGACCTTCTGCTGCCACTGTGCTGGGCCCTCTCTGATGGGCTCCTGCCCCGCGCACACGGGGAGGAAGTGCAGGTGGTGCTGTGTAGCTTCGGAATAGCGACGCGGGAGAAAAGCCTGCACACGCCCAGTACAGACGGTGTTGAGACAGATTTCCAATCCTCCGCTGGATGGATCTGCAAACCCAGAATCACAGAAACACAGAGGGCCGGCTGTGTACACACACACACACAACTGTGCACACAAAAACACACAACTGTGTACACATACACAACTGTGTACACACAACTGTGCACACAAACACACAACTGTGTGCACATACACAACTGTGTACAACACCAGCTGTGTACACATACAACTGTGTACACAGAACACACAACTGTGTACAATACCAGCTGTGTACACACACAACTGTGTACACATACAACTGTGTACACAATAACACACAACTGTGCACACACACCAGCTGTGTACAAACACCAACTTGTACACATACCAACTGTGTACACACTAGCTGTGTAAACATACCAGCTGTGTACACAAACTGTACACACAAACACCAACTGTGCACACACACAACTGTATACACACAAGAACAAACTGCACACTCCAACTATAACACACACACAACTGTACACACACGCCAACTGCACACACCCCAACTGCACTGTGTACACACACCCTGACCAGGAATGTATGTCCAGGCTGTCTATCCACAGCCCCGCAGGGGAGCCGGCTCTGCCCAGCCTCCGCCCACATGGCCTGGCTCCCTTGAGGTCTGGCCCGAGGGAGGCTGGGAGTGCAGCTCACAGGTGAACAAGCCAGTGAGGTAGGGGAGGGCCGCAGGGGCGCCCCAGGCTCTCAGCTGGGGTGGGGGTCACGCACCCCGACCTCAGCAAGAGCTCTGGGGTCTGGCTCGAGAGACCTAGGCCAGTCCTGCTGCATATTAACAGGAGGGACTGCCAGCCTCTCTCTCTCTCTCTCTCTGCCTTTCAAGCAAATAAATCTTAAAAAAGAAAGTGAGGTCTTGGGCAGCTCATTTGGCCTTCTAGATTCTAAATGTTTTCATTTCTTTCCCTTAAATTTTTTGTAAAATTTATGTACTTATTTGAAAGACAGAGAATGGGGGTGAGAGAGAGAGCGAGCGCGAGAGTGAGCGCTCTCATCCAACGCTTCAGTTCTCAAACGCCTCTGACACCTGTGCTGCGCCCAGCAGAAGGCGGAGCCGGAACTGCGTCCAGGGCCCTCACGTGGGCAGCAGGGACCCAAGCAGCGGGCCAGCACCTGCTGCCTCCAGGGTGCGCACCAGCAGGGAGCCGGAGTCAGGAACAGAGCCGGGACTCAAACCCGGATACTCCGGCATGGGGTGCTGGCATCCCTAGCAGCTGCCCCTGAGTGTTCCCAGTTCTGAAGGGGTTGGGGGCGGCCCTGCTAGACCAGGGGACCCGAGGGTCGGGTGTCCGCGTCGTGATCCATTGCACAGGTCAGAGCCCACAGCCCCACGCAACGTCAGAGTAACAGCGCCCCCTTGCTTCGGCAGCAGGGATGGGCCAAGACCCCTTGCTTTTCAGTCCGTGGGGGCCTGGCCCCATGGGGGTCTCTCATGCCTGCCTGAGCTCCCTCCCTCGGCTGGGGTTCCAGGGCCCCGCTCCTCCCTCCAAGACCCTGCGGCACAGGTGATGCTGTGCCCTAGAAGAGGAGACAGACTCCGAGAGGCCGCGAGGCGTCTGAAGCCGGGCGGGGCTGCGGCCTGGTGCCTGCCGGGTGGGTTCTCAGTGACCTCCCCCCCTCACCGCCCCATTCCCGCAGAGGAACTGGACAAGCTGATCTCCGACCGACCTGAAAGCTGCCGGCGCCCTGGCAAACCCGGAGAGCCGGAGCCCCCTGGCCTGCTGCGCCCTGCCACGGCGACCATGGCCCACGGCTGCCTGGCTGTCTCCCAGCTCCCTCCCCAGCCGCTCAGGACCCTGTCCCTGCAGTCGGTCCCCCTGAACCACCAGGTCCAGCCCCAAGCCCATCTGGCTCCAGACTCCCCGGCGCCGGCGCAGACCCCGCCCCTGCACGCCCTGCCGGCCCTGAGCCCCGGCCCCCTCCCTCACCCCGCCGTGGGCAGGGGCCCCGTGGACTTCATCAACATCGGCACGGACATGAACACTGAGGTGGACGCCCTGGACCCCAGCATCGTGGACTTCGCTCTGCAGGGTGAGGCTGGAGGAACCGGGGTTGGAGACAGGTGATGGGCAGGGGCGGGGCGGGGGAGGAAACCGACACTGCCTGCATCCGCCCAGCCTCGTTGCCATAGCAACCCCCCTAGGAATAGCTAATCACAGCAAACAGTGAGCACTTCCTGTATACCAGGCCAGGGGTGAGGGGCAGGCATGTCAGAGGCGTCATGTCATCTGTCATGGTCCCCTGAGGCCACGCCCTTTCCTGTCCAATGAGGAAACTGAGGCCAGGGGCCCAGCATCCGCCAGCTGGCTGGTCCTTGAAGCCGGCACTCAGCCCGGGTCTCTCTGGCTACAGACTTTTCATCACTAACCACTGCACTCACAGCTGTGAGCCCGGTCACCCGCTGACCCGCGCCCATGGCATGGTCTTCAGTAAAGAGGACGTGAACGAATGAATGGATGGATGGATGCGCAATTGGGGATTTCAGGCTGCAGGAACGTGGGTGCACCTGCCACGTGCCAGGGAGGCCTCCTCCCTTAGACCGGAACCTGACCGGAGATGTCCGGTGTGTCGCCGACTCACGGGGCCCCTTGTCTTGGCCAGGGAACCTGTGGGAGGAGATGAAGGAGGACGGCTTCAGCCTGGACGCCCTGGGGACCTTCGGAGACTCCCCGCTTGGCTGTGACCTGGGGGCCTCGGGCCTGACCTCCGTGCCTGGCGGCAGTGAGCAGGGCTTCGCAGATGTGCAGCTGACGGGTCTCTACGCTGCCTACTCCAACCCCGACGGTGTGGCCGCGGCGGGCGCCGCCTCCTCCACGCAGTACCTGGGAGCGCCGGGGAACAAGCCCATCGCCCTGCTCTGAGCCCTCGGGGCTGGCACTGACCGTAGCAGGGCATTCCTGGAAGGACCGCCCCCTTGCCTCCCATGGGCCCCTCCTGGAGTCCTGGCAAGGCTGCAGCCTCTCTCTCTCTCTCTCCAGCCCCTTTTGTGCCTCCCACAGGAAGCTTCTGGAACCTTCCCAAGACAGAAGCACAGGAGAGGGTGGACCAGGCTGCCTGGTCCAGCTCTGTTGAGAATTTCTCCAGTGCAGCCTCTGGCTGCCAGGCCGCCTCCCCAGGCACCTTGGCGAGCAGCCCAGCTGGGGCACAGGCTAAGGGGCAGAGACAGCCATCTCGGGCTCCACGGAGGCCAACCTTGAACTTCCCGGTAGACCCCAGCGCGGGCTGAACTCTGGAAGGAGAGCCTGCCTGGGAGGCTGCCGAGCCCGCTTCACAGCCTGTTAGCGTCTTTAGCATCTCCCGGAGTGGCCTCCTGGGCGTGCTGGGCTCCGTGCCTGCGTGTCCATTTATTTATATTTATTGTGTCTCACACACTCCCCCTCCACGGACTCCTCCATTGCTGCCCCCATCCCGGCATCTCCCCAGCACCTAAGCCACCGGCGCCTGGCACCCGTGGTGGGCTCGGGGTGCCCCGGCCAGCCGTGGACGTCTTACTCCAACAAGCACTTTTGATCCTGGGAAGCTCCCTTTTTTTTTTTTTTTTTTTCATACCAGAGAGCGCTGTTTTGCTGTCGGTTCAGTCACTGTGCAGACAGGTTCCCTGGGGTTGTGGAGGGGGAGGTGCCATGGTCTGGGGCTTGAGGGGGGGTCTTTCTAAGGGCATATTGGGGTGGCAGTGGGAGGAAAGAGGGGTGCTTCTGGTCCTGGGGTTTCAGACAGTTCCAGAAAGAGAGAAAGCAAATGGCACGGCGTGGCACTTGCTCGGTGCCAAGGGCAATGCCGAATATTTCCTGGTGGCACTCACTGCGGCCCTTTGGCGACGACTGATTCCCCAGCGCAGGATCTGTAGACAGTTGGGCTCAGGGGTCCTTGTCGATGGGGTGGGGAAGGAGAAGGTAACCAAGGCTTTTTTTTTTTTTTTAAGATTTATTTATTTATTTGAAAGAGTTAACAGAGAGGCAGAGACAGAGAGAGGGGTCTTCCATCCGCTGGTTCACTCCTCAAATGGCTGCAATGGCTGGAGCTGGGTTGATCTGAAGCCAGGAGCTTCTTCTTGGCCTCACACGTGGGTACAGGGGCCCAAGGACTTGGGCCATCTTCTACTGTTTTCCCAGGCCACAGCAAAGAGCTGGATCGGAAGAGGAGCAGCCGGGACTCGAACCGGCACCCATATGGGATGGCGGCGCTGCAGGTGGCGGCTTTATCCACCAGGCCACAGCGCTGGCCCTGACAGAGGCTCTTGCAGCAGCAGAAGAACCTGTGACTGTCACAGTGGCCGCGACATGACCCTTCCTAACCGCCCGATGCTTGGCCATGTGCTGGGAGTTCTGGGACCCTAGGGCCAGAACCTTCAGCCTTGTCAGCAGCCAGCCAGCTGCCTGAGGGGCGTGGTGCAGAGCCCTCTCTCCCAGGGCCCTCTTTAAGTCATCGCTGGTTCTGGAACTTTCTATGGGGCATGCATCCTGTTGAGACACAAAGCCCAGCAGGGCCCATTTGTGACCTCAGCTCCATGCGACGAGACTCCAATGCAGTTTCCGTTGTTGTTGATGAAGATTCCACGACTGGTCCACCCCAGGGTTCTCTGCTGTAGTGTTCAATGTCTGCTCGCAATAAAGGCTGGACGGCCGCTCTGTGACTCTGGGGCAGGTGCAAGGGCAGGGCTGCAGGATAACCATGCCATTCATTCCCCCCCCCCCCCTGCAGATAATAGCTACTTTACAGATGAGGGAAACTGAGGGTTCGAGGGGCCATCCGGTGAAACATGGAGCCCAGGTCTCCTGACACCAAGCTCCCAGCACAACAGAGATGGAGGCGGGGCTGGGGGAGGGGCACGTGTCATCAGTGAAGTGGCTGTGGCCTCTCTTTACCGTCCCTCAGGGATTGTGAGTGCCGATTGCTGCTCAGAAGGTAGGGGACAGAGAGGTTTGGGGTGGGGGTCTGTGCTCAATCCCAGGGCAGCCACCCTTGCTGCACCTGCTGTGTGCCAGGCCCTGTGGTAGCTCATTCAAGCCTCACAGTAGCCCCGCTGGTGGTGTGGCTTATTAATGACATCACGTTGCCAATGAAGAAACTGAGGCGCAGAGGAATAAAGCAGGTGACTTGCTGCCCAAGGTCACAGCCAAAGGCAGACTGACAAGGAGTCTCGCTCTTCAGGCCACCCAGGCAATGGCTGGCAGGCTCAGCAGGGAGCCCGGGTTCACGGGTGTGCGGTGAGCAAGTTAGGATGTGTAAGGACTGAAGGCCCGGGAGTGGTGAGGTTCTGAACAGGACCCACTGCCGTGGAGAGCAGGCAGGCGGTAGGGAGCCGGTGCATGTAGCGCCCCCGGCCATCTCTCTCGGCCCCTCACTTGCCCTCCCTGGCTGGGCTGCTGGGTGGTCCTGTGACCCAGGCGCAGCCAACAAGAGCCTCGCAGCCCCCAGCCAGCCTCAGCAGGGGGTGGCAGGAGTGACCCTGGCCACGGCAGTCACCAGCCCAGGGCCTCTGCAGAAGCTACAGGTCAGGGCGCCCTCCTCCGCCCTGGGCGCTAAGCGGGGAGGGGGAGTCCTGGGCTGCCAGGTCACCCTGTGGAAAGGCAGGGGAGCCCGCCCTGGTGCCTGAGTATTTCTGACTGCGGGTGAGTGGGAGCAAGGCCCGCGTGGGGTCAGGCAGAGACGCCAAGGTCCCAAGCTCCAAGCAGGGCCACAGTGAGGCCAGAAGAAAGCGTGACGCAGAGACAGGAGCAGTGAGGGCTTTTCTCTGGAGTCAGGTGACCTATACAGGAGGGAGAACGCAAATGGCCAGCATCTGAGCACCTGCCATATACTGCGCCCAGTTACACATGAGCCAGGCACCATCTCCCCCACAGCAATCCGCACCGTCAGTGGATGTGCCCATTGCCCAGATGAGAAAACCGAGGCTCAGAGCTCTCAGCCCTGCAGCTGTGCTCCCCCAACCCTAACTGACAGACACAGCAACCATTGCTGACCTGCTCCACGCTAGGGGTGTGGTGACAATTTATCCATTTATTCCTCCTTGCCCCCGTGGGTGGAGCCATTCACTCACAGGGGGAGCCTGGGACCACGTGATGTGATGTGGGCAGCAGCAGTGACACAACGCTGACCAGCTGCCCTTAAAACAGGGAGGACGTCCTGGGAGGGTGAGGGGCTCGGGGCGACCACGAGGGCGAGGAAGAGCAGGCAGGGGCTGGGCACAGGGGTTAAAGGTCACATCCTGTCCCGAGCACCTGCCTTCAAGGCCCCCGCTCTGCGTGCGAGTCTGGCTTCCTGACAACGAGCACCCTGGGAGGCAGCAGCTGGGGGCGCCAGAACTGGGGTCCACAGGTGGAATTCCCAGCCCTGACTGCGGTGGGCACTGGGGGAGTGAACCAATGGGTGGACAAGCTGTGTCTGTGTCTGGCTGAGAGAGAGAGAGAGAGGGAGGGAGGGAGGGAGGGAGGGAGGGAGGGAGGGAGAGGGAGATGAAGGTGTCACGGAAGATGCCTTAGGAAGCAGGAAGGAGTAGGAAAACCCCTTGTGCCCTAGTGGCTCCGAGAGCCCGGCCGCCGTGCCGGTGCAGCCCAGGGAGGCCCCCGTGGGACTCCTGACAGCCAGGGCTGTAGGATGATATGCGCGTGTCATCTGAAGCCACAGTGCACGCCGGGGGCTCAGGGCCCTGGACAAGCACAACTGGATCCCAACAGGTCCGAGAGCAACACTGAGTTGTATGTGGGTTTGCATCTCCTGCACTCACAGCGGCGGTGACAAAGGCACAGGGAACAGCCGCTTGCTGCCTTTGTGTCCGTGACGATGGTCGGATACATGCACAGAGACATCTAGACCTATCCACACACAGCCACAGAACACACGCAGCCACACGTGGCCACACACAGCCACACGTAGCCACACAACACATGCAGCCACACACAGCCACACGCAGCCACAGTCACACCAGCTGCATCCAGCCATGGCCCCTAGCTGCTTATCTGGGTTTACAGACAACAGCAGCCCAGGGCCAAACCATTACATAACAGACTTGTGGGCAGCTGGCCAAGCAGGTGGGCCTGTTGGTCACCAGGACACCGGCTACCACAGAGACAGAGACACAGGAACACAGCGACAGGGGAGAAGGGCACAAGGCTGGGAACTTGACAGCTGCACCTGCCCACATTGCTCCTGGCACACACAGCAGCCATGGAGGCCAGTTCTGCCCCATTCAGACAGGACGCAAAGCCTAGAGAGGCCGAGACGGGAGAGCAGGCAGGGGTCGGGGGCCCCACCCCAGAGGGCTCGGCTGATGCCCCCACATCCTGCCTGGTTCAGGAAGCCCTAAGGGGACACGGCTGGGTCTGAACCCCAGGTCTGCAGTCTCCCGTCTCTCCTTGGCTCCCCACTGCCCAGCTGGGTGTGGGCCTCCCAGAGGCGGCTGCCGGAGATTCACGGACAGGACTAAAATGTTAAAAGTAGGAGACAGGCAGCGGGGTGCTGGGACTGCGCTGGCTGCGCTAACTGTCCCCACGGGCAGGCACAGGCACGGGGTGGGGGTGGGGCCAGGGCTGGCAGCACCCAGAGCAGACCCGCAGCTCAAACAATGGCAAGTTCATCGGCAGCGCGCCCCCTGGAGGAGAAGCCAAGACAGGCCTCTCGCGGTGCCCAGCCTACTCCCGGCACCTTTCAGACCCGGCCGCCTCGGGACAGAAAGCAGACTCTCAGAGACCGAGAAACACCTCCACTCACCTCTGACAGCCGCCGCCTCCGACCCCCAGCATCTCCACTCCACGCCAAACCTGATGCCTCCTCCTCACCCACAACTGACCGGCATCCCTGACGAACGCAGGACGCCTGCTCAGACCATTGATTGCACCTGCTGGGGCCCTGCCTGGGGAGGGCCAAGTTGTAAACAAGCACCCCGGCTAAGCTGGAGAATGGCCAAGGCAAAGGTGAGAAGATCCCAGGGCGAGAAGCGTCGGGGGCCGCAGCCGGAGCCGACCCAGACCAGTGGAGCCCTTGGCCTCGTGTGGCTCCTACAGGAACCTAGGGCCGCTGTGAAGGAGGACCAGGCGCCAGGAGAACTGCAGAAAGACAAGCAGATCTCCCGTGGGTCCCTCCTGCCTGGCCGCGCCGTGGCTGCAGCTTCCGGCCCCACTGGCAGGGCAGCAGACAGAATGGAGAGTGGGAAGGTGGGCTGAGGGCTGTGGAGCCTGCAGGCACACAGGTGCCGGCTGTTAGCCACTCGACGTTTGGGCTCGCCAGGTCCAGGGACTGTTTTTTTTTGTTTTGTTTGTTTGTTTGTTTTGTTTTTTGTTTGTTTTTGAGATTTATGTATTTATTTGAGCAGCAGAGTTAGAGAGAGAGAGAGGGAGGGAAGGAGAGGGAGAGAGACAGAGACAGAGAGACAGAGAGAGGTCTTTCATCTGCTGGTTCACTCCCCACATGGCCAGTGCTGCACCAATACAAAGCCAGGAGCCAGGAGCTTCTTCCAAGTCTCCCACATGGGTGCAGGGGCCCAAGGACTTGGGCCATCTTCTACTGCTTTTCCAGGCCATAGCAGAGAGCTGGATCAGAAGTGGAGCAGCTGGGACTCGAACCAGTGCCACAGGAGGAGGCTTAGCCCACTCTGTCACAGCCCTGCTCCCCCGACCACCCCGCTCCACACGCTGGGACTACTGAGTTAAGATTGCTTTTTGGCTTTTACCTCTTGGGCCAGCTGCTGTTAAAACCAAAGCCAACCACAAACACCACAGCCCGGAGGACAAACCATGCTGGCCAGGTTGTGGAGAAGTTGGCAGTGGGGATGTAAACTGGTGCCACAGCCATGGAAAACAGTGGTGAGGCCTCCAAACACCAAAAATAGGACGTGTCGCTGATGCAGCGATTCCACGGCTGGGCGCACACGCAAAGCAGTGAAGGCAGGGACTCGCGTGGGCGCTCGTGCACCAAGGCTCCCAGGACGGCTGGGCACAGCAGCCCCGAGGTGGGGGCAGCCAGGTGTCCATCAGGGGAGGACTGGCAGTGGCCAGTGTCGTGGCACAGTGGGTTAAGCGGCTTGCGATGCCAGCGTCCCGTATCGGAGTGTCCGTTCGGGTCCCGGCTGCTCCGCTTCTGGATGAGCTCCCTGCTGTGCACCTGCCCAGAGACTGCTCTGCACGGTCCAACCACAGCTCAGCAACCAGAGGACTCTGGGGACCTCCAGGTGAGTGAGAACTGATTGTTCAGACTGGTGGGTGGGAGGTGGGGCTGGGAGCAGCCGCGGGTGCAGTGAGGAGTCCCTCCCAAGGGCGTCAGGAACAGGGGACGGGCACGCGGGGGGAGGTTGGCTCGGGCACTGGCTACCCAGGCAGAACCCAGCAGCAGGCAGTTACGGACACCCAAGAGGCAGCCTCTCCGTGGCCCCTGGGACATCCCTGTTCCTGTCTGCGTCCTGTTGCTGTCACATGGACTCTGAGGCAGGACCCTGGGCATTTCTGGGCTCAGCAGGCACAGCTGGGACCACAAAGTTCTCCTTATGGAGAGCCACTTACAATTCCTACGCGGGCAATGCGCGGTGTCAGCTCCCAAAGGCCCAGTGGGCTGCCTTGTTCACAGCTCTGCTCCCTCACACAGTGATTGGCACGTAGCACTTGCTCAATAAAAAAAGCTGATGAGAACATTTCTTCTGGGGCCACAGTCACTGCAGGCCCGGGATTCCCTCGCCAGCCACGCAGCCTGGCTGTGTCATCTCGAAGCTCTGTGATCATCCATGCACAGGCAGCCTTCTGCACCCATGAATTCTGTGCCCACGGATCCAATCGTAGGTTGAAACACTGGGGGGGGGGGGCTGCATTGTGGCACAGTGGGTTGAGCCTGCCTGCAGTGCCGGCCTCCCATACTGGTGCAGGTTCGAGCCCCGGCTGCTCCACTTCTGATCCAGCTCTCTGCTAATGCACCTGGGAAAGCAGCAGAAGATGGCCCAAGTCCTTGGGCCCCTGCACCCACGTGGGAGACCCGGAAGCAGCTTCAGGCTCCTGGCTTCAGCCTGGCCCAGCTCTGGGTAATGACCAGCGGATGGAAGATGTGTGTGTGTGTGTGTGTGTGTGTGTGTGTGCCCACCCTAACTCTTTCAAGTAAACAGTCTTTAAAAGGGAAAAGAAAAATACTCGGGAAAAGTACAGCAGCCAGGTTGAAGGTGTAGTCTTTCTTGTCTTCATTCTGTAAGACCCCAGTGTAACAGCTGGAAGCATCTGGCGATGATTTAAGTGCACAGGAGGACGTGTGGGGGCTCCACGCAGTGCTGCACCCCTTCGTGTCAGGGGCTGGAGCCCCTCTGGGTCCGGGTAGCAGTGGTCTCCTGGAACCTTAGAACCGCCCCCCCCCCCAGACAAAAAGGTGTGAGCGCACACCTGGCTGCATTTCAGCCAGCTCTCAGCTCCCCACCTCCCTCCCAGAGGTGCACAGCGTCGTCACGGAGCTGACGTGGGTGGAAACCAACAGCGCCCTCCAGGGCCAATGGGGCCACGGCTGGAGCCGAGGATACAGCCCCAACTGTAACTGCTGCAGGCGTTAAAAATCGTAAAGTATAGGGTCCTGGGGCTGGGCCCTGGCTTCAGGCATGGCTGCAACTAGGCGTCCAAAAACAATAGCCAGAGGACTCCCTCCATCTCGGGTGGCTTCCTGCCCAGGTAGAGATCCCTGGAAGAGATGTTGGCCAGAGGGAAGCTAACAGCGGCCGTGGGTGCTGGCGCTGGCGCTGAGAGGCTGCTGCAGACAGGCGGCAGAGAGGCGTGTGCACGCTGGCCCTCCCGGCATGCAAAGGAGGGGTGCACGCAGGGAGGGAAGCCCCACTGGGAGAGGTCCGGAGCCCTGCACCGCCCCTCTCTTGGGACGCAGCTGCTTTCTCAACAGCGCCCCCTGGTGCTTCAACGGGGAAGATCCGGGGGAGACAGCCGAGCCAGCTCCCGCCGCAGCCCCACTGTGGGAAGGGGCTCCCAGGGGAACCCCCGGCAGGCAGCCTGCCTCCTTGGACCCACACAAGCCATGGCGCAAGTGCTTCCTTCAAAAAATAGTTTATTCTGCGCATTTCCGGCAGCTCGTCCGGCCGCCGGCCCGGGGCAGCAGCTACTGAGGGCCCCGACCCAAAGGCATTTTACCTTCTGTTCCCGAGGGGTCATTCCTTGCCCCAGCTGTGAGGCCTCGGGTCAGACAAGGGGCAACTCCTCCTCCTGCCCCCCAGGCCCGCCGCTGGCTGACGGCCAGATCCCCGCTCGGGCATCCCAGGTCCAGTGTGCTCAGAGCTCACACGCCGCCCACCCACGCCCGCCCCGTCTCAGGCAGGGAGGCTGAGAGACCACAGGGTCGCAGGTCTCCGTGCTGTGGGGCTGCTGGGGGCATCGCACAGTCCTCCCTGAGCACACCGGTAGGGGCTCCCAGCCCAGTCCTTGGTCCCCCGCGGCATGGCCCCTCGGGGTTGGAGCCCGGCGTGGACATCAAGGCCACAGGGGAGGCAGAGCCGGCTCACACCGGCTCTCGGGCCGCCACGGGACACGCGGGGGGTGGGCATTCCTGAGCAAGCTGGGCGCTGAGCCTGGTGGGGGCCCCGCCCCTGCACCCCAGCTCTGGCAGGAGGGTGCACACCCCGAGGTGCAGGGCCCCTGGAATCTTCGACACAGCCTGGACCCTGCGGGCGGGGCCGGCGGCTCCTGATGACACCCCCCCTCCCCTGGCGTGTTGCCTTAATTGACAGACGGTCGGGCACTCCATTTCCAGGGGTGGAGGCGGCGTCCACAGAGCACCTTGCCCGAGTGGCTCCTCTCCAGCCCTGTCTCTCTGCGCTGTTCCTGCAGAGACTCAAGGTGCTCACATCGGGAACCGGTCTTGGGAGTACAGAAGTGAGAGAGCCCACGGACCTGACAGAAGACGAGCCGCTGGATCCCACACGCCAGGCGCCGGAAAGCGAGAGGGGCCGGCTGGAGACAGAAGCAGCCCACGTGCCCCCCACCGAGGGGACGCCGACCCCTGCTCGGAAGGAAGAGGGTCTTCCGGGTCCCCCGCTGAGAGGGGCGTCGGCTGGGGGCCAGCGGTGCCCGGGGGTGCCAGTCAGTTGGTTGATCTGGCTGCCAAGCCCCGAGGTCCCATGAGGGCCTGTGGCTGGCGCGGTCTTCCTGCCTGTGGTCCCGGGAATGGCCGGGCGGGCAGCTCAGGTGGACGCCGGGCTCTCCAAGGTAGACAGCAGCTGGGCCACCTGGGCGCGCTCGGCCGGGCTGATGTGCTGGCTCAGGTACACGATGCAGTCCATGGCCACCTCGGGGTTCTCCTGAACCAGGCTGCAGGGCGGGGACGGAAGGCGGGGTCACTCCTGCCTCTCGGCACAGTGGCAGAATACAGACCGCCTCATCCCCTTCTTGCTGCGGCCATCGGGGGGCGGGAGGGGGGGAGGGGGCCTGGGTGGCACAGCCTGGCTCCGGGTGTGATGGGACGTGGACAGGTGCCACTCCCCAGCCTTGGTGGCCCCCTTGCTGCCTGCCTTCCTGGGGGGTCCCACAGCCCGTGGGTGCAGCCACTCAGCACTCAATTCCATTTTCCGTGCACCTGCACCCGCGCCAGCAAGGCTCGCCTCGGCCTCCTTACCGCCTACCCGGCCCCGGCGCCCAGCGGCCAGCGGCGGAGCGTGGCCACTCACCCCCGGATGGTCTTGAGCACCGAGTCGCGCTTCAGGTACTTGATGTTCTCGCGGATGGTGGAGCGTGTGCCGTCCCCCACCTGCCAGTGCTGTTCCAGCCACCGGACCACCTCCTGGTTGTTGTCCCACAGGTAGGCCTGGGGGCGCAGAGGCTGCCTCAAGGCGGGAAGGGGCAGTGCTGGGCTCCCCACACCCCTCGGCCCCAGCCCTGGGCTCCCCAAGGGCCTCCTCACCCCGCCAGCTCGGGCCCCGCCCCTCAGTGCCGGCCCTCCGCGGCCCCGCCCCGCCCCTCCGCGGCCCCGCCCCCGCCGGCCCCGCCCCGAGCCCACCTTGACCGCGCCCTCGGTCTCCACGAACCAGCGGCGCAGCATGGACTGGATGTGCACGTGGCTGAGCTCGCTGCTGGCGCGCAGGATCTCCTGCCTGACCTGGTCCTCCAGCAGCAGGCGGCGCAGACGCCAGTACAGGAAGGCGCGCGCCGTCTTCCACTCCAGGACGTCCTGTGCGGACAAGGCGCGGCCTGAGCCCCCGGCATGGATGGGTGCGCCCGTGGGGGTCTCGCTGGGCATCCCCGGAACACATGGGAAGCCTCCGCCGCCCCCTCGGGAGGACACCTCCGCACAGGGGGGCGGAGGCTCCCGCGGGAGGCCGTCCCAGGGCGAGCGGACCCGGTGTCCCCGAAGCCACGCCCCCCGCCCGCGGTGCTCACCGACACCACGCCCTTCTCCAGCATCCGGCCGGGCGTGTCGTGCAGGTCGGCGAACTGCACCGCCACCTGGTGGTAGATGGGCAGCAGCAGCTCCTCGCGAGCCCGGAGCCGGCTCTCCAGGTCCTGGCGCTCCTTCTCCGAGAGCGGTGCCGACCCTGCGGCGGGGCGGACGCGTGAGACCGCGCTCTCCCTCGGCTGTCACTCGGCGACGCACACGCAGCGGGCAGCCCAAACCCGCCCGCGGCCGTCAGATCTCGGGTTCTGGGCTCCCGGCCCCGCCTGGCCCAGCCGCGGCCGTGGCAGGGGGGTGCAGCAGCAGATGGAACACCTCCCTGTCTCCTCCCCTCTCGGCCACTCTGCCTTCCAATCAAAAACCGAATATATTCGAGAGGCAGAGCTAGCAGAGTGAGCTGGCATCTGCGGCTTCCTTCCCCAGACGCCCCCAACAGCTGGGGGCAGGAAACTCAACCCAGGTGCCCCACGTGGGGCAGGAACCCAACGACTCCACCGCGGCCCCCCAGCTCCGCACGAACAGGAAGCTGGAATCAGGCGCCAGAGCTGGGGTCAGCCCCAGGCGCTCGGGTGACGGGCGCAGGCACCCTCACCCCTGGGCGGGCGACATGCCGGCTCCAGACACTGGATCTGCCTGAGACACCTCCCGCCAAGGCACGGGCGCTGTGGCGCAGCGGGTTAAGCCACCTGCCTGCACCACCGGCGGCACCCCGTAGGTATGGGTTCAAGTCCCCGCTGCTCCACTTCCAACCCAGCTTCCCTAATACATCGGGGAAAGTGCTTGGCCCCTGCAGGCCACATGGGAGACCCAGATGGGGCTCCTGGCTCCAGCTGTTGCAGCTATTAGGGAAGTGAACCAGTAGATGGAGATATTTCTCTCTCTCTCTTTCTCGCTGTCGCTCCCTCTCCAACTCTACCTTTTGAATAAAAAATACAAATCTTCAAAAAATAAAAGTTTACAAAAAGGAAACTCCTCCCCCTCCCAAAATTTACATAAACAATGTCACCCCCTCCCCAGACTGGGAAAACAGGAGACGCTACCTCTGAACTCACCCTCGGAGATCAGTGCCCCCCCCCCACGCCAGACCAGACTCGCTATGGAGAAGCTTGGGAGTGCGGGTCCAGCGTGAGCGTCCACGGGGAGAACCATCTGGACACGAGGAGCAAGCAAAGGTGTCCCCCAGACCAAAGTGGCGGGAAGCCTCGGGCCTCACTGCACATGCGCCCAGGTCCGGCCGTGCCAGCCGCAGAGCCAGCCATCACAGGCGCGGCCTCGCTGCTCTGAAAATCCAGGAGCCGAGCCCTGACCGCACACGGACCTTCCGCGCGTGGCCTCCATGCAGAACGCGGTCGGAACACAGGCGCACCTGCCTGGGTGCGGGAGCCGTGAACGGGATACACTTAACTGTGATTGTGCGCTCAACCAGGGTCCCGGCTCCAGGACCGCTGCGTGTACCCAGACTTCCCCATCCAAGGACACAATCTTGACCTTCAGGAGACTTCTGGCCCCAGGCATTTGTGAAAGGGGACATCTAACCTCTGTGTGTGCACACACACACACACACACGTATATACATACACCTCAAAGCGGCTGATTTGAAATGGGGTGATCGCCCAGTGATGGTGGCTGGGTTCGGGACGTCTTCATCTGTTGTTTTCTTTTACATGTATGTTATTCCCCACAACTAGCGCCGCGCCCTGGGGAGCTGCCCGGGCCCATGGGCGGCTTCTTACCCAGCTGCTCCACCAGCTTCCTGTAAACCGGGTCCATCCTCCTCATCGCCTTCGTCAGATCTTTCTTCCGGAATTTAATCTCCACCGTGCCTTCGGGCTCCAGCACCCCACCCCTGCAGAAAGAGAGGGGTGGGTGAGGCCACCCAGCCAGCGGGTGACAGCTGGTGGGTGCTGAGGGGGCTGGGACACCTTGGGGGCCGGGCTCAGCTGCTGCGCTCACGGGCCGTGACCCGGGACCCGGGCTCAGCTGCTGCGCTCACGGGCTGTGACCCGGGACCCGGGCTCAGCTGCTGCGCTCACGGGCCGTGACCTGGGACCCGGGCTCAGCTGCTGCGCTCACGGGCTGTGACCCGGGACCCGGGCTCAGCTGCTGCGCTCACGGGCTGTGACTTGGGATGCAGGCTCAGCTCCCGTGCTCACGGGCTGTGTGTCCCTGGGCAGGCTGCTGCCCCTCTCTGGGCCTCTGTGTGGGTATCTACAGAGGGAGGGGCTGAACCCACTTTTTCAAACAATGCTATAAGCGGCAGGGGTTCACGCCTTCCCCACTGCAGCCGAGTCTCCTCCTCCGACCTTGCCAGACCTTGCCCGTGTAGGCTCTCAGGCAGCTGGGACACCGTCTCTGGTCTCCTCTGAGCTCAGGAAGGCACAAGGGGGGCTCAGCTCCCTCCCATTCCCAGCCTCCTCGGCCTCTCCCCAACCTCTTCCTCCTCTGACGGCTCGGACCCTCTGAGAAAAGACGACAGGCAGCTCTGAGCTTCCTGGGGGCCAGGGTGAGAAAGGCTGATGACCCCCCTGGGTGCTGCTGAGTCCCTCGAGCCTTCCTGGAGGACAGACTTCGGCGGCCCCCCAGGCCTGGGCGCCAGGAGAGCAGGAAGGGCTTGGCGGGCTGCCACCCTCTCTCGATGCCTAACTTAGGGCCTGGCATGTGGTAGGCGCTCATCAGATCCTCGCTGACTGCATGGGGGATGAACAGAGGGGCGGCACGCCTGTGGCTCGGGCTGACTTTGCATCCGGCACAGCAGGCCACAGAGTTGCCCCCTCGGAGGCACCCACATGCTCTCCATCAGAGCTCCTGGGGCCAATCCTGTTACAGCAGGTCTCTATGAAGACTGATACTCACTCACGCCACTGTCCACTCAGTCATTTGTTCGGCCACTATTTGCTGACTGCCTCCCAAGACCCAGGCACTGTGCTGGGCTCTGGGTCATCAAACTGAATAAAACAGCTCCCACAGGAAATCACAGCTCTGGGAGAAACTCAGAGATACTGAGAGACAGGACTGAGCCAAAGGATTGAGCCAATTTCCCTTTTCACCCAGGCTGCCAGGAAGCTCGGGTGCGTTTGGCTTCCCTTTGTATTTCTTGGTTGCAAACTTCCCTGGGGAGAAGATGGGTCTGAGTTACGAAAACAGAGACAACAACTTGTGCACCACCTCCTGGCTCCAGCCACTAACAGCGGAAAAGACCCAACCACGCGCTGGCCTAGTTTGGGACTGGTCAAGCGGGAGGTCCTGGGGCCGTGAGAAACTCACTCCACGGTGCTCAGCCCTCGGCCCACGGGTGCAGGGCTCCGGGCGGGGAGTGAGCAGGCTGAGCCAGCCTGAGGGCCACACACGCACCTGCTGTCCTTGTCCGCATACATTTCTATGCACAGGGGGTTGATGGTGGAGTCCACGACCACCCAGGAGCCACCGCGGAGCTCGGCGTAGGGCGGGATATAGATGAGGACGGGCTGCTTGTACTGCCGGAGGCCGTCCACGATGTAGGCCCCGAACTTCAGCACCTGGTCGTACATGTCTGCAGGGCACAGAGCTGCTGGGGAGGTGGCCGTGGCCCCCGCGCCGCCCGCCAGGGAGGTGGCCGTGGGCCCCTGTGCCGCCCGCCCGCCCACCTGCCCACAGAGCCACAGCCCCATCGTCCACAGGGTCCTGAGGAGCCAGGAGCTGGTCCAGGCTGACTGTGCCCTACGTGGTGGGGACACAGGCGCAGGGAGCGACTACCGGCCCTGAGGTCCAGCTCAGGTCGGGCGATCTTCTGTCCCTCCCCCCAACACGCCCATGGGCGGCTCTGCCCTGACCGCCCACCAGGCCACGCCCCCTCCACTGTCACACGTGGTGACCGCAGAGCAGCCAGCAGCCCAGCACTGAACCCTGCTTTCGCTTTCTGCGGGTTCAGACGCCTGCAGTCAGCGGTGGGTCGAAGAATATGAAATAGAAAATTCCAGAAGCAAGCAAGACAGGAGTTTCAAGTGGCACACCCCTCTCGGGGCGTCATAAAGTCCCTGGGGTGTGAGCCTGCCTGGCCCGGGTACCCACGCCGCACACACCATGCTGTATACAGCAGGCGCTCAGCAGCCCTCCTGGTTATGTGGTCCCGAGCCGCAGCTGTAGGCCCCCAGGACGAGGGCCGTGACTGTCAGCCATCAACACAGCAGTGCCGGCGGGGCTCCGGTCAGTGCACCAGATCCTGCCCCCCCCCCCCGGGGCTGGTTCTGCTCCCACCCCCCTTCACAAAGCAGGGAAACTGAGGCTCAGAGCAGCGCTGAGCCTGCCTCCCACGCCAGCCCCGAGAGCCACCATCTCGGCAAACGTGCTCCACACCTTAAACACCTGAGCACGGCCACGCGGTCCCTCCGGCCCCCCGCTGCCCCGAGGAGGGGACCGTGTCACCCGGCCACTTCCCGTGCTGCCACTCACAGCGCAGCTCGGGGGAGTGACACCTTGCCTCCAGCCCCCAGCTCCTCATCTCTGGAACGGGCTGATGGGAACCCCCCCCCACCGTCTCCTGTCTCGGGATTCCTGCCAGGTTGCAGCCCAGGTGACCCTGGGGCTCACACAGGACCCGGAGGCGTGGCCTCACCTTTCATGCCCCCCGAGAAACCCCTCCAGTTGGCAAAGAGCATCAGCGGCAGCCTCTCCCGGTTGAAGTCCTTGATGGCCTGGGCCGTCTTGTAGGCGGAGTCGGGGAACCACACCTGGCCCGCCTGCTGGACCACCTACGGCAGAGGGGCCCGGATGAGGCGCCTGCAGGCCACGGGGCGCCAGCGCCACCAGAGCGGCGCCCAGAGCCCGGGCAGGGCCACGCCAGCCCAGCATCTGGGGCGGGGGTGGGGGCATCCTTGGGATCTTCATCACCCCCTGAGGATGTGGGGAGGCGGTGTGGGACACGATGCAGCCCCCGGAGGGAGGGCCCAAGACACAGGCGCCCTGCCCCCAGGGCCACCGTCTGCGAGGTCTCAAAGCCAGGAAGGCGGCGCGCACTCCTGCTGGGAGCAGCCCCTCACCTTGGCCTCGGAATCCAGGTTGGCGGGGTCCGCGGGGATAGCCACCTCCACAGTCCGCGTCTCCACGGCGATCACGCCCACGGGGATGCCCCCCAGCCTGCAAGGCGAGCACGGTGAGCTGAGCACCAGGCAGCAGCACCCCGAGAGGACCCCGGGGTCGGTGGGGCCCACCCAGCCCCAGTGTGGGTGTTAAAACACCCACACCCAGCCCCAGTGTGGGTGTTTTAATCCAGGGGTGGGCTTCATCAGAGGGCCTAGAAGTTCCAAAGCGGACAGTCACAAGCTGGGAGACCTATGAGCTGCCAGCAGAGTGCCTAGGTTAGCGTGACCTTCTAGAACCTTCTGTGATAAAGGTCATGTTCTCTGCGGGCACCATCCAACATGGCAGGTGTGAGCTGCTTATGGCCCCTGGGCCGCGGAAGTGGTGAGGAACCAAACAGGACATCGTCTGTCACCATAATTCACTGGAACTTCAGCCTGGATCACCACACGGGGCCAGCAGCCAGCACCCCGGCCAGCGCGAGCCCAGACACCAAGTCACTTTTCTTTTTTTTTTTTTTTTTGACAGGCAGAGTGGACAGTGAGAGAGAGAGACAGAGAGAAAGGTCTTCCTTTGCCGTTGGTTCACCCTCCAATGGCTGCCGCGGCCGGCGTGCTGCGGCCGGCGCTGATCCGATAGCAGGAGCCAGGAGCCAGGTGCTTTTCCTGGTCTCCCATGGGGTGCAGGGCCCAAGCACCTGGGCCATCCTCCACTGCACTCCCTGGCCATAGCAGAGAGCTGGCCTGGAAGAGGGACAACCGGGACAGAATCCGGCGCCCCGACTGGGACTAGAACCTGGTGTGCCGGCGCCGCTAGGCGGAGGATTAGACTAGTGAGCCGCGGCGCCGGCCAACACCAAGTCACTTTTTACAAACAGACAGCCTGGGGCGCCAAGTTTCTTTCTTTAAAAAATAGTTTAAAACTTCTTTGAAAGAGAGAGAGAGAGATCCCATCTGCTGGGTCAGTACCCTAACGCCCCAAACAGCCAGGGCTGGGGCCGAGCCAGGAGCCAGGACGTCCATCCGGGTCTCCCCTGTGAGGGGCAGGAACTCAGCACGTGAGCCAGCACCTGCTTCTTCACGGGCGTGTTAGCAGGAAGCTGGACTGGAAGTGGAACAGCTGGGACTCGAGCCAGCTCTCCCATATGGGATTCAGGGTCCCAAGCAGTGGCTTAAACTGCTGTACCCTAACAGCCACCCCCAGGGGTTCTGGTTTTTTAAGTGTTTAAAACAGGGAGAAGCAACACTGTACCAGCCTAACACTTGCTGCCCAGAATCCCTGCCCACACACACTGCCCAGGAGGAAGGGGACAGCAGTACCAGCAGCTACCACCTGTGGCGCACTTGGGACATTTTAAGCGCCACACATACAAGGGGACTTCAAAAAGTGCATGGGAAGCAAAATTCAAGGAGATATTAATTTTGGTGCAAAAGAAATTGAAAGCCAGCCTAACATGGGTCTTCAAAAAAGTTAATGGAAGTTGCACATTGTGAAAAAAGCAGCATGGATTTCAAGGTTTTTGAACTGATATAATCTTTTTTTTTTTTTCTTAGCTTATTTGAGAGGCAGAGGTGGAAAGAGAGAGACCGCGAGTTCCTAACTGCTGGTTCACTGTCCAGGTGCCCACAATGGCCAGGGCTGGGCTGGGGCTGAAGCCAGGAGCTAGGAACACAACCAGACCCCCGCCATGGGAAACGTGGGCCCAGGTAGCGAAGCCAGAGCCGCCAACCCCCAGGTCAGCCTTGGCAGGAAGCCGGGGTCGCGGGAGCAGCTGGGACTCCAGCCATCGGTAGACATGGACATCTTAACCGCCAGGATCAGCGCCTGTCCCTAAACTTCCCTCCGACCTCACTCTCCCCCAAACTTTTAAAAGTGTGTTCTCCTTTCTCATCTTCACAGGAAGCCTCTGGGTCGATGACTATGAGCGGGGACGTGTGGCTCGGACACGGCGGCACCGGGAATCCGGGGGGCAGCCCGCGAGGACACAGCTGGGGCTGTCTGCAAAGCCGAGGGCCACAGCCCTGCAGAGCGGGCAGCTCAGCTCCGAAAGCATCCCAGCATCTCGGCCTCCCACTGCGACAGTGCGCACCAGGGGCTCCCGCCCACGGCCCTCCTTGAAGGGGTTCCCAGAGTTGAGTGTCTGTGGTGGGCACCCAGGGCTGCCTTTTCACAGCCCTTGAGAGTAGTGGATGGACACCAGGGACAAGAGGCCCAGCCCCAGCAAGAGGCTAGCTGGTTGAGATGCCTCTATCATGTACTGCTTTCCCAGATGCGTCGGCTAGGAGCTGGACCGGAAGTGGAGCAGCCGGGACTCAAACTGGCGCCCACATGGGGTGCTGGCGTCCCAGGCGGCAGCTGCACCTGCTGCGCCACGGCACTGGCCCCAGCCGACATGCCTTCCAGGGCACGAATCCAGACATCATGAAGAGGTTCACCATCCCCAAACTGGCTGCTTGTTCCAAAAAGCCCTGGGGCTGTGTGGAAAAGGCCCCTGGTGGCCCAGCCCAGCACTG
The DNA here is from genome assembly GCF_051225735.1 of Oryctolagus cuniculus. Taxonomy (NCBI): domain Eukaryota; kingdom Metazoa; phylum Chordata; class Mammalia; order Lagomorpha; family Leporidae; genus Oryctolagus; species Oryctolagus cuniculus. The sequence continues at coordinate 22,377,465 of NC_142887.1, read as the reverse complement.
GGGTCCCGAGGCCTGGAGAAGCCAGGCCGGTGCCCTGGTCCCGCCCGCGGCGTTACCTGGCTCGTCCCGTCACCACGGTCTGGGCCCAGGGTGCCATGATTTCCTTGAAGCTGCCCTGGTCGAAGAAGCCGCTCTGCCAGGCCCCCTTGACAGCTGTGGGCAGCAAAGCAGAAGGCCGGGTTGGTGAGGACGCCTGGGGTCCGCGGGACCCGCCCGGCCGTGGACGGGCAGCCCAGCTGCCGCCTCACAGCCCCCACCCCGCCCGGGGCCCTGGAAAGCCACAGACCCCAACCTCGCGCCAAAGAAAAAAAACAAACCCAAACCCAAAGCAGGGCTGCCCAAAATGCACCAAGGCAGGGGCTCGGTGCAGACGGAACAGCCGACAGCCACCCACCGCCCGCCAGCACTGCAAACGCCCCAGCGCTGCCCGCACTCCGCCTCCTCTCGCCTGGGGACAGACAGGAGCCTGCCAGGAGGTGGGACTTCAGGGAGGGGAGGGGTGGGAAAGGGAGAAGTGGAGGTGGGGGGGGAGGGGAGGCAGAGGGGAGGAGCCTTCTTTTTTTTTTATTTTATTTTATTTTTTTGACAGGCAGAGTGGACAGTGAGAGAGAGAGACAGAGAGAAAGGTCTTCCTTTGCTGTTGGTTCACCCTCCAATGGCTGCCGCGGCAGGCGCGCCGATCCGATGGCAGGAGCCAGGTGCTTCTTCCTGGTCTCCCATGGGGTGCAGGGCCCAAGCACTTGGGCCATCCTCCACTGCACTCCCTGGCCACAGCAGAGAGCTGGCCTGGAAGAGGGGCAACCGGGACAGAATCCGGCGCCCCGACCGGGACTAGAACCTGGTGTGCCGGCGCCGCTAGGCGGAGGATTAGCCTAGTGAGCCGCGGTGCCGGCCTTTTTTTTTTTTTTTTTTTTTTTTGACAGGCAGACTTAGTGGGAGAGAGAGACAGAGAGAAAGGTCTTCCTTCTGTTGGTTCACCCCACAAATGGCCGCTACGGCTGGCGCGCTGAGCCGATCTGAAGCCAGGAGCCAGGTGCTTCTCCTGGTCTCCCGTGCAGGTGCAGGGCCCAAGCACTTGGGCCATCCTCCACTGCCTTCCTGGTCCACAGCAGAGAGCTGGACTGGAAGAGGAGCAACCGGGACAGAACCGGCACCCCAGCTGAGTCTAGAACCCGGGGTGCCGGCACTGCAGGCAGAGGATTAGCCTAGTGAGCTGTGGCGCCGGCCAAGCCTTCTCTTTAAAACGCTGACGTCTCAGCTCAGGATTTCCCACCTAGGAGACCACGCGGCAGCGCAGAGAGGGAGGTCATGACGCCGCCTGCACCTCGCCTCCAACTGTCAGCTCCAGAACCCAGAGCTGCTCCCGCTCCTTCCTGGCAGTGAGAAATCGGGGTAAAATCTCCTCCCCCTGCCCTGGCTCCCGGGTGTGCCCCTCCCTCTGTCCCAGGCCGCAGAATGGAACACGAGACCCAGGTTCCAGGCAGAGCGCTCCGGGACTTACTCGGGTGAGGCCTCCCCGCGAGCATCCACCGGGGGTCGTAGGGCGCTCTGGATGGGAAGAACTCAACTTCTCTGTCAATGGGGTCGCTGGGTATGACGATGGGGACCGGGCTGCGATTATCCTAGAAGAGAGTCAGGCTCCAACTGTGTGCCCGGCGCCTGTCATCTGGTGTGTGTGTGTGTGTGTTCTACTCTGGCTACGACTATGCCTGGGTGGGCAGCAATAGCCCCTCACTATGGCTTCTGGAGCCACTGTTCTGGTTGGAGAGTGAGTCAGGCATCGCCCCTGCCACGGGTGACCTGAGGCCCCATCTACAGATTCCTGAGGGCACCCCAGAGCTCAGAGGGAACAGATGGCCCTAGGCATGAAAGAAAGGCAGGAAAGGGTCCCTGCTGCGGCACAGGTGCTGTTATCACCCCATTTCACAGGTCAGGAGACTGAGGCTTAAAACAAGACCGTCCCAGGGTCCCACTGACATGAAGCAGCCAGCAATCAAGTCAAGTCCAGCCAGCCTGGAAAGCCCGAGGGTTCTCTACTGTCCAGCGTTGTCGCTTTTCTTGACAGACAGGGAGACAGACAGACAGAGAGAGGGGTTCCCGTCTCCAAATGCTGGCAACAACCAGGCTGGGCCAGAGCCAGAGCCAGGAATCAAACCCAGGAATTCAGATGTGGGCCACAGGCATCGTGACCACCGGGCTCTCACCGCTCCCTTTACCCCTTTCTAAAGAGTCAGCAGACACACCCTGGGCGCGGCAGGAGTGCCACCCAGACAGCACGGGACAGCAGGTGCAGGGCGGGGCGCCAGGCAGGGAAGGAGGAGGGGCTAGGAGAATGGAGCTCCAGCCGCCCCCACAGTGCCCCCGGCTCCCCACCACCCAGGAGGTGACAGGGACACAGCACAGGAGCTTGATGACATAGCCCCCCCCAGATACACACACACACACACACACACACACATATACACACATGCACAGATACACATACACACACATGCACACACACACGCGCGCATACACACACATGCACACACACATACACATACACGCATACACACATGCACACACACATACACACACACACACATGCACACACACATGCGCACGCATACACACATGCACACACACATACACACACATGCACACACACATACACGCATACACACATGCACACACACATACACACACACATGCACACACACACACACAGCCGGCTCCGGCTGCAGGGCCGCGCTGCACCTTTGGCACGTAGGACAGCCACTCCAGGATGGTGTACACCCCCTCGAAGTCGTCCGGCACGGTGATGTGCGAAACGCCGTTGTAGTGCATGATCTGCACCCCACCCAGCTGGTTGTTGGACGTGTAGACCTCTCTCCCCAGCACCTGCGTGGACGCGACGCGGTTAGCAACACCCTGCGCGGCCCAGGGTCTCCATGGAGCGGCTCATCCGCGATCCTGGCTGCGACTTGGGAATCACCCGACTCCTTTCAAAACCCTGCTGCCCGGGCTGTACCCGCGCGATGACAGCAGCACCCTTGGGCTTGGAGAGGGCGCCACTTTGTGTCCTGTTGATTTCCAGGGAATTCCAATCCGCAGCCCCACTCCATCGCCAGTGGCCGCCGCCCACAACTAGGCCATCTCAGCTGCAAAACCCTGCCCGGCCGGGCTCCTGGGTCTGAGGTCTGGGGTGGGGCCGGGCACTGCTGAGGCTGGCGGTACCAGAGCCAGGCTCGGGGACCCTCGGTGGAAGCCGAGCCGATCTGCAGCGCAAGGACTCAAACCGGTGTCTACCCGGGACGCCGGTGCCACAGACAGCCGCTCTACCTGCTACGCCACAGCACCGGCCCCTCAGTCAGTTTTTTTAGGGGGTGGGGGACTGGCACAATGGTTAAGACGCCACACGGAACACCCACAGCCCGCATCAGAGAGCCTGGGTTCCCGGCCCGGCTCCACTTCCAATTCCAGTTTCTGTGGGTGCTCAGCCCAGGGGCAGCCGCTGACGGCTTGAATACTTGGGTTCCTGCCACCCACATGGGCGACCTGGACTGAATTCTGGGCTCCTGGCTGTGGTCGGCATTTGGCGGAGTGAACAGGCAGATGGACGATCTCTCTCTCTCTCTCTCTCTCTCTCTCTGCCTTGCATATGAACAAAAAAAAACTTTCCAAAATACTAACTTTTAAAAACATAATACAGGGAGCGGGGCTCACCGGAAGAGTCTGACGTTCACTCTACTTAGGCTCCCAGGGCCCGGTCTGCAGCAGTAGACAGCAGCTCTCCCAGCAGCAGCAATGTAACTGCTTTCCCACGGAGAGGAGAGTGGGAACTTGAAATGACCCTCACCGGGCTGGTGCTGGGGCCTAGCGGGTAAAGCCTCAGCCTGTGATGCTGCATCCCATATGGGCGCCGGTTCAAGTCCCGGCTGCTCCTCTTCCCATCCAGCTCCCTGCTAATGCGCCTGGGAAAGCAGTGGAAGATGGCCCCAGTGCTTGGACCCCTGCACCCCCGGGGGAGACCCAGGGGAAGCTCCTGGCTCCTGGCTTTGGGCTGCCTCAGCGCCGACCCCTGCCCCGCAGATGCACGCCCCGTCACCTTGTTGAGAGCGCTGGCTCCTGTGAGGATGATGTGGGAATTTTCCACCTGGATCACGCGCTGGCCCAGCCTCACCAGGTACGCCCCGATGCCCAGGGCCCGGCAGGTCACCTGTGGAGGAGACACCACCCCTTCTGAGTCCCAGGGGTGGCGTGCCTCATCGCCCCCTGGTGGCCATAAATGGAAGTTCCGGCTTCGCCCGGGTTCCACCTGACTGAGCCCCAAATGGCAGAAGCAAAAGCCTGTCCCACCAGGCACTTGGAGCTTGGCTTCCTATCCGGAGAGAACCCTGCCAGCTAAGAAAAGCACGGGAAAAGTGAACAGATGGTGAAGGCTCGGGGTCTTAGGAGGCCTGGGTGCATTTCTACTGAACTTGGCCATTCCAGAGCCATCGCACAACCCAAACGTGCGGGAGAGCCCGGCAGATAAAAATGATGGAAGCCAGGGACGGCCTGCATGGAGCTAACAGGACCGCACCCATGGCAAGCTCCTGGTTCCAATCCTGCTCCGCGGGGGAGGTGGGAGGACCAGAACACAGGCATTCCCTGCGCCATTGTGGACTGTCTGGTGAGCCCTGGGTCCCTGCACAATGGAATGAAAAGGCTCCTACATTCTGATGCAAAAAAGAAACCTCAAGTCCGTGCCCTATGAGGGGTCATCCTTGGGCTTGGAGCGGCACCAGTGTGTGGACACCGCCCACGACTAGGCCATCTCAGCAGCAAAACCCTGCCCGGCGCTCCTGGGTCTGAGGCCTGGGGTGGGGCGGAGCACATTTCTAAGGAGAGCCGGGCACTGCCGAGGCTGGCGGTTCCAGGCTTGGGACCCTCGGTGGAACCCGAGCCGACCTGCAGCACAGGGACTCAAACTGGTGCCCACACGGGATGATGGCGTATTCACACCAGAGGGAAATGGACCATGAAGAAGGCAGGCACGGATCCAAACCATTCCTTCTGCATCAACACAGACTTAGCTATCTGTCAGTTCCATTTGTCCCATGAACCATCAGAAATGGCTTCCCGGCCTCATGGTGATGTTGGGGGAGGAGGTAGCCGCTAGCTGTTCCGGGTCCACGCGGAAGTACTTCCAAGGGCGGCTTTGAGATTCCCAGCTGGGGCAGCGGGCGGGGGTGGAGGTGACACAATGGCCACACGGTGTTCGTGGGTGCAGGCACACGGTGGGTGCCCGGGGGTCCTCGCTGGGCCACGGGGCTGGGCGGGTGGGGGCTCACCATGCTAATGGTGACGATCTCGTCGTACGCCAGGGAGGACTCCCCCGCAATCATGCCCGAGCCCCGCAGATTCTCCACGCCCAGGCCGTCCTCCTTGCCCACGATGTCCGTGATGACGTATCTGCAGGACCAGACGCCCGTCGGAGGCCGAGCCCCGCCCCTCGCGCCCACGCCAGGCTCGGGGAGGCCGGGGTCCAGGACCCTCCCCCTGGGCCCCTGCGATGCCCGCCCGCGCTCCAAGAGCCGCCCCTCGCCCCCACGCTAGCCTCAGGGAGGGCGTGAACCGGGGGTCAAAGGGAAGGCCGGGATCCAGGACCCTCCCCCTGGGCCCCTGCTATGCCTGCCCACGCAGAAGCCCCATCCCACCCGTGCTCCGAGCCCCGCCCCTCACCCCCACGCCAGGCTCAGGGAGGCCGGAGTCCAGGGCCCGCCCCCTCGGCCCCTGCGATGCCCGCCCGTGCTCCGAGCCCCGCCCCTCACCCCCACACCAGGCTCGGGGCGGGGGGGGAGGTCAAAGGGAAGGCCGGGGTCCAGGGCCCTCCCCCTCGTTCCCTGCGATGCCCGCCCGCGCTCCGAGAGCCGCCGGAGCCCTTCGCTGCAAAGGTTCTGCGAAGGCCTGCAGCAAGGTGTACATCACATGGCCCTGCGCAGTGTTCGCAAGCTCATTTCACTACAGAAATTTAATTTTTTTCCCCCCACATATCACTAATGCACATTCCAGAAACCCCCCGAGAAATCCTGATTTAGTCGGTCGCACTCAGGGAAGACCGAAGTTTCCCTGGGAACGATCGACGGTCAGTGGGGGGCCTCAGGTTCTCAGTGGACAGACCCCTGCCCCGCCCACCATGTCACTGAGGAGCCAGGAGCCCAATTCTCCCTGCAGGCTGTGCGATTTTGACAAAGGAGTGGTTCATTTCAAGGGTCCCAGCCGTGCTCGCCCCGGAGGGCACTCAAGGATCCCCTGGCGCAAACGCCACCACCCGCCTTGAAGATACTGCCCTGGGGCGGCGGCGAGAAGCCACGGCCCTGCGCACAGGTGCACAGGGAGGGGCCAGGAGCCCCAGACTTACCTGGATTCTCCTCCTTCCTCGATGTGCTTGCAGTGCACGGAGTTCAGGGAGCTGATCTTCGTGTAGTCTTGCGGGGTCAGGTACAGGTATTTGAACCCCTTGAAAATCGGAATTCAGTGAGCCCCGGGGGTCCAGCTGCTTGCACGCCCGGCCACTGCTTGTTAATGCCCGTCAGCGCGGCAGCAGATGACTGGCCTGGGCGATCTGGCATCCCATAACCAAGTGCCTGGGGATGCGCACCCTGGGAGGCAGCAGGGAAGGCTCGGGCACCTGGGCCCCCCCCACCCCCATGGGAGACCTGGATGGAGCTCCTGGCTCCTGGTGTCCCCCTGGCCCAGCCCTGGTGGGTGTGGGCGTTTGGGGAGTGAGCCGGTCAATGGAAAATCTTTCTCTCTCTCTTTGCCTTTCAAATAATTTTTAAATTTATTTATTTATTTATTTGAGAGGTAGAGTTACAGACAGAAACAGAGAGGTCTCTCATCTGCTGGTTCACTCTCCAAATGGCCTCAATGGCTGGAGCTGGGCCAATCTGAAGCCAGGAATCAGGAGCTTCTTCTGGGTCTCCCATGCAGGTGCAGGGGCCCAAGGACTTGGGCCATCTTCTACTGCTTCCTCAGGCCACAGCAGAGAGCTGGATCAGAAGAGGAGCAGCTGGGACTCGAACCAGTGCTTATATGGGATGCCAGCAGTCTTAACCTACTAGGCACAGCACCTGCCCCTCAAAGTTTTAAAAAGTTTTAAATGTCAGCACTACGTGAGTAACCCAGGCTAATAACAGCTGGACACTCACGGGCATTTTGAGCTCAGCTTTGCCCACCTGGCCCTCTCCCACCGCCGCTGCCACTCAGCCTTCCTCCATCTTTTCATTACCACTACCCTGAAGAACCTGCTCAGGTACTCGCTCCCTTCAGGCCAGCCACCCCCCCCCCCCAACCTTGATGTTAAAGTCAGACTGGTTGTGCTCTCTGCGCACGGGGTGTGTGTGTGTGCACGCACACTCATGTACTTACTGCTCCTTAGCAGAAATGCTTAGGGACACAAGTGTTTCAGATGTGGAATTTTCTCAAATTCTCCAGTTTCTGCAAATAACGAGATCTTGGGGATGGGACCAAGTCTAAACACAAATTTCACTTCTGTGGGGCCAATGCTGTGGCGTAGCAGGTTAAGCCACCGTCTCCAGCACCAGCATCCCATATGGGCGCTGGTTCAAGTCCTGGCCGCTCCACTTCCAATCCAGCTCCCTGCTCATGCACCTGGGAAAGCAGCAGAGGATGGCCCAAGTGCTTGAGCCCCTGCCACCCACATGGAGACCTGGAGGGAGCTCCGGGCTTCTGCCTGGCCCAGCCCTGGCCATTGCAGCCATCTGGGAAGTAAGCCAGCACATGGAACATTGATCAATCAATCTCTCTCTCTCTCTCTCTGCCTCTCTGGAATCTGCCTTTCAAATAAATAATAAATAAATCTTTACAAAAAAAGGGAAAACATTCAGTAGTGTTTCACGCACACCTTATGCACACAGCCTGAAGGGAATTTTACAAAGTAAGCTTCACGCGCCAGCCTTTCGCCGTGACCCCGTGGCACGGGCTCAGGCGTGGCCCTCTCCATGGGTGGCGTCACCGGGACTCACAACCATCCTGATCCTGCAGCGCTCTGCCCACCTGTAGCAGCTGAGCGTCACGCGGCCACCCCAGCCCCAGGGCGTGCGTACCTTGTGGGGGTCCTCGGGGTCCACCCAGGCCACCTGGAACATGTGTTTGATCTCCTCGGCCAGGCCGATGCGGGCCCCGCTGTTGGCCGCCAGGTAGACTTTGGGGATGCCCTCGGCCCGGGCCAGCTCGGACGCCCGCATGTACAGCAGGTCCTCCCCCTGGCCGAAGGAGCCGATGCGGAAGGTGATGTCGTTGCCGATGACGATCACGTCCCGCCCTTCCGGGTACTCCCGCGTCTTGAACCGCATCTTGAAAGCCACCATGCCCACCTGCAGGGAGAGGCGGGTGTCTCAGGGCAGCGGGCTTGTGTCTGCAGGGGGGCCTTGGAGGAAGACTGAGCCGGCCTCCGGGGGGCTGGGCTCTGCCGAGCGCCTACCTCGTTGCCGCCGGGAAGCCGGTTCATCTCCACCAGCTGGCCCTGCGGGTCCAGCACTAACTCCGTGTAGGTCAGGATGTCCTTGGGGTACTTGTCCGGGGAGCCCCACAGCTTAAAGAGGGCCTGGGGACACAGGAGGAGAGAGGAAACACGTGATGTCCTTGGTACAACTCAGTCTGGGTCTCCCAGTGGGCAGCGGGGGCCCAGGGACGGCAGTGCACCTGCTGCCTCCAGGGAGCACCTAGGCAGAAGCCGGATGGAAGTGGAGGTGGGACTTGAACCCAGGCCCTCTCAGATGGGATGCAGGGGTCCTGTGAGGACTGAACCGCTGTGCCACATGCACGCCCCTAGGATCAGCTTTCCAAATTCTACCAAAGAATACTCTGGAGTGAGCCTGAATGTACTAATTGTGTGAACTAACTTCACAATATAGAATCTTTCCATCATGCATAAGTGTGTGCCGTCTCTTCATTTATTTACGGTTTATGTATCTCCACAAAGTGGAGCATCCAGGACACAAACAGGCGCCCATCTGGGATGCCGACACCGCAGGTGGCAGCTTAATTCACCGCGCTACAGTGCAGCCCCTCTGAATCTGTTTTGATAAGACCCATTTCCCTTGGAAATTTTCCACTTCAGCTGTTTGCAAAGGTGGGGGCTGTCTACAGTACAGCTGGGGCGCCGCTGATTTGGAATCCGAAATCCAAAACACTCTGAAGCCTGACACTTTCTGAGCACCAACATGACCCTAAGAATCAGACTTGGCCGGCGCCGCGGCTCACTAGGCTAATCCTCCGTCTTGCAGCGCCAGCACACCGGGTTCTAGTCCCGGTTGGGGCACCGGATTCTGTCCCGGTTGCCCCTCTTCCAGGCCAGCTCTCTGCTGTGGCCAGGGAGTGCAGTGGAGGATGGCCCAAGTACTTGGGCCCTGCACTCTCATGGGAGACCAGGAGAAGCACCTGGCTCCTGCCATCGGATCAGCGTGGTGCGCCGGCCACAGCGCAGCCATTGGAGGGTGAACCAACAGCAAAGGAAGACCTTTCTCTCTGTCTCTCTCTCTCACTGTCCACTCTGCCTGTCAAAAAAATAAATAAATAAATAAAAAAGAATCAGACTTTGCTGGAACACTTCAGATTTCAGATTTTTGAATCAGGGATGCAAAATGGTAAAATCTATGCTCCCAAGCATTTCAGATAAAGGCTACTCAACCGGTACCCTGCTTCTTTATCAAAAAGAGAAAGAATGGATTTGCTTCTGATTCAGTTTTACTTCTTCTGCTACGACCTACGAGGGCAGAGGCAAAAGACACAGACAATGATATTCATAATGGCAGATTCATTAGGTGCCTATGGAATACCCCACATATATGTATTTATTGGGCACTTCCTGAATATTTCACACATATTCATCAGGCACCTACTGAGTTCTTTACATATATTTACTTATTTGCTTATTAGGCACCTACTGAATATATATATATATATTAGGCACCTACTGAACACTTCATATATATTTCTCCAACAGCCCTGTAGTCAGGTACCACCACTGTTCTTTTCGAGAGCAGGAAAATGAAGCCCAGAAAGGTACAGAACTTGCCCAGGGGCAGCAGGAAGCAAAAGTTCAAGGCCAGGCTGCAGTGACTCCGGTGAGTAGCTTTTCCAACTGTGCTGCATCTCCCCCAGCTGGGGCACAGGTAAGAACGGACACTTCCCGCCCAGTGGGAGGCCCTGGACCTCGGGTTCACAATTATCAGTCACCGAGCACTGGAGGGGGAGTGGAGAGACAGCCCAGCACTAGGTCAGCTGGCTTATCTCTTCTACAGGCCCGGCTCCATTGTTTAAAAAGGGGCAGAAAGCAACCACTGAACACATTCAAATGTTGCTACAACTGAAAAGCATCAATAGTGGGTGCACACATTGGCCGTGACTTTGTTTCCTTCTTCCCATCCCCCTCTGCATTTCCCACTGCCTTCAATCAGAACCACGTAAGGAAAGATTCCTTTCTGGAAGGAGGCTTGGGGCAGGTGTTGTGGCCCAGTGCACGGCGCCACCTCTTGGGACACCCGCGTCCCCTACAGGGTACCTGGGATCGAATCCCACCTCCGCTTCCCATGCAGCTTCCTGCTAACGCACACCCTGGGGGGCCGCAGGTGACAGCTCCAGTACTTGGGCCCCTGCCTCCACATCGGGGACCACGATGGAGCTCCTGGTTCCTGGATTCAGTGTGACCCAGCCCTGGCTGTTGTGGCCATCTGGAGAGTGAACCAGCAGATGGACGCGTGCGCGCTCTCTCTCTCTCTCTCTCTCACTGCCACTCTACCTTTCAAATATAAACAAACAAACAAGTAAATAAGTCAAGGCAGTAACCCCCTGCTCTTCACCCTGGTCCACCCAGCCTTAGAATGGAGCCTGGCGAGGGGCAGAGACTTAATAAAGGGGACATTTAAGAGGCGGGAAGCAAAGGCAACAGAACGCTAATTGATTGGTCACAGAACACGGATGGAGGACTCACTTTTTATCTTTCTTTCGGTCTCCTTTATTTTCTGAAATGTCTCCCTGGGACTACCTTATCTCTGGGATGGAAGTGGGTTTGCTTTGGGAAAATGGGTGCCTAACTCATTCCCAGGGTTTGCTTCTCCGTGTTCGTTAGCCTGAGTCCCAGGGAGCAGCCGAGGACCCGGGGGACGGGGGTGGAGCAGCGGGACTTGCCTGCCTGAACATTTCCGGGAAGTCGTACACGTAGGTGGTGCCCAGCGACTGGGCCTGGAACCGCTTGGCTTGCAGCAGGTCTTTGGTGACGTAGGGCGTGTTGATCAGCATCCCGTGCTGAGGCCCCTGCTTGTGGCCGAAGGAGTGGAACATGATCTGTTCCGGGAGGCAAGAAGGCGGACGGTGAGGGAGCCCGCGGACCACCTGGCCGCCCCTCCCCTGTCTCCACCCAGCCCTCGGCGGACTCGCAAAGGCAAAGCCAAGCCCTGCAGCCTCTCAAGGGAGGGTCCGGGCTGGTGTACGGCCCTGCTGTGTCTCTGCTGACAACCAGGACAGACGGCTCTGAGGGAGACGCGGAGGCTGAGCTGGAAATGACCATGACCCTCGTACCACTCACACACGCACACACATGTGCACACACATGTGCACAGTGCACACGCATGTGCACACATGCACACACAGAACAGGACGGCTCTGAGGGAGACGCGGAGGCTGAGCTGGAAATGACCACGACCCTCGTACCACTCACTCACGCACACACGTGCACACACATGTGCGCACATGCACACACAGAACAGGACGGCTCTGAGGGAGACGCGGAGGCCAAGCTGCAGAAACGACCATGACCCTCGCACCACTCACATGCGTGCACACACAGTGCACACACACACAGAGAACGGGACGGCACAGAGGAGATGCGGAGGCAGAGCTGCAGAAATGACTATAGTCATCATACCATTCACAGACACGCATGTACACACATACACACACGCACACATGTGCACACACACATATGCACACACATCCACACATGTGCACACACATATGCACACACAAACAGGACGGCACAGGGGGAGACATGGAGGCAGAGCTGCAGAAATGATCGTGATCATCTTACCATCTGCACACACACACATACAAACATGTGCACAGGCACACGTACACACACGCACACACACAAGTGCACACAAAAGCCGGTGAAATCCGAGGACGGCCTGTATTCGAGGGAACAGAACTGCACCGTGCCAATCCCCTGTTGGGAACACGCTGCTGGGGCTGCGTGAGCTACTGTCTCAGGGGAAGCTGGGAGAGGGGACACAGAACTCGCTCTCCTGATTCCGCAACTTCCTGGGTGTCATCTTCACTTCCAAATAAATACAGTGTATTTCAAAATTACTAAAATCACGTGTGTGTGTGTGTGTGTGTGTGTGAGTGTGTGAGAGAGAGAGAGGAGAGAGACTTCTAAATGTTCATGGAAAATGGAATGAAAAGTGTGAGGCGTGCGTCCGCCTCAGCAGTACAGATGCCCGCACCCCAGATCAGAGAACCTGGCTGTGGCTCCTGCCTCCAGCTTGCCCCAGTGCAGACCCCACGAGGCAGCAGTGATGGCTCCAGCAGCTGGGTCGCCGCCACCACAGGGGCGACTTGGGTTGAATTCCCCGGCTCTGCCCCAGCCCTGGCCACTGCACGCATTTGGGATGTGAACCAGCAGATGGGAGCTCTGTCTGTGTCTCTCTGAACAAACAATTTTTTAAAGCTGATTTTAGTGTAAGAGAGGGTCTTTAAAAAGTTGTAGACAAACACCTATTATGAAAAAACTCTGGGGCCAGCGCGGTGGCATGGCTGGTGAAGCCGCTGCCTGCAGTGCCGGCATCCCATACAGGTGCCTGTTCAAGACCTGGCTGCTCTGCTTCCGATCCAGCTCTCTGCCATGGCCTGGGAAAGCAGTGGAAGATGGCCCAAGTGCTTGGGCCCCTGCACCCACGTGGGAGACCTGGAGGAAGCTCCTGGCTCCTGGCTCCTGGCTCCTGGCTCCTGGCTTCGGATCGGATCAGCTCAGCTACAGCCATTGTGGTCATTTAGGAAGTGAACCAGCAGATGGAAGACCTGTCTGTCTCTCTCTCTCTCTGCCTCTGCCTCTCTTTAACTGTCTTTCAAATAAATAAATAAATCTTAAAAAAAAAAACTCTGCATGGATTTCAAAAGTTTTTTGCCCCAACAACACTTCCCTAACTTTTACTCCATCTACCATGAGTACTCTCATATACACACAAATGGCCGGCAAAAGGCCCCCTGACCCACTTCACAGAAGTGAAACAGCCGGGGACAGTACTTCCCTACACAAACCAATTTGGAGGCGGCACCACGATGAACCCGGGTACGCGGGCCTGGGACTGGACGTCACTGCGAGAAAAGGTGCCCGCCCCCGGGGTGGGGGGTGGGGCTGCTGCTTAGGTCGGAAGTGCGGATGCGGCACAATAAGGATGCAATGAGCATGCACGTGCACGTGCACGCGCGCGCGCACACACACACACACACACACACCCCACCGCGGCAGCCCCCCGCGCCCCCGCCCGGCCTCACGTTGCCAGATCTGGGCTCGGTCACTTCCTTGTAGAGGCTGATGTCCAGGTAGTAGCCGGACTCGTTGGTGATGAAGAGGCGGACCGGCAGGGCGCTGCCGCTGGTGCTCTGCCGGATGTTGATCTTGACCTCGGCTTGGAGCACGCGCAGCTTCCACAGGCGGCTGCCGTAGCGCATCACCATGGAGCGCACCGACTCCTCGATCTGCCCCAAGACACACCAGGGCCCGTGTCAGAGCCCTCTCCCCGCACACTCCCAAGACGGTGGGGCGGCGACGCGGACTGAAGGCGCAGCGTTGGCGCCGCCCGCATACCCCGCACGAGCTATCAGCCTGGAACGACCCGAGGCCCCTAGCCGAGTGGTTAGACACTGGCCAGGCGCGGTGCCCGTCTCACGACACAGCTGAAATTAACAACAACGAGTCTCAGAAGGTTCCGGGGTCTAATGGAGGCAGGCGTCTCCGGCTGCCAACGAGGCTGCAAGGTGCTGGTGTTCGCCCGCAGCTCCGCTCTCATGGGCCGGGAGGGGAGACCCCAAAGCAGCGTAGCACGAAGAGCCGGGTGAGACGCCCTGCCTCCCCGGGAGAGCCACCCCCTGCCCCGCAGGCGAGACCTTGAGGGGGTCCATGATGACGGTGGGCACGAAGTTGAGAAAGATGTGGTTGCAGTCGGTGCGCACGCTGGTGTTGTTGAAGGCCACCTCCAGCTCGTCCATGGCCTCCAGCAGCAGCCGTTCGCCCTCGTTTTGCAGGTACTCGAAGGACGCCTCCTGCGGGGGGCGGGGCAGGGGTGGGGCTAAGGTGAGGAGCGCGGAAACACAGCCTGGGAGGGGCGCAGAAACACAGCCTGGTAGGGGCGCACAGAGGGAGTCGCAAACATTGCCCTCCTCCCACGTGCCAGGCAGGAAGGCCTAGCCCAGGCGCCCAACAGCCCCAGGTCTGGTAGCCTCTTGTGGTCGCAGCTGACCCTGGAGGGGCTGCCCCACCCCTACCCAAAGCTGGCCAGGTCCTAGGGACAGCCAACACCGTGCCTTCGGACTGTGGTCTTCAGTGCAAAGCAACCAACCCCGGGTCACCGCCAGCCACCTCCATAGCTGGCTCTCAGCCTCCAGCCCCGCACCCCAGGGACCTGCCGAAATGACTCACAGCCTCCCCTAACCGTAAACCTGCTTGCCTGGGACTTGTCCATGGCTGCCTTCGGAGACCATGGTAAATATTCCTAGCCACATTCTCCCCTGTCACCTGACCTCCCTGGGACTTCCCCCTGGCGCCCCCTTGCCCCGTTTAGGCATGGCGAGCCCCGTCCTTGGAAACCGTATATGAGAAACTATGCAATTTCAGCAACCATCATGTGTGTCCCCCATCCTCTCCCCGCCACGTACAACCCACCTCCGTCTGTCGGCTTAACCAAGCCTACACACAAGATCTATATTGGGGTCAGCGCTGTGGTGCAGTGGGTTAATGCCTTGGGCTGAAACTCCGGCATCCCATATGGGCGCCGACTCAAAACCTGGCTGTTCCACTTCCGATCCAGCTCTCTGCCATGGCCTGGGAAAGCAGTAGAAGATGGCCCAAGTCCTTGGGCCCCTGCACCCACATGGGAGACCCAGAAGAAGTTCCTGGCTCCTGGCTTTAAATCGGCCCAGCTCTGGCCATTGCGGCCATCTGGGGAGTGAACCAACAGATGGAGGACCTCTCTCTCTCTCTCTCTCTCTGCCTCTGCCTCCCTGTAACTCTGCCTTTCAGATAAATAAATAAATCTTTTAAAAAATCTATTAAAACATCTAATCTAGCTGACTGCAATGGCAAAACCGGAGATTAGCTTAATGTCCATCAAATGGGATTGAGTTTAGGGGAAAAAAAAAGCATCATGGACAATTTTTCATTAACATGGAGAAAGGTCCCCAAGTAACTGGCCAGTGAAAACCAGGCCCAGAAGTAACTGGCCAATGAAGGCCAGTGATACCTGGCGAAGGAGCTCTCTGGCCTGAGCCCTGGCATGTGGCATAGCACCTGGCACTCGAGGGTGCCAGCCCAGAATCAGGCCCACAGAGGGTCCCCACCAGGGCTGGCCCTTCTATGGCAGCATTCGGGGTCCTTCCACCTGATCCGGTTTAGCACGATTGGGGGTGGGCAGGGGGCCTGGTGGGATGCTCGCCTTTCGTTATCAGAGCGCCGGGGTTCAAGTCCTGGCTCGGGCTCCTGATTCCAGCTTCCTGCCCCCGTGCATCCCCAGAAGCAGCAGGTGATGGCTGCAGTCCTTGGGTTCCTGCCACCCATGTGGGCAACTCAGAGGCAGTTCCTGGCTCCTGGCTTCAACCCACCAGCATTTGGGGAGTAAGCCTACAGATAGGGGAGCTCTCTCTGTCTCTCCAATAAATAAAATAATTTTTTTAAAGCATTACAAAGGTTTGCAGCAGTTTGAAATTTCCACACCATAGATTTTGCTAAACATAAGAAACCATGAACAACGATTACTCATTGGCAAATGTAAGAATTTCCGCGACAAACCAGCAGTTTCCTGTCTTCTCGGACAGAGACCCTCAGGGGGACAAGAAACAGATCCCAGCACGGCCAGCTGGGACGTGACAACAGGCCACGTCACAGCCCCCGCCCCCTCCAGGCCGGGGGCCACAAGTGTGGGAAGTGGGTGCCCCAGGCACTGCTCTGAGCAGGCATCTGGGCTGCGGCCCGAGGGCCGAGCCGGGAGAGGGCCGGCTGGGGCCGGCTGGGGCCGGCTCACCTTGGTGATCAGGTCCGAGTGCCTGATGATGGCGCGGATGAAGAACCTGTGGTCTGTCACCTCCGCCCCTTCCTTGACCTTGGCGGCGCCCAGGTACAGGTGCATCTTGTGGTTGGCGCAGGGCACGGCGGTCAGGTCGAAGTTGCGCATGCGGCTGAGTTCCAGCTGGAAGGCCAGGGCCGGCTCCAGGTGGCGGTAAATGCGGTCCTCCGCGAACTGCAGGCCGGCCAGCCGGATGGAGCAGACGGACAGACAGACACAGGCACGCAGTGTGACACAGGTGCCCTCTCCTGCAGACCCCCGTACCCAGGAACGTGGCATTCACTGTATCAGCTAACTGGTGAGCAACCCGCAGGTGCAAGGGACCTGCAGTTTTGCTGAGAGCCGCTGAGAACTGGGAGACCATGTGCCGGGGCACTGTTGCCTCCTGGTCCTAGCTGAGCTCGTGGCTCGTGGCTGCAGCCTCTCCGGCTGTGGGAATCCAGTGGGATCTTGCATCTGAGCCTACCTGTCCCAGATCAGGGTCAATGAACCATGAACTCTTTCTTAAAGGGCCAGAGAGTAAATGTTTCAGGCTGATGGGCCAAATGGTTTCCACCTCAACTACTCATTCTCCACTGCACAGAGAGAGCCACATTGTACAATTCGGAATCCAATGCATGTGGCTGAGTCCCAATAAAACTTTATTTACAAAAACCAGGGGGCCAGACTAACAGTTATAGTCTGCTAAGTCCTGGGCAAGATGACCACGCGAAAAAGAGGCTGGTTTAGGGCCGTCTTCCCAGCGAGCCACCACGTACAAAACTGTCCAGGTGAGCCAGACACTCAGAGAAAGGGCAGGATTTCACAAGGTCTGTGCTCCACGTGGGAAACACAAGGCTCTCGCTAGAACCACCCTCCCAGCAGGAGCTCGGTCTACACAGACGTCACCACCTTCTGTAAGACGGGAGACCCTACGTGGGGAGCGCATTTTTCATGCAGATCAAAGACGCCTTGGGAGAGAGTCCGGGATCCCGGCTTTCGGGCTTACCTCATCTCTTGCTCTGAAAGTGAAGAACTTGGGGAATTCTTTCTGCAGAAAAAGATCCATACAAACGACAGGTAAGTCCAGCCAGACTCACGGGAATACCTGCAGAACTACTTGGTGGCTGCTCCCGGTAACCCAAGGTCACTTCCACGTGGAAAGCCTTCTCTTTTCTAATAACTGACCCCACCCCGATCTACAGACCAAACATCAAACAAACGGCACTGAGCCCAGGGGAAGCGAACAGACTCCCACAGGCGACCCGGGCACCCGACTGACCTGCTGGGCAATCAGGAATGTGATTCTTCGCAGCCCGTAATCCACAAGGATATTTTTCTGCATTGCAAACCAGACACGATGGGATATTATTTGCCAATGTAAAGGACTGGCGTGTTGCTGCTGCTAGTGCACGGGGGACCTCGCCAGCACCATGCCCAGTGGAGGCAGCCAGTCACCCAACACGGGGAGGATCCCTGGCTCCTGGCTTCAGCCTGGCCCAGCCGTTGGGGCCAACTGGGGAGTGAACCAGCGGATGGAAGACCTCTCTCTTTCGCTCTCTCTGTCTTCCCGTCTCCCTCGTTCTCTCCCCCTCTATCTGTAACTCTGCCTTTCAAATAAATAAATGCATCTTCATAAAAAATAAGAAAGAGGTAGACACACACCCTTAAGGTGACAGTTTAGCGGGATGCAGGCTGGAAAGAGAACAGATGAACAGCAAGACAAGGGAGATTCCAGTGTAGGGAAAGTAGCCCAAGGATGGGTTCCCAACTAAGGGTGGGGCACACGTGTGCTGGGAACATGTGTGTGACTTGTGTGTGAGGTGCGTGTGAGTGTGCATGCTTGTAGTTAACAAAAACATTTAAATATAGCAAGACATAAATCATACACATATGTATTTTGCCCTTTCCCCAATATTTATATATCCTGGCAGCTCAGAGCTGGGTGAGGAGGCAGTGGTGGGCCTGGTGGTTAAGACACTTGCATCCCACCATGGGGTGCTTGTACCCACTCTGGACCCCAGATTCCTGCCAGTGCAGACCCTGGGGGCAGTGCATCCCACCCTGGGGTGCCTGTATCCACTCCAGACCCGATTCCTGCCAGTGCAGACCCTGGGGGCAGTGCATCCCACCCTGGGGTACCTGTATCCACTCCGGATCCCAGCTTCCTGCCAATACAGACCCTGGGGGCAGTAGGGAATGGCTCAAGTACTTGGGTTTCTGCCACCTTCATGGGAGACTGGATTGAATCCACAGCTCCCAGCTCCAGCAACAGCCGACCCCCGGCCACTGTGGGCACTTGGACAGTGGACTAGCAGATGGGCACTCTCTTTGTCTCTGTCTGCCTATCTCTGTCGGTCTCTATATCTCAAATAAATAAAGTGGGGGGCCGGCGCTGCGGCTCACTAGGCTAATCCTCTGCCTGGGCGCCAGCACCCCGGGTTCTAGTCCCGGTCGGGACGCTGGATTCTGTCCCGGTTGCCCTTCTTCCAGGCCAGCTCTCTGCTGTGGCCAGGGAGTGCAGTGGAGGATGGCCCAAGTGCTTGGGCCCTGCACCCCATGGGAGACCAGGAGAAGCACCTGGCTCCTGCCTTCGGATCAGGCTGCCACAGCGGCCATTGGGGGATGAAGACCTTTCTCTCTGTCTCTCTCTCTCTCACTGTCCACTCTGCCTGTCAAAAATAAATAAATAAATAAATAAATAAAGTGGGTTTTTTTAAAGTTTGTGGAAAATGAAATTAAAAGATGAGTTTATTTCGGTGAAAAAAATTTAAAGCCCATGCATGAGCAGTCTTCAAAAACCTCATGGAAAATGTGTGAAGAAAAAATGATGCAAAGATTTCAAAAAATTTGGGCACCAAAATAAATTTATCTTCTAATTCCATTTTCCCATATCCTCTTTGAAGTCGCTCATACACACTTAGAATATCGTGGATTACACACATGACATACAGTGGTGCATAATACATGCTGATACACAGATCTCACAGATGCACGCATCTATTATTAGATCTCACGGACGCTCTCCCAGGTCAGGGTTTGGGGAGCTGCTCGGCCCCTTCCGCCAGCCACGTGGCACCCCACGACACGGTAACTAACTCACGCTGCCACATTCCCTGCTGCCCACACATCCTGGAGGTGGTCCTGACCCCCTCCCCACCGCCCTCTCTGGACAAAGGCACCAACAATCTTGAGCTTTGCTGGACTTGGTCAGGGAGGCTCACACACTCCCCCCCAGTTCAGGCGTCCCCGTATCTCTGCCGTGAGACGCCAAGTGGAAAATCCCGTGGCGATGTCAGCTACGTGGAGAGGAAGGAGGCACTGGGTTGGGCATGTGGTGCAGGGTTCAGTGGCTGCTTGGGACACTTGTATCCCACATGAGAGTGCCTGTGGGCCGGCACTGTGGCGCAGCAGGTAAAGCCTCTGTCTGCAGTGCCGGCATCCCACATGGGCACCGGTTCAAGTCCCGGCTGCTCCACTTCCCATCCAGCTCTCTGCTATGGCCTGGGAAAGCAGTAGAAGATGGCCCAAGTCCTTGGGTCCCTGCACCTATGTGGGAGACCCAGAAGAAGCTCCTGGCTCCTGGCTTCAGACTGGCTCAGCTCTGGCCGTGGTGGCCATTTGGGGAGTGAACCAGAGGATGGAAGACCTCTTTCTCTCCCTCTGCCTCTCTATAACTCTTTCAAATAAAATAAATAAATCTTTAAAAAGAGAGAGAGAGAGAGCCTGTTTCAAGTCCCAGCTCCTCTGCTCCTGGTACCAGCTTCCTGCTAACGTGCACCATGGAAGGCAACAGTGACAGCTCAGGCAGGTGGGTTCCAGGCTCCCGGACTTGGCCTTGCCCAGCCGTGGCTGGTGTGAGCGTCTGTGGGAGGGAACCAGGGGACAGAAGATCTTTGTATCATCTGTCTCTGTCTCTCTACCTTTCGAATAAAATGAAAAAAAGAAGAAAGAGGCAGGATGGAAGGATGCCAGTATTTTCATCATGGCTGCCGCGGGCGGTGGACTACGAGTTTTGTTAAAAACCCACTGTTCAGATTTGCCTACACCTTGAACACCATCTATGATGAGCAACATGATGTAGCTGGTTAATGGGGGGAAGGCTCATGAAACCCAAGCTGCAAGAGCCGTGCCCAGGGTCTGCGTAGCATCATCCATGATCCCACACCACCTGGCCAGCGTCTCGGGTCCACAGAGTGCCAGGGCAGGTCCTCTAGGGACCACCAGGTCAGAAAGGAGCCAAGAACGTCCCTCCCGCCAGGATGACACGGGAAATGAAACAGACACACAGGCCGACAAAGAATGCAGCAGCGGGCGGATCCCAAAGGATCCCAAGATCACGCCAGGCGAGTGAAGAAGCAGCAGCCTGGCAGACGTGGTGCTGTTATGAGCTGAACAAGTCAGCAGCCCACGTCACATGTGGGGACACGGGATCAGAGAGGTCAAGCTATCTGCTCCAGGTCACACAGGGATAAACGCCCCCTGCCTGGCCAGCTCCCATAGGCTGCTTCTGCTCCCCCTCTGGCTGCAGCTGAGATGTTTGGACCTGTGCAACAGCGCCCCCTACTGCGAGGTGAAAACACACGCCGGCCAAGGCCAGCACCTGCCCACAAGGGCAACCTGCGGCGATTCCCGTACTTGGTCGGCAATCCAAGTAGCTGTTTTTCAATTGCAAGGGAGTAGGCATTTTAGCCTAGTGGTCACAGAGGTCCACATCCCATATCGGGGTGCCTGGGTTTGAGTCCCGGCTCCATCCCTGGTTCCGGCTTCCTATTATGCTGATCCTAGAAGGCAGCAGGGGATGGCTTAAGTAGTTTGGTTCCAGCCACCCAAGCAGAAGAACTGGACTGGGTTCTCAGCTCCTGGATTTAGCCCTGGCCCATCCCTGGCCATTGTGGTCACTTGGGAGTGACTTAGCCAATGGGTCTCTCTCTCTCCCTCTCTCTCCTTTTCTGTCCCTCTCTCTCTCCCTCTCTTCCTCTCTCTCCCTCTCTTCCCCTCTTACATAAATACGATTTTTGAAAAATACAATAAAATTGAAGATTCTAGGTTCAAGGTTACTCCAACAAAAAACCCAAACTGTGCACCGAGTGAATCCTTTGTGCCCAAGCCAGGCGGAGTGGTGTGTGTATTTTGTCACTGGGTCACTGCAACACCCCGAGAGACACAGATGCTGCCCCTGCGGTACCAGCGAGGAAACCCAGGTCCTGCCAAGCTCAGCCATCCCTGCCCAAAATCCCTGGCTGTGAGGAGCAGGGTCAGGATGGAATGGGATGCCTGCCAGGGCTGTGGGCGGCGGGCACTCGGCAGGACTGGCTGCTCCACACGCTCTGGCACCTGGGACACCTTGCCAAGGCCAAGCCCCCCACTCCGTCTCCAGGTCCCCTCCGCCTGTGCTGTGGTTAGAATGTGGTCTGTTCACAGTGCAGCTCCGTTCTTCCACGTCCTTGTACTGAAGTGATGGGGCCTTTAAGGGAGATAAGAAGTCACAGAGCAGGCCAGCGCTGTGGCATAGTGGGTAAAACCACCACCTGCAGTGCCAGCATCCCATATGGGCACTGGTTTGAGTCCTGGCTGCTCTACCTCCAATCCAGGTCCCTGCTGATGGCCTGAGAAGGCAGTGGAGGATGACCCAAGTGCTTGGGCCCCTGCACCCACGTGGGAAACCAGGAGGAAGCTCCAGATCCTGGCTTCAGATAACCAGCGGAAGGAAGACCTCTTTCTCTTGCTCTCTCTCCCTCCCTCCCTCTCTGCAACTCTGCTTCTCAAATAAATAAATAAATCTTTTTTAAAAAGTCACAGAGTACCTCCTTTGGAAGACATTAGTTGTTAGGGAAAAGCGAGCCCAGCCCCTGCCTGCTCGCTCTCCCACCACGTGCCGCCCTCTGCACAGGAGAGACCCAGTCCCGAGCCTCTTCCCTTTATAAGGCGCCCAACCTTGGGCACCTTGCTACAGCAGCAGACAACCTGCCCCTCCCCCAGCCCTGACCCCGCAGGCACGCCCCGGTCAGAGGACCTTGGACTGCACGAACGTCCGGAAAGTTGGCACCAGCGCCTCGTCGCCCAGGTGGTCCGCGCACTGGATGGCCACGTTCAGGATGTGGATGGGCTCTTCCCGGAGGCTCTGGGAGACAGGAACGCAGGCTGGGGTGGGGGCACGTGGGGGGGGGGGGTGCGCGGCCTGCCCCTTCCCCAGGTGCTGCCCGGGCAGCGACCCTCACCTTGGAGTCGTCCTCAGGGTACAGGGAGTTGCCGGCCTTGCTGAAGAGAGGCGTGTCCTTGGGCACGTTGGCAAAGCAGGAGATGACGTCATCAAAGTTCCTGGGGGAGCGGGGCGGGGAGAGAGGCTGTGGATCAAGCTCTCGGGCCAGGCCGACAGGATCCCAGGCCGACAGGATCCCAGGCCCTCCTCTGCCAGCCACACTCTGATCTCATCCGAGCGTGTGGGGGTCCCTGGGCTGGGGCGACAGCACCCCCGATGGGGGCTTTCTCCAGGGAACATTCAGCCTACATGATCCATCTACGAGCAGGGAAAGGATTCCAGCACCTGGGGCACTGCCTGGGCCTGGGGTCCACTCTGGGCTCCCTCTTTTACCGGCTGAGACCCCACCTCACCGCGGAGTCAGACGCAGCTAAGAATCACTACAGCTCTCGGGGCTGTTGGGAGAATCCAGCAAGGTGACAAGCACAGTGCAGCACGAGCACGGAGACAGGCAGCCGGGGTAACGGTGCCGCCAGCAACCATCCGTCATTTGCATATTTGGTACAATTTAAATATGCCATTTGGGGGCAGTGTTGGGCGGTTAAGACAGAGTCTGGGACGCCCATGCCGCATACTGGAGTGTGTGGGCTGAAGTCCCAGCTCTGCTCCTGTTTCTGGCTTCCTGCTAATGCTGATCCCGAAGAAGTCGCGGTGATGGTTCAAGTACTTGGGGCCCTGCCCTCCGCATGGGAGATCCGGATGGGGTTCCTGGCTCCCAGCTTCAGCCTGGTCTGGTTCTGGTTCTTGCAGGAATTTGGAGAGCCAACCAGCACTCTCCTTACCCCCCACCCCTGCCATTTCTCCCTACCACACTGTCTCTCTACCTTTCAAAGAAATGAAATCAATATTGTTCCACATACAGCATCTCACATCACTTTCATGGCACCCCTAGGAAGTAGGTTTTCTGTGACTCCCATTGTACAGATGAGAAAGCTAAGGTTAGGTCAGGTCCTTGGTCCCACAGTTAGGGGCTGCAGAGCCAGGGTGCAGACACACGCAAGCAGACACGCTACTATGATCCTGGCATCATTAATCTGCTGTGCCCTGTGCCTGCCCCCCCAACAAGGTGCCCAGCGAGTGACTGGCGGGCAGGAGAAGCACACACAGCCCCCTCCCTGCCCAGGGCGCCGGCTACCTGGTGAAATCCTCGAATCTCCTGAAGGCGACCATGGCCCCCATCCGCTGGCACAGTGGGGAGAAGCCGCTGTCCATGAAGAGCTCCGTGCTGTGCCTGAGCAGGTCGGGGTTGGTGACGCTGATGGGCACGGCCATCCTGCAAGGCGGCGACACAGCTTAGGAGGCCCCCCCAAAGCGGGCTTCAAACTGGGGGCTGTGGGACTGAGGCTGGGGTCGGGGGCCGAGGGGTCCTGGGGTAGAGTAGGAGCTCAATGGATGAACGAATGAGTGAGTGAGTAATGTAGGCATGAAAGCAAGTCCAATCCCGGCACAGCCCCAAGGTCCATCCAAGCATGACCTTGGCCACGCAGAGGATGAACCTCCCCAGGGGAGCCCCAGCCCCAGGCTGCTGGTGAAGGGGGCAGGCTCGGTCCTGAGAAGCACCCCAGGTCTCGACGGCCCCTCATTCCTCCGTCACATCTGCTCTGGGGACAAAGTCAGCAGCCAGTGAGCGCTGGGATGCCTGCTGCGCCCAGGACTGGCCTCTCTCTGGCAGCAAATCCAATGGGGACCGCCTGAGATAGGTCGGGCCCTGGAATGGAATCAGCACAGGACAGTGAGCAGGCCCGAGGCTGCGTCTGGGGTCAGCCCTCAGCCGGCATCTGGGAACCTGGACTTGGGGAGGATTCCCGTGACTCCCTAAGCGATCAGGGTGGCTCTCGGTGCCGAGACCTGCTTCTCCCGGGAGCCTGGGTCCGGTGCTCTGCAGAGGGTGCCTACGTGAGCCGCCTGGGCACGGAGTCTCCAGCAAGTCGGCAGATGATGCTCCTGTGTTGCGACCACAGGGAGGCCCCCAGACGCTTGCTCCTGGTTCCCTCTGGCTCCACCCGCACACTATCTACCTTTGCAATGTCCTGCTTTGTAATTTTGTGCTGCACCGAGTCCCAGCCACGGGATGACCGTGTACTGAGTCCCGGGAGTCCCCCTGGCAAACCACAGAACCAGCTGGGGGCTCCTCAGGTGTGTTCCAGGATTTCCCAGAAAGCCTGCTCCAGGACAGCCGATGCCAGCGGTCACACACTGGTCGTGGCGTGGCTGAGTCAGCCCGCCGCCTGCCTCTGGCCCAGGCACCCGGACACGGGTCACCTGCCACGTTGGAGAAACAGAATCCGCATTGCCTCCTTCTCTTGGGGAAGACACGGAAAGGCCCGGCCCTGCCTTGCCGGCCTCTCTCCTCCAGGGTAACCATGGGCAGGGCTAGAACAGCAGCCCCTCCCCGGGCAGCAGCAGGGCTCAAGACCCCTTGACCACTGGGTGAGCGACCCTGCTGAGTCCCAAGCTACAGCCCACGCAAAGCTCCTCCCAGCTCTGAGCGCCCCTTGGGTCTCAGGGACTCAATGCACCACCATGCACCTGGCTCTACAGACACAGGTGTTCCAAGGGCCAAGCTAGCCCTCCTAGGTAGGGGTCGGGGAGACCTGGCTTCTCAGGGGCCTTGCTCAGGGGCCACCCAGGGAAAGGAAACCCCAGTACCCCCAGTATAGCAACAGCGAGGACCTGAGATGGCCAGGAACTCCCTGCAGGGTCCCCATGGTCCCTCTCTGGCTCCATACAGCAAGGAGCCTGTGTCCACACCGGGAGTCACAACCAACAGCCTGGCACACACGCGGTGCTTCCCTAAGATCTGCAGCCCTTGGGGGAGCTGAGCTGGAAACCAAGAGAGGAAAGACTTGCTCCCTGCGGGGTAGGTATGGTCCAAATACGGCCCACCGCCCACCACCCACCTCCCACCGCCCTCAGCGTCTTCCCCTCTTCCCTCCATGGGGTGAAGTGTCACCATCCGTTTTAAGGAAATAAGGCAATACAATAAAAACCAATTCAACAACAACAACAGATTGCAGGTGCTGCTGGAGGAGGCCCCGCTGTCTCTGTCCAGAATGGTGCAGCACCTCCTTTCTCAAAACCAACAGGAAGAGACACCTGTTCCCTAAACCAAGACACATCCCAGCTTCAAGAATGCACGAGCCCTGCTGCTGGGAGAGAGACAAGGTGCGATCGCTGAACCCCAAATCACAACGAGACCATGGCCCCCCGCAAGCGGGGCCTCTGGGCCTCCCCGCTGAGAGAACCAGCGACAGAGGACAAGGAAGAGCGAGGGAGACCCAACGGCCCTCCGCAGGGCGCCACACTCCGCCTTCGTGTCCTGAAATCAGGCGGATTGGAAAAGACAGCATGGGCAGCCCCCCTCAGACCCACGTGTCCTCCAGTGGGGACACCGAGGGCACCAGCTCCTGGACAGCACACGTGGACACGGACAGGCCACTGCACCTGCCCCCAGGCCGGCAGGTGGTGTGGCAAGACCGCTGAGGTGAGCACCTGACTCAGGCTCAGATTCCTGCCCCTTGTAAATGACTGGCTCAGCCTCCAACAAAGGCGGGCCCTGGGCTTCATCTGCACAAGGCGGAAGAGAACACGGTTTCAACCAAGACAGGCAGAGTTAGTGAGAGAGATACAGAGAGAAAGGTCTTCCTTCCGTTGGTTCACTCCCCAAATGGCCGCTATAGTCGGCGCTGCGCTGATCCGAAGCCAGGAGCCAGGTGCTTCCTCCTGGTCTCCCATGAGGGTGCAGGGCCCAAGCACCTGGGCCATCCTCCACTGCACTCCGGGGCCACAGCAGAGAGCTGGACTGGAAGAGGAGCAACCGGGACAGAATCCGGCGCCCCAACCGGGACTAGAACCCGGTGTGCCGGCGCCGCAGGCGGAGGATTAGCTTAGTGAGCCGTGGCACTGGCCTATCCCATTTACTCTTCACAGTGGTCTAGGACAAACAACACTGTTATCTAGAACTTTCTGTGCCCATGGAATGTTCTAGAACTACACTGTTCAACAGGGTGGCCGTGAGCCACAGGCAGCTGCTGAGGACTTTAAACACAGCTGGGATTGGGGTGGGCATTTGCCCCAGCAGTTCAGATGCCAGCTGCGATGCCCACATCCCATAGCAATGAGCCTGGCTTCGAGTGCCAGCACTACTCCTCAGTCAGCTTTCTGCTAACGTGCACCTAGGGAGGCAGCAGGTGATGACTCAAGTCCTTGGGTCCCTGCACATGGGAGACCGGAAGAAGCTCCTGGCTCCTGGCTTCGGATCAGCTCAGCTCTGGCCATTGCAGCCATTTGGGGAGTGAACCATCGAATGGAAGACCTCTCTCTCTCTCCATCTGTAACTCTGCCTTTCAAATAAATAAATAAGTCTTTAAAAAAAATGGAAAGTTTTTACAAAGTAACCGACGCAGCTGGCATGAGAGAGGAGCTGCACTCCACTCCCATTCACCGGCAGAAGCCGGCATGGGTCCCGGGCGCCATCCCGGACACGGCAGGCACAGGCAGCAGCATCAGCTTACCTCCACTTTACAGCAGGGCGGGGGGGGGGCAGAGATGCTACAGTCGGGGAGCCCCGTGTCCCTGACACCTCCCCAGCAGCATCCCCAGACACACAGACGCGGGACTCCAGGGGGTCAGGGGGAGGAGAGCCACGGGCCATCCCCCCGGGGAAGCCCGGCCCGTACCGGTTAGGGTGGGAAGAGGGCAGCATGAACTGGAATTCCACCACGCAGGTGCCGTCCGGGAGCTGCCGGTGCTGCAGGCTGTTCAGCTCGTAGGCGATGTAGGCCCTCCGCACGTACACCTGACGGAGAAGCACAGGGGACCTTCCTCAGAGCGCGGGCGCGGGCAGGACATGCCAGGAAGCGTGGCCAGCTCCGCCTGATACGCTCCTAACATCTATCTGGAGCAGGAACGCATAAGCGTTTGCTATAAAGGACCGAAGAGTAAAGGTTTTAGGCTTCATGGGACAAAACTCAGTGGCAACCACACAACTCTGCTGTTACAGCACCGGAGGCAGCTGTAGACAATATGCAAATGAGTGGGCGTGGTTGTGTGCCAATAAAACTTTATCGACAAAAACAGGCAAAGCGGGCCACATGTGGCCCAGAGGCTACACCCACTCCAGAGCTCTGTCCAACAGAAATGTAAGCTAAGCCGTGTGTGTCATCTGAAATCTTCAAGAAGCCACTCAGGAAATAAAGTAACAGGTAAATAGACTCTTCAGAATGTATTTTATTTCAGCCAAACACCCAAAATATTTTCATTTTAACATACAATCAATACAACAAGTTCTTGTCATTCTTTTCTTGATAGTAAGTGTTGGGAATTGAGTATTTTTTTAAAATATTTATTTTATTTATTTAAAAGGCAGAATTACAGAGAGAGAAAGAGATTTTCTATCCACTGGTTCACTCCCTAAATGGCTGCGATGGCCGGGGCTGGGCCAGGCTGAAGCCAGGAGCCAGGAGCTTCTTCTGGGTCTCCCACATGGGTACAGGGGCCCAAGGACTTGGGCCATCATCCACTGCTTCCCCAGGAGCATTAGCAGAGAGCTGGATCAGAAGAAGAGCAGCCAGGGCTCAAACCAATGCTCCGGTATGGGCTTCTGGCATCACAAGCTGTGACTTAGCCCACTGCACCACCATGCTAGCCCTTGAGCGTGGAATCTACACTCTGAGCATAGCTCCGCCCAGACCAGTTGCATGAACCAAATGTGGCCAGGGCAGCCACAGGAGACCACATACTTAGGGCGTTTAAATGCTGGTAGTTTTCCATTCGAGTAGGGAATGCGGGGCCTGGACAGCAGGAGTCAGCATGGCAGCCCTGGTGCTGGCCTTGGCCAGCCTTGGGGACCCTGGATCCGGGGAGGGTCCCCGCCACTCGCTGCTGGGAGTGGCTCTTGGTGCCTGATGTACCTGTGCCCACAGCGTGGTTCACACAGAACTTCTGCCGTCTTGCCTGGAGTTCGTGCAGGCTAGGCAGAGCTGTCCACGTGAACGGCCTCCACCGGAACCTCCGGGGCCCTGAGGCTCAAACGCTGCCCTGGCAGACACCTCAGCTGTGTTCTCACAACTCGCCACTAGGGGGATTCAGTGCATCTTGTAGGGACCCCATGGGGCAGGGCAGGGACCCAGGAGGCCTGGCCCTGGCCTCTGGGGGAGGTCACCTCCTGTGCCTTTTCCACCTGGCTCATGGCTTTGTATCTCTTTGCTGCAATAAACCACAGCTGTGACTACAACGGTATATGCCAAGTCCTAGCGAATCATCACACTTGGAACTGCTGACCCACTTAGAGCCCTGTCAACGAAAGAGACTGAGTCAAACTCCTGATTGCTGGGGCTGGCGCTGTGGCATAGTAGGTTAAGCATCCACCAGCAGTGTCGGCATCCCATATGGGCACCAGTTCGAGTCCTGGCTGCTCCACTTCTAATCCAGCTCCCTGCTGATGGCTTGGGAAAGCAGAGGAAGATGGCCCAAGTCCTTGGGCCCTTGCACTCACATAGGAGACCCAGAGGAAGCTCCTGGCTCCTGGCTTCAGATCGGCCCAGCTCCAGCTGTTGTGGCCATTTGAGGAGTGAACCAGCGGATGGAAGACCACTCTCTCTCTCTCTCTGTCTTTCCCTCTCTCTGTCCTTAACTCTGCCTCTCAAGTAAATAAATAAATCTTTAAAAAAAAAAAAAAATCTCGTTCGCCACACTCATCTTGGGTCAGAAGCAAATGGTTGAATCGTGCCCAGGCAACGTGCCAGCCCAGGCAACGAAGGTTTGAGGCATCCTAGAAAAACCTCCAGCAGACATAAACAGCATCCGACTTCAAAAAGCAAGCAGAGGAGACGTATATTGGTTCTCACTGTCAGAAACTGAGACCGCAGCCGTTGGAAGATTCTTCCAGAACTGGAACCCACAGAGGGAGGAAACACTACAGCCCCACGAGACCCCGCAGCTGTCACAGGCTGCCAAGCCCCAGCAGGTCTCCATGAAGAGGCTGCCCGGAGGCCCCAGGACGGCAGAGCACGGGGAACGAGGGCCCCAGGGGACCAAGGTGAAGGACAGGGAGAGGTACCGCCAGCAGAGCCATGCCTGTGTGGCTGGCGTTTGGCCTCAGGGTTAAGACGCCCACTTTGGCTCTGGCGCTGTGGCACGGCAGGTTAAGTCGCCCCCTGTGACGCAGCATCCCATGTGGGCACTGGTTTGAGTCCCAGCTGCTCCACTTCAAATCCAGCTCCCTGCTGATGGGCCTGGGAAAGCAGCAGAGGATAGCCCAAGCCCCTGGGCCCCTGAACCCACGTGGGAGACCTGGAAGAAGTTTCTGGATCCTGGCTTCAGCCTGGCCCAGTCCTGGCTGTTGCAGCCATTTGGGGAGTAAACCAGCAGATGGAAGATCTCTCTCTCTGTCTCTCTCTCTCTTTGCCTCCCCCTCTCTATAACTCTGCCTTTCAAATAAATAAATAAATCTTTTTAAAAAACTGAATTCTATACAGAGATATTAAAAACTTGGATTTCCAGAGTCGGATGTCGTGGCACAGCAGGTGAAGCCACAGCTAGGGATACCTGCACCCCTCATCAGAGTGCCTGGTTTGAGTTCCAGCTAATACACTTCCGGTCCAGTTTCCTGGGAAGGCAACGCATAATGGCCGAAGTGCTGGGGCCCCTGCCACCCGCGTAGGAGACCAGGATAGAGTTCTGGGCTCCTGGCTTCAGCCTGACCCAGCCCCAGCTACTGCAGGCATCTGGGGAATGAAGAAGCAGTTCCCTCTCCCTCCCCCTCCCCCTCCCCCTCCCTCTCCCTCTCCTGTGTGTGTGTGTGTGTGTGTGTCTCCCTATCAATCTGCCTTTCAAATAAATAAATCTTTAAAAAAAAATCCACCAAAACCCAGATTTCCTGAGACTAGCCAAGCACACATCCCAGGCCCCGAATTCAGAAAGACAGCAGGAGTAAGGTGGCGCTGGCCAGGCTTTGCGAATTCCTGACTCACGGGGGTGTGTGTGCGCGCACGTGTGTGTGTGTGTGTGTGTGTGTGGCCTACAGCTGTCCTCTGGGCCCCTCCTCGTCATTCCCCGTGGAGAAAGCTCTCAGAGGGATTTAGTGCCCCATGGCGGGTGGGAAGTCTGGCCAAGGGGCCTCAGGCCCGGCTCTGGGGTGGGGTGGGGACTGGTACCCAGCTGGGCCCTGTGCGGCAGGCTGCCATGGCACGAGACAGCCACGGCCACCAGCAGGGACTCTGCAGCAGGACAGACCCACGGGAACCCCAGACCCGCCCTTGCCGGCGTGGGGTCTTGCACAAGTCACTTCAGCTCTCTGGGCCTTGGTCCCTCCCTGTGTCCAACAGAGACAGACGCAGTGGCCACCACGCCCAGAGAATGAGACCGCAAGGCGTCGGACCCAGGCTCGGGCAGCCAACACTAGACCCAGCACACTCGGCACCACTGGCGCACGGGTGCTAGGGTTTGCACAGAGCCTGCGCGTCCCCCAAGGCCTACTGTGTTGGAAGCTGAATCCCCAGAGGGCAGAATCGCACTGTGATGTTTGCAATGGGGTCTTCGAGAGGTCCGATGAGGCTATCAGAGTGGAGACCCCACGACTGGATCCTGATGACTTTGTAAGAAAAGAGAGACCCAAAGAGACACATGCACACACACTCATGCACATTCACACACATGTACACACACATGCACACGCACACGCACTCCCTATGTCTCGCTGTAGGATGCCCCGCGCCGGCCGCCAGCACGAGGCCATCACCAGATGCACCACCTTGACCCTGCCCCTCCAGAGCTGTGTCCAGCTCGGGTGCTTTGTGACAGCGACAGGGAGCAGACCCAGGGCAGGCGGGCCGCTTACCTCCAGGGAGGCCATGCACACGACCTTGTTGGCGTGGTAGAAGAACGTAGGCAGCACGTCAAAGATCGTCGTCTCCGAAAGGATCAACTTCTGCAGAGATGGGGGGAGGGGAGGAAACGTGAACAGCTGAACCTCCAGCCAGGGCGGAGCGTGGCCACGGTCTGTCCCAGGAGATCTGGCGGCACCCAGGGCCGGGCGCACGGCTTCAGACACTGAGGGGGGAAGCTGGGAGCTCACATGAGCCAGAGCGGGGCTGGGGAGGAGCCTGGGTTGGGGCCTTGGGGAGACAAAGCCGACACCCAGCCATGGCGGGCTCAGTGCCTTCAACTACAAGCATACTTGAGAGAGCGCATGGAGAAATGCAATGAACGGATGTCCGTTTCAGTGCAAAACAGTTTCCAAATCATGCAGAGTGTTTTCCATAATCCACATTTCCGTGAACCTTTAGGAGACCCCTCATGGGCATCGGCACACCTGCACCAGGACGCCCTCGTGCCCGACATCCTGTCTGTCCTACAGGGCTGTGCTCCCAGACCCCGCCCAATGCGGGGGCCACGCTGGCTGAACTGGCTGCCTCTGGGGCTGTGCCAGCACTGCATTGCAAGCACCTCAGGCCCAGGGCAGCATGTGCCCCCGAGACCCTCCCCCGGGGAAGGTGAGCGGGAAGAAGTGCCTCACCTTGAGGTTTTCTGGGCAGAACTGGTGGCCGTACATGTCGATAGCGGACAGGAAAATGGACTCCACCTGGTTGTGTCTCAGCTCATAGGAGGGGAGGTGAGAGGCAATCAGGACCTGCAGAGGGGACGGAGGGCTGGGGTGGGTGGCCACGCAGCGGTGAGGCAGGGGATGGGGGGAGGGGGGAGGGGATGGAGGGCTGGGGTGGGCTGGCCTCCCAGGGGGAGGCAGGGGACAGAGGGCTGGGGTGGGCTGGCCACGCAAGGGGAGGCAGGGGATGTGTTAGGGGGAGAAGGGGGAATGGGACACAGGGCTGGGGTGGGCTGCCCACACAGGGGGAAGGCAGGGGATGTGGGCGGGGGAGGTTTGGAGGGAGGGGATGGAAGGCTGGGGTGGGCTGGCCTCACAGAGGGAGGCAGGGGATGGCGGGGAGGGACACAGGGCTGGGGTGGGCTGACCACACAAGGGGGAAGGCAGGGGATATGGGCAGGGGAGGTTTGGAGGGAGGGGACAGAGGGCTTGGTGGGCTGGCCAGGCAGGGGAGAGGCAGGGGATGGGGGGGAGGGACACAGGGCTGGGGTGGGCTGGCCATGCAGGGGGGAGGCAGGGCTTGGGGGGGAAAGGGGGATGAGGGGACAGAGTGCTGGGGTGGGCTGGCCACACAAAGGGAGGCAGGGGATGTGGGGGGAAGGTTTAGGGGGAGAAGGCAGGGGACTGAGAGTGGGGGTGGCTGAGGGGGGCAAGCACACAGGGCAGCAGGTTGGGGGGAGACTGGGACACAAGACGGCAGCACAGCGGGAGCCCCGCGTGAGGGTGGGGAGGGAGGGCCGTGCACGGGGCGGGGCGGCGTCTCGGGCCCCACCTGCCTGGCTCGGAGAGCCACTTTGCAGTGTTCACTCTTGCTCAGCTGCGTGAGCTCGTTGAGGATGGAGGTCAGCTCGTCCGACAGGGAGGGGTCTGGGCCACACAGCTCGTCCTTTGGGGACAAAGACAGGACCCAAGTGGCTCTCCTCTGCGGAGGGAAACCCCAGCACCCGGCCCGGCCAGGGGGCGCAGCTGCCCCAGGCAAACCAGACCCAGCTCTCTGGGCGGCCCTGTCTGCCCTGGACCTGCCCACTCATCTACCCCCAAAACACCCCCTCAACAGCCAGGAAGAAGGCAAATGGCAACCAAGTGGAGGCTTCTTTTTTTTTTTCTTTTTGACAGGCAGAGTGGACAGTGAGAGAGACAGAGAGAAAGGTCTTCCTTTGCCGTTGGTTCACCCTCCAATGGCTGCCGCGGCCGGCGCGCTGCGGCCGGCGCACCGCGCTGCTCCGATGGCAGGAGCCAGGAGCCAGGTGCTTCTCCTGGTCTCCCATGGGGTGCAGGGCCCAAGCACCTGGGCCATCCTCCACTGCACTCCCTGGCCACAGCAGAGAGCTGGCCTGGAAGAGGGGCAACCAGGACAGAATCCGACGCCCCAACCGGGACTAGAACCCGGTGTGCCGGTGCCGCTAGGCGGAGGATTAGCCTAGTGAGCCGCGGCGCCGGCCCCAAGTGGAGGCTTCTTAGAGGCTGCGTGCCCCTTATCCAAAACGCTTGGGCCAGAAGCGCTTGGAGTTTTCCACGTTCTGGAATATTTGCAGATACGTAATGAGACATCTCGGGGATCCTGGGGACGGGACCCGCGTCTAAACACCAAGTTCATTCACATTTCAGGTAGGCCTCACACGATGCGGCCCGAAGGTAATTTAGAATTTTACTTTATCTTCTTTTTATCCACCTGAAAGGCGGCGAGACAGGGAGAGAGTTACATACAGACGGCGAGAAGGAGCTCCAGTCACTGGTTCACTCCCCAAAGGCCTGCAACCCCCAGGACTGGGCCTGGCTGAAGCCAGGAGCCTGGACTTCTCCGCCCAGGTCTCCCACGCGCCCCAGCGTCTGCAGCAGCGGAAGCTGCAGCTGGGAGAGGAGCCGGGACTGGACCTCGATGTGCGACATGGGGGTCCCGAGTGGCCTCTCGGCTGCTGAGCCCGACGCCCGCCCCACAGAGGTCATCTGACGTATTTTTAGTGCACCTGCATTTTACCTGTGACCCTTCACGTGAGGTCACGTGTGGAAATTTCCACTGGAGGGGGCACCCCACTGGTGCTCAAAATGTTCAGAATTCAGAGCATTCTGTCTTTCAGGGTGGGTCCCTCAACCCCGCACCACTACCAGCCAGCAACCGTCAGGTGCTGACCACGCACCAGGCAAGCAGGCCCTTTACGTCCAGTTCCCCAAAGTCTGGCACCCCCTGAAGAGTTGCTGGCATGAGCCCATTGTATAGACAAGGAAACTGAGGCTCAGAGAAGCACTGCTTCCTGCCCCAAGACCACAGGCACCTGCAAGGAGGGTCAGATCTGAACACGGGTCTGTTCTGTCCTGGGGACTCTGACCCGTCCCCTAGCCGCTGCTGCCTGCCTTACGAGGCAGGGGCCGTGTCTCGAAAGGGAGCTCCAGGGGAGGGCTGCTATGAAGCCTGAGCCTGGGCCCAGCCACTCCTGTTCTCTGCTTCCCAGCTCGCCAGGCGATCCTTCTGCCCCACCTGCCCCACCATCCTCCATGGGCCCCTTGCCACGGCCAAATGCTTGGGACGCCCTCATCCCCGTCTGAATGCCTGGGTCCAGTTGAGGCTCCTCCGCTTCCGATCCAGCTTCCTGCTAACGTGCACTCTGGGAGGCTGCAGGTGGTGACGGCCCAAGCACTTGGGTTCTTGCCACCCACGTGGGAGACTCTGAGTTTCAGGCTTTATGGCTTCAGACTGGCTCAAGCCTAGCTCTTGTGGCAATCTGGGGAATCAGCCAACAAATGGAAGCTATGCCTCTCTCTCTCTCTCTTTCAAATAAAGTTAAAATAAATGTTTCAAAGAAGACAGAAAACTATCCCCCACCTATCTATAAAACCGTGAAAATGCCATAGAAAGTGAACATTCCATCATCAGTGTTATCTCATACGCAGCCCCCTGCTTAGGTTCCCCATCGGGCAGGTGTTCGGGAGCACAAGCGCCTGAGGCCGCCCGGGAAACTCGGACTGAGCTGACACGGGTGGATCCTGGGCAGCTGCATGTACGGAAGCCTCATGGCCCCCCGCCCCAGTGAGCCGCATTTGCCACCAGGATCGAAAGCGGCTGCACGAGGAGACTTTCAACTGGTTCTTTACAGAAACGCCAACTCTGACAAGCACCTCTCGTTCCGCGTGAACTGTCCTGTAGGCCCATGGCCCAAATCCAGCCAATAAAGTTTTACAGAAACGCAGCCACGCTCGCTCATCTCCATATTGTCCGCAGCTGCGTCTGGCTCCGGGGGCAGAGGTGGCAGAGCTGAGAAGCTGTACTAAGGGCTGTTTGGTCACAAGCCTAAAATATGCACTATCTGGGGCCCTTTATAGAAAAAATTCTCCACTGACTCCCTCCTCCCATCAGCCAAGTCTGCTGGTCCAACATTTTCCAAGTCACTTGTCAAGGTCCACTACCAAGGAAGAAAACCTTCAGTTACACCAAGCCTGATGCTTGCTATCTAGCAGGAAAAGGA
Organism: Oryctolagus cuniculus; assembly: GCF_051225735.1. Taxonomy (NCBI): domain Eukaryota; kingdom Metazoa; phylum Chordata; class Mammalia; order Lagomorpha; family Leporidae; genus Oryctolagus; species Oryctolagus cuniculus. Next base: position 22,341,834 of record NC_142887.1, on the reverse strand, counting down.
AGAATGAGGGGCTGGCATCATGGCACAGCGGACTCAGCCCCCACTCGGGACGCCTGCATCCCATATCGGAGTGCCTGGTCCCAGCCTAGGCTCCCGCTGACTGCACCCTGGGAGGCAGCAGGTGGTGAGTGGCTCAAGAACTCTGGTCCCCACCACCCACATGGGAGACCCAGAGTTCCTGGCTCCCAGCATCAGCCTGACCCAGCCCCAGCTGTTACAGGCATTTGGGAAGTCAATCAACGGATGGAATCTGTGTGTGGGTGTATGTGTGTCACTGTGCCTTTAAAAAAAAAAAAAAGTTTATGAAAGGGAGGGGAGGAGAGGAAAGGGGAGGGGAGGAGAGGAAAGGGGAGAGGAGAGGAAGGAAGGGGAGGGGAGGGAAGGGGAGGGAGAAGGGAGGGCAGGGGAGGGAGAAGGGAAGGAGGGAGGAGAGGGAGGAAGGGGAGGGGAGGGAAGAGGAGGGAGAAGGGAAGGAGGGAGGTGAGGGAGGAACACCACACTTCTCCAAGAAGCCAAAATGAAAGACCTACTACAAGACTCATAATCCAACATCCTCTAATAGCTCATGGCTGTGGGTTCCAGTCCTGGCTCTATGCTTACAGGCTGTGTGTCCCTTAGGCAGGTGGCTTTACCTCGCTGTGCTCTGCCGAAGGGACTGGGTACAGCACCCACTCCTAGGGTGGCTGCAAGAATTCAGTGAGTCACTATGCATCTGTAAAGCACTCCAGGAGCGCCTGGCACATAGTAGGTGCTTTGTGTTAGGCATGATCCTCCCAGGGGCCCACAAATCCCACCTACCGCCTGCTTCTGTCAATAACATGTTATAGGCGTGTGGCCACGCCCACTCTCTTCGCGGTCAGGACAGAGATCCCACAGCCCACCAAGTCTGAACTACTCACTTCCTGGCCCATTGTAGGAAAAAGCCGGGGCCCCGCCCCCTGCCCCTGCCCCGCCCCCTGCCCCTGCCCCACCAAGGGCCCTGTGTCCGGCTTACAATCAGCATGGTCACCAGCTGGTTCTTCTGGGCCACGTGCGCATGGGAGAAGATGCAGTCCAGCACCTGGGACATGTCCGGCTTGAACTGCTCCCTGAGGTTGATCACGCACTTATCATAGTGGGCTGCGGTGGCAGACAAGGGGGCACACCGGGTAAGGCCCAGCCGGCTCCCCGCCCGCCCCGACAGCCCCGGGGGCTTGCCGCTGGCCGCCGCCGCCGCGTCTCTTGCCTTGTTGGAAATGGTGCTCCACCTGCAGGTACCGCCGCAGGAGATCCAACACCACCGTCTTCATGTAGCCGCGGGTGCCGCTGCGGTACCTGGGAGGGGAAGGGCGGCGGCCGTGAGCACTCACTTCCTGCTACGGTTTCCAGGTGGTTTTGGCCCCAAAGGTCTGAGTGCTGGAAGCTGGGTCCCCAGTGTCACGGCACTAACCGCTGAGAGGTGGGGACGGGGAGGGGCGGTGACCAGCTCACGACAGCCCCCCCAGTGAAGGGGCTGATGGCAGTCCTACAGAAGGGGGTTGTTATAGGGGACAGGTGCGGTGGGCCTGGAGGTCGGGATACCTGAGTCCCATATCAGAGTGCTCACTTCCTGGCCGGCTGGCTCTGACCCCTGACCCCAGCTATTTTTTTTCCTTTTTAATTTATTCATGTGAAGGGGAGAATGAGAATGAGCAAGAGAGAGAGAGAGAAAGAGAGAGAATCTTCCATCCTCTGGTTTACTCTGCACATGGCGGGGATGCAGGGCAACCAGGACTCCAATAGGCGCTCCAATGTGGATGCTGGCACTGCAGGCAGCGGCTTAGCTCACTGCGCCCCACAACATCAGCCCGGGTCCCTGCTCACTCAGACACCGGCGGGCAGCAGTGACGAGCCCCTGCCATCACGTGGGAGACCTGGGCTGAGTCCCCGGCTTCCTGCTTTGACCCAGCCAGGCCTGGCTGCTGTGGGGACACAGGGTGCATGGGCTGGGAGTCTTTCTCTCTCCCTTACTCATAAACAAATACATGAATGAGAAAATGAATGAATGACTAGCGAGTCCCAGGCGCTTGCTTCCTGTCAACACGACAGCTCTCACCCTCTTCATCTCCCTCCCCCCCCCCGCCCTGACACACACACACACACACACACACACACACACTCCCACCGTGAGATTCCATCCACCATACTTGGCACACCCAGGGGCCCCAAATAAGTGTCCTGTCTCTAGAAGTCACCCGATCCCAAGCCCCTGTTCTGGCAACATGACACGGACAGGGACACCTCCAGCGCCCCGTGAACCGGACCATCTGCAGCCAGGGCGGCCGGGATTCTGAGAAGTGCTGCGGGCCGGGCCCGGGGACTCTCGGGCTTGCGAGGGACACAGAGTCAGTTCTCTGGCACCTGCTCTGCAGTGCCTGGCCCGAGGTCCCACACCAAACCAGGGACAAGGCGGGGTGCAACCCAAGCCTGAGGCTTAACCTACTAAGCCGTGACGTTGAATGGGTTAAGCTTAATGGCCCCACTAAGTGGATTTTTCACAAGTGGCCTAAACATTTTATCGTCAGATTAGCTCTCTAGGGGCCGAAGCTGTGGCGCGGTGGGTAAAGTTGCTGCCTGCAATGCTGGCATCCCATATGGAAGCTGGTTTGAGTCCCGGCTGCTCCATTTCCCATCCAGCTCTCTGTTATGGCCTGGGAAAGCAGTGGAGGATGGCTCAAGTGCTTGGGCCCCTGCACCCACATGGGAGACTTGGAAGAAGCTCCTGGCTCCTGGCTTTGGATTGGCCCAGCTCCAGCCATTGTGGCCATCTGGGGAGTGAACCAGTGGATGGAAAACTCTCTCTGCCTCTGCTTTCCTCTAACTGCCTTTCAAACAAATAAGTAAAAAATCTTTTTTTTTAAAAAACAGATCCATTAATTATTCCAAAATAATTATCATGAGAAATGCTTTCATTCCCATTTTACCAACTGGCAAACTGAGGGCACAGCAGTAAGCCAAGCACAGGGTCTGCTGGAGCAATAGTGGCCCAGGGCTGGGCTGCACTTCCTCTCAGCGTGCCTTGCCCTTGGGGCAGCCTCAGGCACAGGAGTTTCACCCAGCGGTTAAGACACAGCTCGGGACTCCCACAGCCCTAATCAGAGTCCCTGGGTTCAAGTCCCAGCTCTGCTCCTGCTTCCGGCTTCCTGCAGACGAGCACGCTAGGAGGCGGCAGGTAATGGCTCAAGTGTCTGGGTCCCTGCCACCCACTGGGAGCCCCGGATTGAATTCTGGATGCCTGGCTCAGCCACAGCAGGCATCTGGGGGCGAGCCAGCAGCGGGGAGATCTCTGTCTCACGGGTGCGAGGCCTGCAGGGCGAGGCCGGCGCCCCGGGCCCAGGACTCACCGCTGTACCAGCTGCACGATGCTCTGTGTGTTCATGAAGAAGACCTCGCGGTCGGCCTTGCGCTGCAGCGTGGCCGCGTGGCAGTCCAGGATGGTGGCTATCTGGTCGGGCAGATGAAGCAGCACGGGTCGGACAACACGGAAGCCAGCGGAGGGACCCACAACTGCTCCCAGGAAGGCCCCTGTGGCAGACCAAAGAAATCCCAGCCCCCCTCCCCCAAACAGCCCCGTGCATCCCTCAACGTGCAGCCTGAGGAACCCAGGAGTTCAGAATGACGATGGCGAAAAGAGGGGTCCACATTCCTACTCGCGGTCCCCACGCTCCTGGGGAGTATGGGCAGGGCCAGCCAGCGCGCGGGGCCTGGGCCGGGGCGGGGGCTCCTGTCTCTAACACTAGGTTCCCTGCTGCTGTAGGGACATGGCTTTGGGCAGCAAACATACTGGGAAGAGGGGCTGGTGCTGTGGTGTAGTGAGCTAAGCCTCTGCCTGCAGTGCCGGCATCCCATACGGGCACCGGTGCCAGTCCCGGCTGCTCCTCTTCCCATCCAGCTCTCTGCTATGGCCTGGGAAAGCGGTAGAAGATGGCCCAAGTCCTTGGGCCCCTGCACCTGCATGGGAGACCCGGAAGAAGCTCCTGGCTCCTGGCTTCGGATCAGCCCAGCTCTAGCCCTTGTGGCCATTTGAGGAGTGAACCAGTGGATGGAAGACCTCTCTGTAACTCTGCCTCTCAAATAAAATTTTTAAATCTTTAAAAAAAAAAATCTACTGGGAAGACAAAACAACTGCCCGGGTGACGGCTTCCTGAGCATTGTACCTGGACTCCTCCCAGCGGGGCCCCCTGAGCCTCCCCTGCACCCTTATCAGCTGAGCTGGGACTCACGAGCCACGCCCCTTCGCAGCAGCCACGCCCCTTCACAGTGTGTGCCCCGCGGCTTCTCGGACTTTCTGGGAGCTGTGCCCGTGGCAGTGCTGTCTGATTTCAGAGCCTTTTCTCTCACCTCTAGGGGAGTCTCATCCCCGCGAGCGGCCCCTCCTCGTCTCTCTCTCCCTGCCCAGGCCCCAGCAGCCCCTCTGCTACCTTGGTCACCCACACACTGGCCGATCCGGGACAGTTCCTAGAAGAGGAATCCCACGTGACATGGTCTTCCGGGGTTGGCTTTGTTCCCTTGGCTTAACAGGCTCACCCCTGTGGCAATGTGGAACAGAAGTGACGCCTTTTCCTGACAGCGTACTATTCCAGCTCCTAGAGCTGCCGAGTGACTGGCCTATGCTGACCTCTCGCTCCCCGGATGGCTCATGTGTGAGTGGGAGGATGATGATGGCAGGGAGGGGAGGAAGGCAGGCAGATGGGCAGAAGGGCTCTCCCCAAAGCAGATTATCTTTAAAATACTCCACGAAAGCAACAAGAAAATGAACAATGTGAGGCCGAGGTACAACCACCAGAGAGTCTACACTACCCTCAATGGTCTCCACTCTTTTTATTTTCCCTTTATTTGACAGAGAGAGAGAGACAGAGGGATTTCCTAGCCGCTGGTTCACTCTCCAAATTCCTACAACAGCTAGGGCTGAGCCAGGCCAAAGCTGAGAGCCAGGAACTCCATCCGGGTCTCCCACGTGGCTGGCAGGGTCCAACCATCCGAGCCACCCCCTGCTGCCTCCAGGGGTGAAACCCAAGCCCTGGGACATGGGATGCAGCTGTCCCAAGTGGGCTCTTACTGGCTCTGCCAAATGCCTGCCCTTGGTTTCCAGTCTTAAAAAATATTATATATACGCGGGCCCAAGAGCATGGCTTATGGAATCCAGAGGGGGGAAAAATGCTACAAACCAGGAAAAAAAAAAACTGGGATTTCCCTGGAGACTTCAGCCAGTTCATTATTTGTGAAAAATGCTCACTCTCTGCACCAAGTGCTCGCTGCCCTGCTGGACACAGGTGACGCCTCGAGACTGTTGATGGGCATCCCAACAGCCCTGCCTCCGGAGAAAACCTTGAGGCCCCAACGTCCTGGGTTGTAAGTGGGTCTCAGGACACCCCCTAGTGGCCAGGTGTTGAAGGTGAGTGTCCCAGGGTGGGGTTGGGGTTGGGCTGGGCTGGGCTAGGGCACGCACCTGCTGGCTGGGGAACTGGCACAGCACCGAGGTGATGTTGCTGGCGTACTGGGCCATCACCCTGCGGACCGCCTTCTCCACAGGGGCCGGGATGCGGCCTGCCACGCTCGTCATGATCTCCTGGAGCTCGAGCAGTGGCAGCGACGGGTGCCGGAGGGTCATCATGAGCTTCTGCACCCACTCCTTCAGCTGTGGCAGGACCACAGCGTCGGCGCCGGGGCCCCGCACGGGCGTGGGCGCCACCACCCACCCTGCAGCACCCAAGACAGACAGCTCCACCCATCCAGGCCCCGTGCACCAGAGCGGCCGGCGACCTGGAGCCTTCCCCAGGCATCCAGAAAGCCATTGCCCTGGGATACGCTAACCTCTGTTGCTTGAGCGTGGAGTCAGGATTCAAACCTAGGCTCCCCAGTACAACATGCAGATGTCCCGAGCGGCAGCTTAACCACTGCACCGGCAGCCACCCCATGAGCTGACGTCCCACCTCCACTGAGTTATCCTCCCCATAAGAAACCAAGAGGCAAAGGCAGCTGCTGAGCCCGTGAGACTCCCAGAGTGCCCCGGTAGCCGATGGGGAGGGTCTCTGGGTGGGGACAGTAATACTGGCATCCCTGGAGGGTGGCTGTGAACCTTGGCCGTGAACCGACACCCATGGTGGCAAGAGCTAAGACTACACAAGTGCTGCAAGTGTGGCCCTTACCACCAGGCAGCACAGCACAGGGGTTAAGACTCAGAGTTTGAAGACCAGGGTTCAAATCCCACGTCTGCCGATTCCTGTGTGAATCGGGGCAGGCGTCCGAGTCCCTCTGTGCCCCCAGCTGCCTCACTTGGAAACGCTGACTGGGAGGATTAAACTGGTTGTAACTGCTAAGAGTCGTGGCATCCGAGACTTGACTTGGCTGCCACTATCATTGCCAGCGACCTCGCCATCACCACCACCACCACCACCAAGATCTGCTGTTCTTATGTCAACAGTGATGCACCTGCAGTGACGTCACCATTCCTGCTAACTTGAGCATCCTGGCTATTGTGAGATCTTGTTCCTCCCGGCCTAAGGAGACCACAGAGGGCCGGCTGCAGGACCCTGGCACAGGCTGCATACTTCGGCTTTCTCCCACACACCTGTGGCTCCCCGGGGCCTCTCTCCCCGGCTCACTTACCTTTTTGCTAAAAATAGGCTCCGGCAGACAGTAGCCACTCATGACGTTAGTCAGGTTTTCTAGGACGTTGTGGAAAACCTGGTGCAGCTTCTCCCCAAGGATAGGCAGGGTTTGCTGGGCGGGCAGCTCGCCCGTGAAGGGCTCAGCCTGAGGACACACAGGAGGAACAGAATGTCAAGGTCACTGCGGCATCCTGCAGGAGACCTGGGGACCAGGGAGGGGTGGGGTGCAGCTGCAGGCTTGCACAATCAAGTCAGGATGAAGCCTGGGGAGGGAGAAGGCAGCAGAGGGGCCGGCTTTGTGGTGCAGTGGGTTGAGCCACAGCCACGTGAGCACTGGCTGGAGTCCTGCTGCTCCATTTCCCATCCAGCTCCCTGCGAATGTACCTGAGAAAGCAGGGGGAGAAAGCCCCAGTGCTTGGGAAATCCGGGTGGAGTTCCAGGCTCCTGGCTTTGGCCTGGCCCAGCCCTAGCCAGTTCAGCCATTCAGGAAGTAAACCAGTGGATGGAAGCGCTCGCTCACTTGCTCTCTCTCTCTCTCCCTCTCTCTCTGTTCCTCTGCCTTTCAAATAAATGAAATAAGTCTTTTTTTTTAAGTTCATAGAAATGTGTATTATGAAAAATCTTTGCAGGATGTCAAATATTTTGGCAACAAAAATTAACTCCATCTTCCATAAACTTTTTGAAGCATCCTTGTAAACTTAAGCACATAAAAAAAAAAAAAAAAAAAAAAAAAAAAAAAAAAAGGCCGGCGCCACGGCTCACTAGGCTAATCCTCCGCCTAGCGGCGCCGGCACACTGGGTTCTAGCCCCGGTTGGGAAGCCGGATTCTGTCCCAGTTGCCCCTCTTCCAGACCAGCTCTCTGCTGTGGCCAGGGAGTGCAGTGGAGGATGGCCCAGGTGCTTGGGCCCTGCACCCCATGGGAGACCAGGAAAAGCACCTGGCTCCTGGCTCCTGCCATCGGATCAGCGCGGTGCGCCGGCCGCAGCGCGCCGGCCACAGCAGCCATTGGAGGGTGAACCAACGGCAAAGGAAGACCTTTCTCTCTGTCTCTCTCTCTCTCACTGTCCACTCTGCCTGTCAAAAAAAAAAAAAAACCTAAGTAAATCTGAGTAGAGGATGGGTTTGAGTTAATAACAATGTGTCAGGGAGCAGGTATCTGCCGCAATGGCTAACCTGCTGCTTCAGACACCTGCATGCCCTACTGGAGTCCTGGATTCGAGTCCCAGCTGCTCTGCTTCCAATGCAGTCCTTGCTAATACATCTCCTGGCTCGGGCACTTGGATCCCTGCCACCCACACGGGACGCCTGGATGAGTCCCAGGCTCCCGGCTTCCGCTGCATTCACTGTGGGCATCTGGGGAGTGAACCAGTGGATGGATGATCTCTGTCTTTCAAATAAAATAATCAAAATGAATGATTTTTTAAAATGAATAATACAGTATTAAGGGCAGGTGTTTGGCTTAGCAGTTTGTTTTTTTAAAGGCTTATTTTATGTACTTGAAAAGCAGAGTTACAGAGAGAGGGAAGGAAAGATATATATATATATATATATATATAGAGAGAGAGAGAGAGAGAGAGAGAGAGATCTTCCATCTTCTGGTTCACTCCCCAAATAGCTACAATGGTTGGAGCTGGGCTGATCCGAAGTCAGGAGCCAGGAGCTTCCTCCGGGTCTCCCACATGGGTGCAGGGGCCCAAGCACTTGGGCCATCCTCTGCTGCTTTGCCAGATGCATTAGCAGGGAGCTGGATGGGAAGTGCAGCAGCCAGGACTCGAACCGGCACCCCTTTGGGTATGGTGGTGTTACAGGCATTGGCTTCATCTGCTACACCACAGCACCAGCCCCAGCAAGTTTGAGATGCCAGTGTTTCAGACTGCAGCACCCAGCTCTGGCTCCTGACTCTGGCTTCCTGCTGTTGGTCCCAGGAAGCAGCGGGGAGGGCTCAAGGAAGTGGGGCGCTGTCACCCACTTGGGAGACCCAGATTGCACTCCCACCCCCCAGCTACCATTTGGCCCAGACCCAGCCACTGTGGGCATCTGGGGAGTGACCCAGTGGATGGGCACTCTGCCTTCTCTCTCTCTACTTCTCAAACAAATAAGCTTTAAAAATTAATAATAGCACATCAGTAGTGGTTCATTAGTTATGAGAACTGGACCATACTATTACAATAATAATTAAATCAATAACAATAAAATAATCCTTAATGATGACAAATATAATAATAATCACAGGGAAGTTGGGTGCAAGATGTTTGCAAACTCTTTGCACTCTCATTTTTCTGTAAATCTAACACTGTACAGGAGGTGAGAGGGGGAGCCCTGGGAACACCTTGGGGGGGCGGGTCCTGCCAGGTACAGAGCCCCAGGTGGGAGGGTGGAGGAGAGGGCTGGGGGCAGCCTGTCTGGGGCCTTGTAAGCCAGGGGGAGAATGTGGGTTTTACTCTAAGCGGGAGGAGGATGCCAGAGAGGAGTTCAAGCAAGAAGGGCATGGCCACCTCATGCTTCTGCCCCACCAAACCTGCTGTTGGGGCGAACCAGGGCTGCAGGACAAGCAGGAGTCTCAGGTCTGGTCTCCCTGGGCGCACCTGCACCAGCCAGGGCATGCGGCAGCAGCGCCACCTACCGGGCGCACTTTCGAAGGGTCGTCCAGCTCCAGCCGGGCCACCACACAGCCGGCCTCCAGCACAGCGCCGGGCCTCTTGATGTATCTCACCCGGCCGCTCTCCTGCACGCTCAGGGTCATGATCATCTTCATCACCTGCAGAGCAGACAGAAAGAATAAGACACAGCACCCCCGGGCCTGGCTGCACGTGTGGCAGCCAGCGTCACCCAGATCTGGCGACGGTGGAACAGGCACCATGTCATTTAAATACGGTGACTCGTTGGGTGGGGCAGGTACTGTGTACCTGATGTGTGCCATGCATGAGGCTGTTTGCAAATTCTATCCGCCCACAGAGCCAGCCAGGGAGGCAGGTGCATACGGTGCTCATTTTACAGACAGGGAACCCAGGAGCACGCCTCAGTGTCTGCAGGAAATTGGTGTAAGGCCCCTTTCCCCCAAAATCCATGGGTGCTCAAGGATTTGCACAGAGCCCGTGCACCTGCTCCTAATACCGGCCAGCTCCAGTGCCCAGGACAACGGAAATGCTAATTAAATAGTTATCGCACTCTGTGCTTTAGGGAATGGTGACAAGAACAAAATCCGTATGTGTTCAGTGCTAATGCAATTTTTTCCCACTACTTTCAATGCACAGTAAGTTGGATGTGAAGATATGAAGTACTGGCTATATTTATCTTCAAATACATTTCTCTCTCAATAGAGAACATGTTAAATTGGGGACAGTATTGTGGCACAGTGGGTTAAGCCACTGCCTGCAACACCAGCACCCCATGTGAGTACCAACTCAAGACTTGTCTGCTAGGGCCAACACTGGGGCGCCGTCATCCCATAGGGGCGCCGGTTAGAGTCCTGGCTGCTCCACTTCCCATCCAGCTCCCTGCTAATGTGTCCGGGAAAGCAGCAGAGGATGGGCCGAATGCTTGGGCCCCTGAACCCGCATGGGAGACTCAGAAGAAGCTCCTGGCTCCTGGCTTTGGATTGGCCCAGATCCAATCGTTGCAGCCATTTTGGGGAGTGAACCAGTGATGGAAGACCTCTCTCTGTGTGTCCCTCCTTCTCTCTGTAAGTCTGCCTTTTACATAAATAAATAAATGTTTAAAATACATAAAAGCGCCAGCCCCTTCAGCCGGCCTCACGGTGTGCCCAGCTGTGTGAGAGATGGGAGTCTGGTCACTGTGGCACTGGCTACAGGCAGTCAGGACCACGCTGCCTCCGCCTGGCCGCTCACAGCCGGGCCCCGGTGTCGTGTCAGCCAGGCCTGGCCTAGAACCCACTCCAGAATGCACTTTCCTCTCTCTGAGCCTCACCATCCCCACCTGTAAAATGGGAAATGGACTCTGAGGATGACTGAGACGAAGTAAGTATTGGGAGGGAACGGCGCTGTGGTGTAGCGGGTAAAGCATCCCGTAGGGGCGCCGGTTTGAGTCCCGGCTGCTCCACTTGTGATCTAGCTCCCTGCTAATGCACCTGGGAAAGCAGCAGAAGATGCCCAAGTGCTTGGACCCCTGCACCCACACAGGAGACCTGGATGGAGCTCCTGGCTCCTGGCTTCAGCCTGGCTCAGCCCCGACCTTTGCGACCACTTCAGGTGTGAACCAGTGGATGGAAGACCTCTCTCTCTCTCTCTCTCTCTCTCTCTCTCTGTGTGTGTGTGTGTGTGTGTAACTCTAACTTCCAAGTAAATAAATCTTCTTTTAAAATGCAGTTAAAAAAAAAAAAAAGAAGCTAGCAGGAGGCCAGTGCACACGGGTCATTATGACTGTGGTACTTTCATAGCCGTCATGGTCATTCCCGTCCTGGGCAGCATGGAGCCGAGGCTTTGTGTGGCTTCAGGCGAGCGCCTTAGCCTGCCTGGCCTGGTTGCTTCCCGTGTGAGTCAGGAGTCACGTCTGTGCCCACCTCACCCAGGTGCTGGGCGGGGTTAGGAAGTAAACGCTCTGGGCAATGCTTGGGACGACAAGGGCTGGCTCAGCGCCATCCCATCAGCCCTTGCTCCTTCCGAGGCAGGTGGGCGCCGTCTGAGGGTTTTCCCTGGAAGACTGCAGGGAATGTGGGCTGCACTCCACAGCCTGGCTCTGCGGGGACAGAGGCCAAGATAGGAGCTGCTGGTGGACACCCCCGGGTGGGGGAGGGCTCGGCGGTCACCTCCATCTCGGCGTAGCTGCTCCCGGCCTCCACGTGGCCGCCGTCCTCCACCGTGTACTGCATGAGCTTCCCCGCCGAGGGTGACCTCAGCACCGTGGGGTCGTTCTCCTTCTCGAAGACGCACGTCTTGTTGCCGATGGTGATCCGGTAACTGGGGGAGAGGAGGCGGAGGCGGGTGCTCAACAGTGTCTCCCCCTTCCCCAAAGGCAGCCACGCGCACCTGCCCCGTGCGGCCGCAGGGACGCTCCGTTCCCACGCGGGGTCACAGAGGCGCCAGGACCAGGTTGGATGAGCAAAGCAGGGGGCCCTCTGCTGGCTGAAACTCAGCTCCTTTGACAGACCGCACGCCCACAGCCCTCACCAGAGAAGGTAATCGATACATTTAATCCAGTCAATATTTAGGGACACCAAGCCTGCATCTTCTAACGAAACTGGGGGCAGCATGCCCGGGGTGGAGCCCCTAGTTTTAAAGATTTATTTTAAAGATGTATTTTATTTATTTGAAAGGCAAAGGTAGAGAGAGAGACAGAGAGAGAGATCAATTTACATCTGAGGGTTCACTCCCCAAATTGCCACATCAGCCAGGGCTGGGACAATCAGAAGCCAGGAGCTTCTTCCGGGTCTCCCACGCAGGTGCAGGGGCCCAGGCACTTGGGCCATCCTCCACTGCTTTCCCAGGCCATAGCAGAGAGCTGGATCGGAAGTGGAGCAGCCGGGACTCGAACCAGCATCCATATGGGATGCCAGCACTGCAGGCAGTGGCTTTACCCACTATGCCACAGCGCTGGCCCCAACCCTGCCTTTTCAATAAATAAATCTTTTTTTTTAAAAAAAAAAAAACACAAAGTCTTGAATATTCTTGGTGAAGACAACATGAGTTACAAAAGAGATTAAAAAAAAAAATATATATATATATATATCACCCTTTGGGGCCGGTGCTGTGGTACAGCAGGTTAAAGCCCAAGCCTGAAGCGTCAGCATCCCATATGGGTGCTGGCTCGAGTCCTGGCTGCTCTACTTCAGATCCAGCTCTCTGCTATGGCCTGGGAAAGCAGTGGAAGATGGCCCAAGCCGTTGGCCCCTTGCCCCTACATGGGAGACCTGGAAGAAGCTCCTGGCTCCTGGCTCCTGGCTTCGGATCAGCCCAGCTCCGGTCGTTGTGGCCATTTGGGGAGTGAACCAGTGGATGAAAGACCTCTCTCTCTCTCGCTCTCTCTCTCTCTCTCTCTCTGCCTTTGCCTCTGCCTTTGAAATAAATAAATAAATCTTTTAAAAAATATCTCACCCTTCACTATACACAACTGTCAGCATACGGAATCCACCTGGGTACCCACTGACCTGGGAATGGATAAAGCAAACGTGATCAGGCAGTGAGATATTATTCAGCCATGAAGAGGCTGACATCTGTCCCTTGTGACAACATGGATGAAGCCAGATGACCTTGTGTGAAGTACAACAAGCCAGGCACAGAAAGAGAAGTCCTACACGATCTCACTCACCTGAGGAAGCTAAAATAGCTGGCCTCGCAGGGGAGAGGAGTGGCTACTGGGGCCGGGGCGAGGCGGGGAAGGGATGAGGCGGGGAGGGCGGGGAGGTCGGGGTGCTGTCGGAGGGAAGGCTCTGTGGCACAGTACTATCCTAATGGAGGATATCAGGCAAGTGTGTATCTCCAAACCACTAGTAGAGTGGGTTCTGGACGTTCCCAACCCTAAGAAGTGGTGCACCTCCAAGGGGACAGTCACACCGGTGACCCGCCCTGGGGGCTACACACTGAACACGCGCTGCAAGCTCACAACGTTCCCCGTCAATATGCTCAGTTGCTATGTGCCAATTAAAAGGTTTAAAGTTGTTTTGAATTAAAAATAAGGCGTGGAGCCAACGCTGTGGCGTAGTAGGTAAAGCCACTGCCTACAGTGCCGGCATCCCTCCCATATGGGCACTGGTTCAAGTCCCGGCTGCTCCACTTCCGATCCAGCTCTCTGCTAAGGCCTGGGAAAGCAGCAGAGGATGGCCCAAGTCCCTGGACCCCTGTATGCATTTGGGAGACCTGGAAAAAGCTCCTGGCTCTGGGTTCCTGGCTTCAGCCTGGCCCAGCCCCAGACACTAAGGCCATCTGGGGAGTTAAGCACTGGATGGAAGATGTCTGTCTGTCTGTCTCTCTCTCTCTCTCTCTCTCTCCCCCTTCTCTCTGTAACTCTGCCTTTCAAATAAACAAAAAATAAATTAAAAAATGAGAAGTGGACGTTGCGGTTGAGTGGATCAAGCCCCTGCCTGGAACGCCCACACCCCATCCAGGTGCCTGCTCCAAGTCCCAGCTACTCTGCACTTGGGACTCAGTTTCCTGCCACTCCGTGGGTCAAGGCAGCAGATGATGTCCCTGCCACCCACGATCACTGTCCAAGTCCACACCGACTCTGCAAGCTCCCACATGCATCACGGATCAGTCTGCATCTGGCTGATTTCACCAAGCACCAGAACCTCGAGTTCCACTGACCTGGCCACAGACCACGGGACCCCGCACCTTCTCCTGGCCAGCCCACGCCTCCTCCACCCACTCAGCCCGCCTGGCGTTTCGGACTTCCTGCCAGGGGCAGGCCCCCGCCCCACACACCTGTCCACTTCTTCCTTCATGTAGGTGGTGTAGCTGCTGCCATTGTAGGAGAGCAGCAGCCCCCCGTCATTGAGCCGGTGGGCGTCAATCTCCACGTAGCAGCCGTTCATGATGAGCACGAACATGGTCAGGGACTGCCGGGCCACCTGCAGGGACAGGCCCGCGTCAGAGTGCCCCCTGCAGGAGTCGGTGCACACACCCCCATGCCTCCAGCCCCGTGGGAGTCAGCGTGCACACCCCATCTCTCCAGCCCCTCACTCCTCCCCAGCGGGCCAGCTGATGGCCAGTGGCTGCAGATGAAGGCCCTGCTCAGCCACCTCCCGTCGACTCCACACCCTCTGGAGTTGGGGGCTGCCTTCTCGTTCCACCCCCAAGCTTCAGCCTCAGGCAGGGCCACCCTGGGGCCCCTGCTCCAGTGGAGGCAACCCTGAAAGCCCCGCCCGTGGGCACCGTGGGCCTAGTGTCCCCACTGAGATGTGTATGCTAAACCCCTGACCGCTGATGTGATAGGGTCAGGAGGCGGGGCCTTTGAGGTCATGAGGGTGGAGCTTCGTGTCCAGATGGGAGAGGCCCACTGAGCTGCTCTGGCCCCCTGCTGCAATGCCAGCCCCACAAGGCCCTGCTAGCTGTGTGTGTGCTCCCTCCGAGAACAAGCCGCATGGGCGGAAACCGCAAACGCACACACATTGTCACTAAGAGGAAAGTTTATGATGGTGCAAAACACCTCCAAATCCATGCCTAGCTTCTTCAGAAAATACATTTCCCACAAACCTCTGGAAGACCCCTACAAGGAGTAACAAAGACAGCACGGGAATATTTAGTGCAACATTATTTGTGTTAACAATAAAAACTGACATCTGACAGCCATCAAGTGGAACGCTCCCCACCTGCCTGGCCCACACGTGGCCAGTGCTAATCAAATTTGGTAAAAATAAAAGGAAAACGCAAAATCCAGTTTCCCAGTCACACGGGGCCCCCCGTTGGAGAGCACAGAGAGACGTGTCCCATCTCTCCCGCTACGCAGGGCTGCAGACGGCAAAGGTATGAGAAAGGAAGCATCCTCACGACACGGGGGAACTCCAGGCCGTGACGTCACAGCGGGAAAGTCATGTCTGCCCCCTAAGTTCGACTTCGTAAAATCAGTGCATGTGGGGAAAAAAAATGATCACTGATGAGAAATCTATACCACTAGTAACAGAGACAGACTTCCAGTGTCACTGGGATGGATTTGGTCTTGTGATTCTTCTTTAAGATTTATTTATTTATTTGAAAGGCAGAGTTACAGGGAGAGACAGAGAGACAGAGATCTTCCATCCACTGGTACACGCCCCAAATGGCCAGGAGCCTAGAACTCCACTCAGGTCTCCCACGTGGGCACCAGCATCCCATATGGGCACCAATTCTAGTCCTGGCTGCTCCACTTCCTATCTGGCTCCCTGCTATGGCCTGTGAAAGCAGCAGCAGACGGTCTGAGTGGTGGGGCCCCTGAACCCATGTGGGAGACCTAGGTGAAGTTCCTGGCTCCTGGCTTCAGCCTGGCCCAGCCCCGGCCATTGCAGTCATCTGAGGAATGTACAAGCAGATAGAAGATCTCTCTGTCTCTGTCTCTGTCTCTGTCTCTCTCTCTCTCTGTTCTCCCTCTCTCTGTCACTTTGCCTTTCGAACACAAGGGGAAGTCAATGTATGCTGAGCGACATTAAAAACCCAGTAAAGGAGCTGGCGCTGTGGCGTAGTGGGTTAAAGCCCTGGCCTGCAGCGCCAGGATCTAGTTCTAGTCCCAGCTGCTCCACTTCCACTCCAGCTCTCTGCTATGGCCTGGGGAAGCAGTGGAAGATGGCCCAAGTCCTTGGGCCCCTGCACCCATGTGGGAGACCTGGAGGAGGCTCCTAGCTCCTGGCTTCACATCAGCCCAGCTCCAGCTATTGCAGCCATTTAGGGAGTGAACCAGCAGATGGAAGACCTCTCTCTCTCTCTGTGTGGCTCTACCTCTTTTTCTTTTATTTATTTATTTTTTAATTTATTTGACAGATAGAGTTAGAGAGTGAGAGAGAGAGAGACAGAAAGAAAGGTCTTCCTTCTGTTGGTTCACCCCACAAACTGCCGCTACGGCTGGAGCTATGCTGATCTGAAGCCAGGATCCAGGTGCTTCTTCCTGGTCTCCCATGTGGGCTCAATAGCTTGGGCCATCCTCCACTGCCTTCCTGGGCCACAGTAGAGAGCTGGACTGGAAGAGGAGCAGCCGGGACTAGAACCGGCACCGCAGGCGGAAGACTAACCAAGTGAGCCACGACACTGGCTCCCTCTACCTCTTTCTGTAATCCTGTCTTTCAAATAAATAAAATAAATATTTTTTTAAAAAAAGCAGTAAAAGAGGATAAGAGCGGTGGTCTCACGGGCTGAAGTGAACCCTATCCTCGGCTTTACCCGCACCCCCAGGACGCCAGGCTGAGAAGCCACAGGCTGGTCCTGGCTTACGCAGTCCTCGGCTCCTACAGCTGCTCCGGAGCCCGGCACGCCAAGGCCTGGCTCCCCCAGCTCACACGGACTCCAGACATCACCCCACACCTGATATCCTCAGGGGTGCACTGAGCTCCCGTGGCCCAGGCGGGGTACCAGGCACTTCCGGCAGTAACCAGAGTCAGCTCCAGGAAAGAGACCGGAAGTCTGAGTGTGAGTTCTCGGTGCAGAGACATAGAGCAAACCCAGCCTCGCAGCCCCTGGAAACACACCCAGACCCCTCCGGTGAGCCAGCGAAGGTCCTGCCTACCCCCTGCTGGGTGGGAGCTTCCACCATGCTCACAGCAGAGGTGGAAGCAGGGGATGGAACAGCCAAGGCAGGCCAGCAAGAGGCAGGAGCCAGAGGTCTGGCCCGGGTCCTGCCCCTGCTGTGGCCTTCACGCTGGACGTGTGAATGCCACAGCTGTGAGAGAACAATTGTCTATACCTGAAGCCACCGACGGCTCATGCCCCGTGGCCGCAGCCCCAGGAACCCAACGTGGGCTGCACCCCACGCCCTCTGACACCTGCCGTGTTTTTAGGTCTCAAGGTCATGGACTTCGTGGGTGGGGATTCCTGAAGACACACGTGCTCAGGTCCCAGCAGGAAGAAATCGGCTGCAGGCCAGTGGTCCAGGGAAGAAGGGGCCCCTAGAGCCCCCGGAGCTCTGGAGACCCCCGGAAAGCACAGGGCTTTACCTTGAGGATGTACTTGGTGCCTCCGTAGATTAACTCCACATCCACGATGTTCAACAGAGAAGCGGCTGGGAGGACCTGGCCCCTGGAAGGGAAGAGAGGCCTGGGGCAGCCTGCAGAGGGGCTGGGGCTCCGCAGCCACCTGCTGAGCTTAAAAACCCACCCAGGGGGTGCACGCTGAGTGCAACGGTTACACTGCCACGTGGGACACTCGCATCCCACGTCACAGGGCCTGGGTTGCAGTCCCAGCTCCACTTCCAATTCCAGCTTCCTGCTAGCGCACACCTGGGAGACAGCAGGTGATGGCCTGAGTACTTGGTAGCTGCCACCCATGGGGGAGACCTGGGTGGAGCTCCTGGCTCCTGCTTTGGCCTAGCCTAGCTCTAGCTATTGCAGGCATTTGGGGAGTGAACCAGCAGGTGCAGGATTCTTTTTTTTTTTTTTTTGACAGGCAGAGTGGACAGTGAGAGAGAGAGAGACAGAGAGAAAGGTCTTCCTTTGCCGTTGGTTCACCCTCCAATGGCCGCCGTGGCCGGCGCGCTGCGGCCGGCGCACCGCGCTGATCCGATGGCAGGAGCCAGGAGCCAGGTGCTTTTCCTGGTCTCCCATGGGGTGCAGGGCCCAAGCACCTGGGCCATCCTCCACTGCACTCCCTGGCCACAGCAGAGAGCTGGCCTGGAAGAGGGGCAACCGGGACAGAATCCGGCGCCCCGACCGGGACTAGAACCCGGTGTGCCGGCGCCGCTAGGCGGAGGATTAGCCTAGTGAGCCGCGGCGCCGGCCAGATGCAGGATTCTCTCTCCCTCTCTGTCCTCCCCCCACCCCCAGCCCCGTATGTGTGTTGTGTCCTTGCCCTTCAATTAAGTAATTTAAAAAATAGATAATATAAACAAATTTAAACTCATCCAGCAACCTGACTGCATCACAAAAGCTCCATCTGATTAAAAGGCAGGAAATTATCCCCAGAAGCCCAATATTCCATGGGACTTCGGGAACTGGCATTGCTGAAGGATGGGACATTTGTATTTGAAGATTTGTTTATTTGAAAGCCAGTTACAGAGAGAGAGAGAGAGAGGAGAGAGAGAGAGAGAGAGATCGCCTCCATTAGTTGGTTCACTCCTCAGATGGCCACAACAGCAGGAGCTGGGGCTGGGCCAGGCCAAAGCCAGGAGCCAGGACCTGCATCCAGGCCTCCCACGTGGGTGCAGGGGCCCAGGCACTTGGGCCATCCTCCACTGCTTTCCCAGGCATATCAGCAGGGAACTGGATCAAAACTGGAGCACCTGGGACTGGAACCAGCGCCCATATGGGATGCCGGCATCACAGGTGGTAGCTTTACCTGCCATGCCACAATGGTAGCATCAAGGAAAGGAAATTTTTACAAAGATTTTGCAGGAGCAAGATCCACAATGGCTTCCTCTTGGGAAAATTCTGTATCTGGCAACCTCGTCACCACTTCTTGCAAAAGAAACCAGCACAGGGCCTCTGCTCCAAGCACGAAACATTTTGCTCTTTATTTTCTCTCTCTGGTCATTTCACCAGCTCTCACAGAGGTCCTCAGCCAGCAGTGACCTGGCCCCTGCCCCTGGACCACTGGCAATGCTGGCTTTGCACCCGAGGGCCATGGATGCCACCAACATCCCACAGCACACAGACTGTGCCACCTGCAGAGACCACCCAGCCCTTGAACATCAACGGAGCCGAGGCAGAGGTGCCCTGGCCACTCTCCATCCCATCCCAGTCCACTCCATCAGGCCCTGGGAGAGCAACCAGCCTAGAGGTGACCTTTAACCTGCCTTGCTTCTCAAATCCATCTCCTTGGACTCTGAACTCCTGGGTATTACCGGGCGTGTTGCACAAGTCAGCAGGAATCTGCAGGCAGGGCTGCCAACCCTGGTGACTGTGGCCGTGGCCTTGACACCCCTCCCTCCCCGACTCCCACTTCTCCCATTCTCAGCACCTTCAAGAGACAGCCCAGGTCAGTGGCAGCCCAGGACGGACTGCCTGGTGACTGATTGGCCACCCAGCTAAATCGTCCCGCCCCCTGGGAGACCGACGCCCTACCTCTCCAGGGAGTGCAAGAAGTCCGTCATGCAGGTTCTGAACAGGGCATCCGCCACGTTCAAGGCCCCGCACACCACCCCGAGCATGATGTCCGGCTTCTCGGCCTGGGGAAACCCAGCTTCAGCACCCCAGGCCGCGGCCCCGCCCCCAGCCCGGGGGAGGGGGAAGCTGTAGGCCGCCCCGGACCTGCACTTTCTCGGCGATGAGGTAGTCCAGCCAGCCGGTGTCAATGTCGTTGCTCTGGAAGCTCTCGGTCTCCAGGAGGTTGATGAGATACTCCACCGTGGTCCTGAAGTCGCCGCGGATGGACAGCTCCTTCAGAGCCACCACCATGTTCCTAGCGGGGAGAGGCACGCGGGCCGTGGGCCAAAGTCTCATGCACACGGGGTTCAGGGGGCATTCTCAGGACGGGGCGCTCAGAGCACAGGCATCGGAGGGAACAGCACAGGTGGGAGGGGAGAGCTGGGCGGCCTGGTGTCCCTCTCCCTGAGCACTCCTGGAAAAGCGGCCTCGCTAGCTGCTCTGGGCCTCGGCTTCCTCATCTGGAAAATGGGAGCACAACCCCAAGGTCACGCCAGTGACAATGAACACGAGACAGTCCAGGGCGGGCAGTTGGTGCAGGGGTTAAGATGGCCTATCTGAGGCCTGGGTTCGAGTCCCAGCTCCGCTCCTGCCTCCAGCTTCCTGCTAATGCACACCCTGGGAGGCGGCAGGTGGGGGCTCAAGTCGTTGGGCTCCTGTCACCCACATGGGAGACCCCAACTGAGTTCCAAGGTCCTGGCTTCAGCCTGGCCCAGCCCCCGCCATTGCAGGCATCTGGGGAGTGAACCAGCAGATGGAAGACCTCTCTCACTCGCTCTCCCTGTCTTTCAAATACATGAACACAAATTGAAAAATAAACATTTTAAAAAGGAGAACGGGAAAGACCCTTTGCTAATATGGGTTTCTCAGCTCTGCAGGTGCTTGGCTGAGCCAGGGGCTGGGGGCTGCTGTCACGCTGCAGCGAGACGCACCCAAGACACACAGGTTCGGCGTAAAACGCAGCTAACGAGGGAACGGCTACGAGGCTGATGTTTCTAGGGGTCTCCGCCTCATTTGTCTTCCAGCTTCAGGACCCAGCACCTCTTAAGCTCTGGTGACACCTGGAACCCTCTTGAGGTCTCCTTTGAGTTAGAACTCCCAGTCCCAGCGCTACGGCGCAGTGGGCTAAGCCACCGTCTGAGGCGCCTCCACCCCATATGGGCACCGGTTCGAGCCCCGGCTGCTCCACTTCCCATGCATCTCCCTGCTAACACGCCTGGGAAAGCAGCAGAAGATGGCCCCAGTGCTTGGGCCTCTGCACCTGTGTGGGAGCCCTGGAAGAAGCTCCTGGCTCCTGGCTTCTGCCTGGCCCTGCCCTGGCTGTTGCAGTCATTTGGAGAGTGAACCAGCGAATGGAAGATCTCTCTCTCTCTCTCTCTCTCTCTCTCTCTCTCTCTCTGTCTCTTTTTCCTTTTCTTTCTAATTGTGCCTTTCAAATAAATAAAAATCAATCTCGATGGGCTCGTGGGACCGCACAGGTCTCCGTGAAGGAAAAAGAGCAGGCTTTGTTCTTGGACTGCGAGCCCAGGGTATTTGCAAGAGGGGCTGCCTCGCGCCACAGCCCTGCAGCCAGAACACGGGGCAGCTCTAGGAAGGGGAAAGGGGAGGCGAGAGGGTGGGCAGGAGGCAGGGAGGGAGGCAGGGAGGGAGGCAGGAGGGAGGCGGGGTGGGAGATACTGACGAGATGGCCTCCTCCCGGTTCTCTCCCCAGGAGAAGCAGTGGCCAAACTGGGAGTCGGCGAACTCGTGCAGGCCTCCGGTGGCCGCCACGCTGAAGTAGCCCCACACGTTCTTGTTGCTGCGGAAGTTGAGCTCCTGTACCGTCCCGGAGCTCGGCTTAAACCCCTGGAAGCCAGACAGGAAGAAGTCACAACCGCACACCACCCGTCAGCAGAACCCAGTCCTAGGGAAACCCAGGAACCACTCCAAGAGCCAGAAGCCCAGAGGGACTGACGGAGCACGGGGCTCTCCGGGCACAGGTGTGGGCATGGCAAGTCACGGGGGAACCACGGGAGCGCATCAACGTTCGTGATCTTTAAAAAAAAAAACAACTGTGAAACGTGGAGGAGGAGGTGCTGGTTCGAGTCCCAGCTGCTCCACTTCCTACCCAGCTCCCTGGAAATACATCTAGGAAGGCAGGGGAGGATGGCCCATGTCCCTGGGCCCCTACTACCTCTGTGGGAGACCCAGCTTAAGTTCTGGGCTCCTGGCTTTGGCCCAGCATAGCCCTAGCTGTGGCAGGCATCTGGGGAGTGAACAAATAGAAGAGCTCTCTTTCTCTCTCTCTCTCTCTGCCTTTCAAATAAAAACAGTATAGGCCGGCGCCGCGGCTCACTAGGCTAATCCTCCGCCTAGCGGCGCCGGCACACCGGGTTCTAGTCCCGGTTGGGGCGCCGGATTCTGTCCCGGTTGCCCCTCTTCCAGGCCAGCTCTCTGCTGTGGCCAGGGAGTGCAGTGGAGGATGGCCCAGGTGCTTGGGCCCTGCACCCCATGGGAGACCAGGAAAAGCACCTGGATCCTGGCTCCTGCCATCACATCAGCACAGTGCGCCGGCCGCGGCGGCCATTGGAGGGTGAACCAACGGCAAAGGAAGACCTTTCTCTCTGTCTCTCTCTCTCTCTCACTGTCCACTCTGCCTGTCAAAAAAATAAAAAAAATAAAAAAATAAAAAAAATAAAAACAGTATAAATCGTGGTGTTTTACAAAGTGAAGAGAGGTTACATTTGCCATTTCATCCCGAGGATGAAAACTCCCTGGCCCCCACTGCTGCCCACGCACGCGGGGTTCCCTTTGCAGGGCTGGTCCTCTCCCCTTGTGCACAATCACGGTAAGGGTGCAAAGGTGTGAACCCAACTGGCTGGGATCAGGGCTCCTGGATTAAGTCATGGAGCACACCGTGCCGGCAGAGGTGCCTGGAGGTGAGTGATGGAGAGGTCCAGGAGCCGTCCCCCCAGAGCCCCGTCTCCACCAGCGTCAGTGGTTCGCCTGCAGCAGAAAAACTCAAAGGAACACAGCTCACATCAGATAAAAGTCTCTCTGACTCCAAGTTTGCTGGAGGCCACAATTCAGCACGGTGCCTGTGGGCAGTGCCAGCTGGGACGTTTTTCAAAACCCAAGTAAGAGCTGTCAGAGGAGTTCGCTATAATGGGCCACACTCTATTTCTACTGCAGCAAAAAAGCACAGGGAGCCAGGAGTCCGATGGCTGGCGTTTTGTCCGTTGGCCGTTGTCCCAAAGAAGGACACAGACTACAGAACCAGCCCAGCTCCAGCAGGTCAAGGGGCCTCAGCCTCCTGGGCCGTAACCCGGGTCACAGTGCACAGGGGAGTGAGCAGACACGAGAAGGGCATACACATCCAATAACCCCATCACCACCACATGCCCCACCCCCCAAATCCCTGTGCCTCAGTTCCTTCATCCGTGGGCTAGGAAGCCTGGACCCTGGGGTCTCCCTCCAGGCTGAGGCTCGGGCTCTGCCCACACCAGGAGGCTGGAGGTGAAGGAGACACAGAGGCCCCACACTTGCCTCGTCTGGGTTCTCGCTGGTGATCCTGGCTGCGATGACGTGGCCCCGGGCGAGTGGAGGGTTGGCAGGGGTGTCGAAAGAAATGGGCGTCACCCCCCATGGCGACTCTCCGTACAGGAGTCGGATGTCTTTGAGCCGGTGCAGCGGCACACCCATGGCAATCTGCAGGCAAGAAAGCCACCCCGCAGGCTGTCAGTCCCACCAGAGCCCCGTCCCGGGGCGCCGAGCCCAGCGGCAGACGCTGGGGAGGAAGGGGTGCAGGACACGCCTTCAGAGAGGCTGAGCGCCAACTGTGGATGCCAGGTGCAAAGAAGACGCCCTGGGGAGCAGACAGGGGCCCCGGGGAAAGGGAGGAAGGCTCAGGGGAGCAAACGTGGGCGTCGGGAGGGCCGCACAGGCTTCTGGGGGCCACGGGAGGAGGGAGTTAAGGGAGGCTTTGTGGGGGATGCCAGGAAGGCTGAACAGGAAGAATGTGGAACAAGCAGGCACCCAGGAGGGCTGGCGCTGCAGGGCAACAGGTTAAACTGCCGCTTGCGACACCCGCAACCCACATGGGAGCACAGGCTCACGGCCTGGCCACTCTGCTTCCAATCCAGCACCTAGGAACGCAGCTGAAGACAGCCCAAGTGCTTGGGCCCCTGCACCCAGGTGGGAGACCCGGATGGAGTGCCTGGGTCCTGGCTTTGGCCCCTTGTGGGCATTTGGGGAGTGAACTGGTGGATGGATATCTGTGTGTGTGTGTGTGTGTGTGTGTGTGTGACCACGTGTGCCCATGTCCCGCCCTCTCTGCCTTTCAAATAAATATTTTAAAATAAAGACAATAAAAGTCCTGGTGAAAGGTGGAAAGAGAGCGGAAGGCGGGAAGGAGCCCCGAGTGAAGAAATGTAAGATGCCCGTTAATGCAGGGGTTCGCACTCGGGGTCACGTGTTCTCACAGGGACAATGCCGCCTCTGGGGGAAGAATATCTGTTCACAGAGGCAAACAGCCTCAGTCCTTTATGTACACAGAGCCGAGGTACCTGCAGAACCCAGACAGGAGACGCGAGATGCTAAAACCTCGTGGGGGAGAGACTGGGCAAAGAAAGAACTCAACCACTTGCTGGGGGAGCCATCTCTGGCACTGGAGGGGGTGGGGGGGTCCACAAACACCCCCGGGAAGAAGGGCTGGCATTCGCCGGTCTCTCAAATGTCCTGTGGCCCAGCACAGAAAGCAAACCTTCCCCTCACTGTGTCTCCCAACGCTACCCACACATCAAACCCGCACCTGCCGCAGGACATCCAGCCACGGGATGGGCGGCAAGGGTCCAACCAGGCGAGGACTCACACCCCAGCCCCACCTGGGCTCGGGGCCCCCGCGCTCACCTGCAGCTGGGCGGCCGGCAGGTTGACGTCGGCGATCATTTCCGTGCAGGGATGCTCCACTTGCAAGCGAGGATTCAGCTCCAGGAAGTGGAAGCTGCCGTCCTGGCTGTACAGGTACTCGACCGTGCCGGCGCTCACGTAGCCCACAGTCTTGGCCAGGCGGACAGCACACTGTGGGGAGACAGAGGCAGAGGCCGAGAGTTTTCCCCAGGGTTTTCAGGGTAGAAAGTGCCCACTTCACCGGTTCCCTTGCCGGACGCACACAGAGGTCCGGGTACTCGCAAATAGGCAGATCAGGTGTTCCCACACACCTGTGCGACACTGACGTCATCGCTAGGGTGGGTGCTCCTCTACCGTGGGGTCCCCTCCTCACCCTGGGGCCACGCCAACCCAGAGCACAGACCCAGAGCACAGACCATTTCTCCTCCCCGCCACCACCAGCCTCATGACCTCTGCGAGGCGCACCTGCTCCATGAACTCGAACACGGCCGGCGTGGCGATGGTGGCCGGAGCCTCCTCGATGATCTTCTGGTGCCGCCGCTGGATGGAGCAGTCGCGCCCGAACAGGGACACGGCGTTCCCGTACTGGTCGGCGAGGATCTGCACCTCCAGGTGCCGGGCGTGCTGGGCCAGCTTCATGAGGAACACGGGTGAGCCCGGGATCTCGCTCTGCACCTGTGGGGGAAGCAGCGCTGCTCACTCTTCATGGAGAAGCTTCTGGAAGTTTTTGGAAAAGGGCATGAAGCAACAGCAGTGACGTCATCAGGGGACTCCCCATGATGGTTGATTGTGTAGATTTTGTATTAAAAAAAAAAAAAAGGGGCCGGCGCCGCGGCTCACTAGGCTAATATTCTGCCTAGCGGTGCCGGCACACCGGGTTCTAGTCCCGGTTGGGGCGCCGGATTCTGTCCCGGTTGCCCCTCTTCCAGGCCAGCTCTCTGCTGTGGCCAGGGAGTGCAGTGGAGGATGGCCCAGGTGCTTGGGCCCTGCACCCCATGGGAGACCAGGAGAAGCACCTGGCTCCTGGCTCCTGCCATCGGATCAGCGCGGTGCGCCGGCCGCAGTGCGCCGGCCGCGGCGGCCATTGGAGGGTGAACCAACGGCAAAGGAAGACCTTTCTCTCTGTCTCTCTCTCTCACTGTCCACTCTGCCTGTCAAAAAAAAAAAAAAAAATTAAAAAAAAAAAAGGATTGATTTGATTTGAAAGGCAGAGTGCAGAGAGAGAAGGAGAGACAGACAAAGATCCTTCATCTACCAGACACTGCCCAAAACAGCCAGAGCCAGGCCAGGCCAAAGCCAAGAGCCAGAAACTCCAACTGGGTTTCCCATGTGGGTGGCAGGGGCCCAAACACTGGAGCCTCCCAAACCTGCTGCCTCCCAGGCACATCAGCAGGGAGCTGGATTGAAAGTGGAGGAGCCAGAACTGGAACCAGGGCTCCGATACAGGATGTGGCGCTCCCAGATGGCAGTTTAAGCCACACACCACAATGTCTGTCTCCGATTTTATACTCTTTTGACTTCTCGCAAAGACGAGACATTCTCGTGGTATCAAGTCAAACACTGTGAAAATTACAAAATCTCCCCACAGTCCCATCACCTGGAGACGATGCACTAAGGGTTAGGTTTCCGGGGACGTAGCGCCAGCGTGGGGATGACACGACCAACACTCAGCAGTCGTGGACCATACACGGCACACACAGAAAAAACCACAGCGACGTGAGGCAGGGATCTGGGAACCGAACTGAGGTGACAATGCCACCGCACACACATGCATCAGGACATCATGACGTCTACATGTGAGAGATACATATATGAAGTGCGCACACACATGCATCAGGCTATCATGACTTCCACATGTGAGAGATACATATATGAAGTGACTTCAAAAAGCTTGGGGGCATTGGAGTTAAAAGGTGAGTTTAAGGGCAGGCATTCAGCCCAGCAGTTAAGGCTCCGGTGTAGCCCACATCTGAGTGCCTGGGTTCAAGTCCCAGCTCTGGCTCCTGACTCCAGCTTCTGGCTAACGCACACCCTGGGAGGCAGCAGAGAGGGTTTGAGTAGTTGGACCCCTGCCACCCACGTGGGAGACCTGCATGGAGCTCCGAACTCCTGCCTCGGAGCTGGCCCAGGCCTGACTGTCACAGGCTTTGGGGACAGAGCCAGCAGAAGGAAGCTCGGTCTGTCTGTCCATCTCTGCATCTCAAACAACTAAATCTAATAATAGGGGCCAGCGCTGTGGCGGGCGCAGTGGGTTAATCCTCCGCCTGCAGCGCTGGCATCCCATATGGGCACCGGTTCTAGTCCGGGCTGCTCCTCTTCCAGTCCAGCTCTCTGCTATGGCCCGGGAGTGCAGTGGAGGATGGCCCAAGTGCTTGGGCCCTACACCCGCATGGGAGACCAGGAGAAGCACCTGGCTCCTGGCTTCGAATCAACAACTCCGGCCGTAGCAGCCATTTGGGGGGTGAACCAATGGATGGAAGACCTTTCTCTCTGTCTCTCCCTTTCACTGTCTGTAACTCTACCTCTCAAATAAATAAATAAATAATAAAATCTTTTTAAAAAAACTAATAATAGATTATTATTAATAATAAAATCTTTTGATAGGCAAATATCGTCACACACAGGTATTTGGACACCGTATCTCAGAAATCACTTAAAGATGTCATGATTCATGGAATAAAACCGTCTAAGGAATTGGTATAAAAGCAACACAACCACAGAACTCCATGAGTAAAACTGCTCCCATTTGCTTCAGAATATGAGAGTCCTTCAAGACGTCCATGGGGGAAAAAATGCACATGAAAGGTGAGTTTGTTTTCAAGCAAAAGAAAAAATTGAAATCCATGCATGTTTTTTTCATAACAAACAATTTCCATCAACTCTTTTGAGGGCTCCTTCATATGCACAGATTGAAAAATTGGAAGGCACCAAAATAAACTCATTTTTTAATCCCATTTTCAACAAACGTTTTTTGTAAGATTTAGTTGAAAGGCAGAGTTACAGAGATAAAGAGAGCGAGAGACAGAGACAGAGATCTTCCATCTGCTGGTTCACCCCCCAAAATGGCCACAACAGCCAAGGCTGGGCCAGGCTGAAGCCAGGAGCTTCTTCTGGGTCTCCCACATGGGTGCAAGGGCCCAAGGACTTGGGCCATCTTCTACCGCTTTCCCAGGCCACAGCAGAGAGCTGGATCGGAAGAGGAGCAGCCGGGACTAGAACCAGTGCCCATATGGGATGCCGGCACTGCAGGCAGAAGCTTAGCCCACTAGGCCACAGCACCGGCCTCTCGACAGACTTTTGGAAGTGCCCTTGTTCAACACAGCAACAGCCTCAGCTCCCGTGGACTGTGACAGGACAGCACCGACAGACGCGACCAGGAGGCTGACAACGGGATGAAGCCCTTCCCAAGGACGCGCGGAGCCATGGCCCACCTGTCTGAAGAGGATGAGGAAGTCCTCCGCGCTCTCGGCCCGCCGGATGCCCTTCCCGCCGCCGCCCTCGGAAGCTTTGATCATCAACGGGAAACCGATCTTCTCTGCCGCCTGCCGCACAGACAGAGCTCTTCAGAGGTCAGGCAGGGCAGGGCCACCGCCACCCCCGGGGGCAGAAGGCGCTGGGCCCCGCGCTCACCTCCAGGCCCTCATCCACGTCTCTCACGCAGCCCTGGTTGTAGATGTCCTCGGGGACGTGGATGATCTTCCCCTGCTGCAGATCGTCCTGCGCCCACGCCACGGTCAGACCTGCAGAGGCACAGAGGGACGTGACGCCTCCCACAGCCAGCTCCCAGTGGCCTTAAGGACTGACCCTGACCTTGAACGGGAAACCACGCTTAGGAAACTCAAACTGAGGGGCCGGCACTGTGGTGCCCAGCGGGTAAAGCTGCCACCTGCGGCGCCCGTATCCCATATGGGCGCTGGCTCAAGTCCCAGCTGCTCCACTTCCAATCCAGCTCCCTGCTAATGCTCCTGGGAAAGCAGTGGGAGATGGCCCAAGTGCTTGGCCCCCTGCACCCACATGGGAGACCTGGATGGAGTTTCGGATTCCTGGCTTCAGCATGGCCCAGCCTGGGAGGTTACAAACATTTGAGGAGCGGAACCAGTGGGTGGAACCTTTCTTTCTCTCCCTCTTTCTATCACTCTGTCATTCACATAAACAAATGAATCTTTAAAACAAGAAAAATTATCAAACCTGTATTCCTTTGAATAACTTTAACACTAGAAAACAAGTCAAGAAACAACCTATATAACTTAAGGGCATTATCAAGTAAATTACATTCAGTCCCCATGACATAATCCTATGCATTATAAATGTATAAAGTATATTTATTGAGGGGCCAGCACTGTGGCGCAGCAGGTTAATGCCCTGGCCTGAAGCGCCGGCATCCCATATGGGTGCCGGTTCGAGTCCCAGCTGCTTCTCTTCCGATCCAGCTCTCTGCTATGGCCTGGGAAAGCAGTAGAAGATGGCCCAAGTCCTCGGATGGAAGACCTCTCTCTCTCTCTCTGCCTCTCCTCTCTCTGTGTAACTCTGACTTTCAAATAAATACATAAATCTTTTTAAAAAGTGTATTTATTGATATCAACAAAGATATTTACTAATTAAAATAAAGGTCACAAACTAGGAAATGTAAGAGCTGGTTTTTTTAAAGGATACGCCTAGGAAAACAGGCTGAGCAGACACTTGGAATGCAATGCATGGTTTACCCTGCTCATAGGACTATGGATGACTTCTATTTCCTCTTCACACTACTCATATTTCTAAGTTGCCCATGATGAAACCATACCACTCACTTGGAGATTTAGCATTGTCAGATGACACAGTTTTGAAAAGCACAGTCTCCCACCACCCCAGCTGCTCCCGTGCGAGCAAGGCTGGGCCAAGGAGCTCCCCCAGGGTGAAGCTCTGGGCCCCTTACCGCTTCCACTCCAGGGCAGGGTTGGAATCTGCAGCGTCTGGGCCACGATGGTGGAGGCGATTTTGTCTCCCAAGGCCCACATGGCCTCACTGGGAGGACCTGAGGGATCCAGGACAAGAAGGAGAGCAGATAAATCAAGTCAGCCCCACGACGCGGGGGGAGGGCACAAGACAGAACAGCACTCACAGCCCAGCGCCCAAGGAACCGAGCTCACGCCTGCTATTGCACCCGTCCACCTCCAGCACATGTGGTCCAAGTCACAACCTGAACTACTGAGGCAAATGCAAAAAGTTCACTTTGGAAGGGAAGCAAAACCCTGGCCCACAGGTCAGGGCCTGTGACACACTGGCATCCCATATGAGCACTGGTTCGAGTCTCGGCTGCCCCACTTCTGATCCAGCCCCTTGCTGATGCGCCTGGGAAAGCAATGGAAGATGGCCCAAGCTGTTGGGCCCCTGTACCCACATGGGAGACGAAGCCCCAGCCATTGCGGACAGCTGGGGAGTGAACCAGCGCCTGCAAAGTGTCTCTCTCTTCCTCTCTCTCTCTCTGTCACTGTTTCAAGTAAGTAAATAAATCTAAAAAGTTACGTGCTCAGATTTCTTTTCCTGTCCCAATGCCCTCAACAATACAACGTGACAAGTATGCACACAGCACTGATGCCGCGTGAGGGGGGTGTGGGCCATCTAGAGAAGAGCCAGCTCCCCCAGGAGGACGTGTTTAGGTGACACGCAACCTCCACGTCCCCTCACAGAAGGGCCCTGAGCACGTGAGGCTGCTGGGCCCCAGGACGGCTCTAGAGCCAGCGCCCAGAACAAAGCTGCCAGACACAAATGCAAATGCTGGAACCAACAGGCACCTTCAGACAATCAGCCTGTGCCACATGAGTGGTGGAGACAAGGGGCTCTGGTCCCCGGGGGGCTGGGGACATTCTAAAGACCTGAGGACAGCCCAGGAAAGGTGCAGCCACCCGCGACCCCTGAGGTCCCAACATGACCAACACCTTGGTAGCCCCAGAAATACCAGCCAACGCTCAGCGTCCAGCTGCTGCGGTAACCATGGCAACAGCCCTGGACACGCCTGCTCCTCACAACGAAAGGCAGAGGTAGGGAATGCAACTGAGCCCACTCTGCCGGGCAGGACTAAAGGGAGAAGGGGACCCAGCTGAGTGTCCGGCGGCGCCCCAATTCCCGCGGCTCTGGTGCGCACGCTACCTAGGAAAGCAATCCCGTGCTTGCACAGGAGCTCCGGCAGCTTCGGGTTTTCGGAAGCGTGGCCCCAGCCAGCCCACACGGCCTGCAAACACAGAGAAGGGCAAACCAACGTCGCGTCTCAAGGGTCCGCCTCCCAGGGCGGGCGTCTGGCACGGTGGTTCTCCTGCCCCCTAGCAAGCTAGCATCCCAAGTGCCTGAGTTCAAGTCTCAGCTCTGCTCCCAAAGCCAGCCCCCTGCTAAAGTTCAGCCTGGGAGGCAGCAGGTGGTGGCTCAACACGTGGGGCACTGCCACCCACGTGGGAGACCCAGATGGAGTTCCAGGCTCTTGGCTTCAGCCTGGCCCAGCCCTGGCTGCTGCCGGCATTTGGGGAGTGAACCAGCAAATGGGAGATCTCCGTCTGTCTTGTCCAAATGAACAAGACAAACGATAAATTTTTCTAAAAAAGAATTCTCCTCCTATCAAGCCAGCAGCTCTCGGCCCCCTTATATCAGCCTGGGATTTGCAGCCTCGCGGGTCCCGGTCCCTCCGCCCCCCTGGAGTGGTTCCACACTGGGGCATCACCGTGGGTACCCCAGGTGCCCCAGCCGTCTCACCTGCACAGGTATCCTCTTGGCAATGTCCACGATGAGCTCCACGTTGGCGTAGTTGTTGTTATTGGGCCCCCCAGGGACGGGCACGTACTGATCCGCCATCTTGATGTACTCTGGGATTCGACGGGAGGGAAGGGGAGAGAACCACTGAGGGCCGGACACCAGCTCAAGGGCACGGGAGGCAGCCCGCGTGCAGCCCCAGCACCCAGAGGATGCCACAGCAGCAAAGCAAGACCGCGTGTGATCGATCACCCGAGGACCACTGAATGTGAGCTTGACCACGTGAGAACAGGTGGGCCCGAGGAAACAAAGGAAGCAAGCCGGCGGCCAGGACGCCGGGATCAGATGTGCAGTTTTGAAAATCCCTTGGGGACCAGCACTGTGGCTCAGTGGGTTGAGCCACCCCTGGGCAAACCCCCATGCCAGGTTGGAGCCCTGGTTCAAGCCCCGGTTGCTCTGCTTACCAACCAGCTTCCTGCTAATGCACCTGGGAAGACGATGTCTCAAGTACTTGGGCCCCTGCCACTCCCATGGGAGCCCCAGATGGACCCTCTGGCTCCTGGCTTCCATCTGGTCCAGCCTCGGCTGTTGCAGCCATTTGGAGAGTGAACCAGCACACAGAAGATCCCTTTCCCTCTCTCTCTCCTCTCTCTGTTACTCTGCCTTTCACAAATAAGTAAATCATTTTTAAAGTTTTACTTAAAATCTATCTTCTTTTTTTTTAAAGAGTCATTTTATTTATTTGAAAGGTGAGTGACAGGGAGAGAGAGGGAGAGATCTTCAAAACACTGGTTCACTCCCCCAGATGGCTGTAGCTGCCCAGATCGGGCCAGGCCAAAGCCAGGAGCTTCACCCAGGTCTCCCCCATGGGTGGCAGGGTCCCAAGCACTTGGACCATCTTCTGCTGCTTTCCCAGGTGCATTAGCAGGGAGCTGGATCAGAAGTGGAGCAGCCAGGGCTCAAATCGGCACCCACTTAGGATGTCGGCATTACAGGTGGCGGCTCAACCCACTGTGCCACACGCAGGTCCCTAAAATTTATCTTAATACTGCTTATCATTAAACAATGCAACGTGTTTTCTTTAACAGTGGTTACGTGCAACATCTTAACCATTTTTGAGTATGCGGTTCAGTGGTGTTAAGTATGTTGACTTCCTGGTGGAACAGGTGCCGGGAACTTGAAATTCCATTTTCATTAACTCCCCTGTTTGCCTCTCTGAAGGCCTCGGCAACCACCATTGCACTTCCTGTCTCTGAATCTCACAGCTCAAGCCACGCCAGTGCAGTCACACAGGATGTGTCCTTCCGTGACTGGATATTTCACTCAGCACAGCGTCCTCCAAGTTCATCCACGCTGTAGCTTATGACAGCATTTCTTTGTTTTTCACGCTGAATACAACACAATGTTTGGACTTAAAAATACTCCTGGGAGATGGGTGTTTGCTGCAGGGGTTACGTTGCCGCCTGGAACGAGCGTGAGTAGGCGCAAGTCCTAGCTCCACTTCCAGTTCTAGCTTCCTGCTGATGCAGCAGGTGATGGCTCAAGGACTGGTAGAGACAGGCCTTGGTTAAATTCTGGGCTCCTGGCTTCAGCCCAGCCCAGCCTTTACTGCTGTGCACATCTGGGGAGTGAATCAGTGGAGAGACAATCTCTGTCTCTCTGTCTCTCTCCCTCCATCTCTCTGCCTTTCAAATAAATAAAAATTATAGGCTGGCGCCGCGGCTCACTAGGCTAATCCTCTGCCTGCAGCACCGGCACCCCGGGTTCTAGTCCTGGTTGGGGCACCAGTTCTGTCCTGGTTGCTCCTCTTCCAGGCCAGCTCTCTGCTGTGGCCCAGGGAAGGCAGTGGAGGATGGCCCAAGTCCTTGGGCCCTGCACCTGCATGGAAGACCAGGAGGAAGCACCTGGCTCCTGGCTTCAGATCGGTGCAGCGTGCCGGCCATAGCGGCCATTTGGGGATGAACCAACGAAAGGAAGACCTTTCTGTCTTTCTCTCTCACTAACTCTGCCTAGCAAAAAAAAAAAAATATATATATATATATATAAATAGATAAATAAAATAAAACACTCATGTTATTTAAGCCAAAAATTCTATTTCCAGGAAAATGTCCTTAAAACCCACTCAACAGGGCTGGAGTTGTGGCCCAGTGGGTTAAGCACCAGCATCCCATATGAGTGATGGTTCGAGTTCTGGCTGCTCCACTTCTGACCCAGTTTCCTGCTAACGAGCCTGGGAAAGCAACAGAAGATGGCCAAAGTCCTTGGGTTCCTGCCACACACATGGGAGATTTGAATGAAGCTCCTGGCTTGGCCCAGCCCAGGCTGTTGTGGCCATCTGGGGAGTGAAACAATAGATGGAAGAGATTCTCTCTCTCTCTGTCTCTCTCTCTCTCTCAAACTCAGCCTTTCAAAACAAATAAATCTGTTCCGCAACGAGAACTCATCAATGTGGCCAAAGTATGGCATAAAAAGACCACTGCTGAGCAATTCTGGACTGTGAAGTCAGATTCAATCCAAAATCAAGGCTTGGTACCTCTGCACTCAGAATCCCCTGAGGTCTTCCATCTGCTGGTTCACTTCTCAAATGGCCGCAAGAGCCAGGGCTGGGCCAGGCTGAAGCCAGGAGCTCCAACCAGGTCTCCACATGGGTGCAGGGGCCCAAGTACTTGGGTCATCCTCCACTGCTTTCCGAGGCCATTAGCATGGTGCTGGATTGGAAGTGTCCTCAAGTAGCCAGGTCTCAAACCAGCACCCACACGGGATACTGGTATTGCAGGCTTAACCTGATAGGCCACAGCACCAGCCACCCCACCTAGTGCCAGTTTGAGGCCCAGCTGTTCCACTTCTGATCCAGCTCTCTGCTAATGTGCCTGGGAGAGCAGCAGAGGATGGCCCAAGTGCTTGGGACCCTGCACTCACATGGGAGACCCAGTGGAGTTCCAGGCTCCCATAGTGGCCATTTGTGGAACGAACCAGCAAATGGAAGATCTGTTTCTCTCTCTCTCTCTCTGTTTCTCCCTCTAACTCTGCCTTTCAAATAAGTAAGTCTTTAATAAAGAATACTGAATTTCTCTTTTTAAAATTTTTTTTAGAATTTATTTATTTACTTGCGATTCATAGTTATAGAGAGAGGGAAAAAGAGAGAGTGAGGGAGAGGGAGAGGGAGAGAGAGAGAGATCTCTCATCTGCTTGTTCACTTCCTAAATGGCCGCAATGGCCAGAGCTGAGCTGATCCAAAGCCAGCAACCAGGAGCTTCTTTTTTTTTTTAAGATTTATTTATTTATTTATTCATTTGAAGGCAAAGTTAGAGAGGCGGGGGGGGGGGGTTCCATCTGCTGGTTCATTCCTCAGAATGGCTGTGCTGATCTGAAGCCAGGAGCCTCTTCCAGGTCTCCCACGTGGGTGCAGGGGCCCAAGAATGTGGGCCATCTTCCACTGCTTTCCCAGGCCATAGAAGAGAGATGGATTGGAAGTGGAGCAGCCGAGACTCAAACTGGTATCCATATGGGATGCCGGTGCCACAGGCAGGTGCTTAACCCACTACGCTACAGCACCAGCCCCAGAATACCAGATTTCTACTCTGCCTATTAACCATGTGCTCCTTCTTGTCATCAGAAGACACTTGAGTTCCGGAAGAAGGGCAAATAAAACCAGCCTGAAAGAACACAAGATGCGCCCTGGGACTCTGCATGGGCTCGCCCAGTGGGTGCAGAGGGAGGGCAGGCAAGAGTAGGGTGCAGCCGGGGTGAGGGGCCAAGGCCCAGGTACCTGCGTTGGCCTTGAGGTCCTCCGGGGTCACCATGACTACAAACCGGATGGCCCTCTCGTTGCGGAACATTTCGTAGGCCCACCTGCGGATGGAGCGCATGCACTTCACGGCGGCGATGCCGTTGTTGGCGATGAGCACCTGCGGGGGGCACAGGGACGGAGTCGCGGCTGCACATCCACCCGCAGCGGGGCAGTCTCAGAGCAGAGAGCTTCCCACAGCAGCTGGAACACTGCACTGCCCCGTGTTCCTGCGGCACCCAGCCAGCGCAGAACACGCATCAGGGGAGGGAGCCACCAGCCACAGGCACGGAGGGAGGGAGGGGGGGAGACAGGGTGAGTGGACGGACAGAGGGACACATGGATGAACAGACGGGTGGATGGGGGGAGGGAAGGAGAGAGACAGGGACAAAGGAAGAAGGAAGGAAGTGGGTGGACGGGTGAGTGAATAGACAGACAGATGATGGACAGGTGGTGGACAGATGGATGGATGGGCAGATAGGTGGATGGGGGACAGAGGAAGGAAGGAAGTGATGGACAGACAGACGGATGGGGGAGGGAAGGAGAGAGAAAGGAACAAAGGAAGAGGGAAGGAAGTGGGTGGACGGGTGAGTGAATGGACAGATGGACAGATGATGGACAGGTGGTGGACAGACGGATGGATAGACAGGTGAGTGGATGGACAGATGGACAGATGGTGGATGGACAGAAGGATGGATGGATGGATGGATGGATGGACAGGGGGAGGATTTTTCACTCCTTTGTTGGCACCATCATGATCAGCCTTAACATTTCCTGAGCGCTCAGTGTGTCCCCAGCGAGGGCCCAGTGTATCCTGCCTGCGTTATTTTTTCTCATCCCCACCATGACCATCCACGGAGGCTTTGTAATCCCCTGCACTCGGATATTAACAACATTAAAACTCCAATCAGGGCTCTGCCCAAGCTCCTACAGGTAGTGGGTGGCAGCATGGGGACTGGACCTGCGCCTGACCACCCCCCACCCCGGCTGCCTCTGCCTCCTGGGGATTAAAGACCCCCGACCCAGGCAGGAGAGGCAGCAGTAACTCCAGCTGGCCCTAGCTGTCCCCAGCCGTCCCCAGCTGCAGAGGGCGACAGAAACGGCCCTGCTTCAATTCCCAGCTGTGTGGCGCCCCCGCTGTGGCCTCAGGCAGACCCCGCCCTGTCTGAGTTTCATGTCCACACAGAGGTCAGACTGGCTGCACGCCTAGCCTGGTCTCTAGGGAATAAAACCAACTTACTGGGCGGGGAGGGAGGGGTGGAGAAAAAAGGCATCTGGCCTCTAACTTACACAGCAAGTTCTTCACTTTCAGGCCTCCTCCACTGCTGTTTAACCTTCGTGGAGCCCAGAAGGGCAAGTCTCATTAGCAACCGGGCTGTGATCACGTCCACTTTACAGATGGCAAAACTGAACCCAGAGCTCACACCTCTTGAGTGGCCACATGCTGGGATGTGACTCCAGGGTTCCTGGCTCTGGTTCAACGTCCTTTCTACCCTGTCAGAAACGCCTCTCAAGAACAGAAGATGGGGGCTGGCGCTGTGGCGTAGCGGGTGAAGCTGCTGCCTGTGACGCCGGCTTCCCATACGGGCGCCAGTTTGAGTCCCGGCTGCTCCACTTCCAGTGGACTGGGAAAGCAGCAGAAGATGACCCAAGTGTTTGGGCCTTTGCCACCCACGTGGGAGACTCAGAAGCAGCTTCTGGTTCCTGGCTTCAGCATGGCTCAGCCCTGGCCATTGCAGCCATTTGCGGAGAGAACCAGCAGATGGGAAAATCTCTCTCTCTCTCTCTCTCTCTCTCCCTCTGTCTCTGCTTTCCAAATAAGTAAATAAATCTTAACAAAAAAAAAAGGTGTGGGGGAGGAGGACAAAGATAGGCCACCCCTTTCTCAGTGTCATTACTAAACCAGGACTTGGTCAAGAGGGAGGACTCAGACGGCCTGGCTTCCCCCGGCCCCGTTGGTTCTGCCACAGCACGTGTCGGGGAGCCCCTGGGGAGGAGGGTGCTGCGGGCCAGCTGCAAGCAGGGCCCTGGCCAGGGTGCCAGAAGCCCAGCTTCAGGATGGGACCTGGGCGACACTGAAGACCACTCGGGACTGCACTCAAGCCCACTGGGTTGAGGGTGTGGGGGGCTGGGCTCCCAGCACTCAGTGTTCGGGTCCCAGCACCTCCCCGCTCTGACCTCAGTTTCCTTGTCTGCAACACCACGCCCACCGTGGGGGTGGCCCGAGGACACAAGGCAGGGCCAAGAGGATGCCTGCCCCCCAACAGGGCAGCTGTTGCTGCCTCTGCCACTGCTCCTGCTCCTGCTGTTATTCCCACCACACTCGGACGAAACGGGAGAGAACAGGGCCTCACAGCCACACTGCAGGGTTCAGACCTGGCCTCCACCACCGACCAGCTACACGCCCCTGGACAGCCAATGCCGAAGCGATGCACCCGAGGTGCTGCAAGAATACAAGGGGAACTGTCACACAGCAGGGGCCCAGGGCCTGCATCAGAAGGAAGAGGAGACAACACAAGTCAAGTCGGAGCTGCTGCCAGTTCGCTCCATTTTAAGTCAGGGGTCTGCTCTCCTCTGAGAAGCTGTAAACCCCTGGAGGGCGGGGCTGGGTCCTCCGCCTCCCGCCCAATACCTAGAGAGTAGCCCCTCTGGGGCAGCACCCAGCGGCCTTCCCAGGAGCCTCCTGACCACGCCCTGCCTGCCAATGGGTGTCATGCACCTGTTGCCTGGGCCCTCGCCCCCTCTCTGAAGCTGGTTCTCCCACCTCCACCCAGAGCGCATGACCCATCAGTACCTTCTCGATGACCCGATCGCCCCCAAAGCGCGTGACAAACTCGGCGGGGGAAGCCACAGTGAAGTCCCTGTGCAGGTCCAGCTTCTTGTGTTCCCGGCCCCTCTTCACCAGGTGGAGCCCCGACATGCTGGGTCTGCAGAGCAGAGAGACAGAGACCCGTGTGAGGGCGGGAGCTGGATGGAGACTGCGGCAGGGGGGTGGGAGAGGACTCGGAGGTCACACCTACAGCAGCACCAGCAGGGACACTCCAGACACCGACAGGAGGCTCCAGGGCAGGCAGCGGCTCAAAGGCCAGTGGACGAACTCTGCACGTGAACCCGGGACCACATAGGAAACCCAGAGGAGGCTCCGGGTTCCTGGCTTTGGATAGGCCCAGCTCCAGCCATTACATCCATTTGGGGAGTGAACCAGCGATGGAAAACCTCTCTCTCTCTCTCTCTCTCTCTCTGTCTCTGTCTCTCCCTCTCTCTGTAACTCTGCCTTTCAAATAAATAAATAAATATTTATTTAAAAAATCCTACAACGCACAGGACAGCCCCCAACACAAGAAATGCTCTGGCCCCAAGGGTCAACAGCACCACCACGGCTGAGAAGCCCTCACCAATGGAGCCAGCGCCCCAGGCCTGGAACCTGGAACCTGGAACCTGGAACCTGCCATTTACGACCTGTGTGCTTACGGGGAGGTTACTTCCGTGCCCTGTGCATGCGATGGGAAACAGCCTGCAGCCGTCAAGCCTGGAGCTCCCGGCAGGGGAGCTACCCTGGCACTAACCAGCCCTAATGCCCTTGCCCTCTCTTTTCCCCTGTAGAACATGGAGGGCAAACAGCTGCCCTGACTGTGAGAACCACGAAGGGCTGACCGTTTCTATTCTTACAAGGGGCGGGCACTGTGGTACAGCGGGTTAAGCAGCCAATTACAGCACCAGCATCCGAGTCCCAGCTGTTCCCTGCTAATGCACTTGGGAAGGCAGCAGAAGACAGCCAAGTGTTTGGGCCCCTGCCCCCCAAGGGGGAGACTTGGATGGAGTTCTGGGCTCCTGGCTTCAGCCTGACTCAGCCCTAGCTACTGTGGCTATTTGGGGAGTGAATCAGCAAATGGAAGAGTTCTGTCTCTCTCCCTCTCTTGGTCACTCTCAGATAAACAAATGAATAAATCCGAAAAAAAAAAAAAAAAAAAGGCAATGAAGCCAGGAAGGGCATTATGGCACTCGATAAATGCTAAGACAGAACTTATCTTGCGAGGGCGCTGTGGCATAGTGGGCTGAGCCTCCACCTACGGCACCAGCATCCCACATGGGCACTGGTTCTAGTCCCAGCTGCTCCTCTTCCAATCCAGCTCTCTGCTGTGGCCTAGGAAAGCAGTAGGAGATGGCCCAAGTCCTTGGGCCCCTGCACCCATGTAAGAGACCAGAGAAGGCTCCTGGCTCCTGGCTTCAGATTGGCTTAGCTCCAGCTGTTGCAGTCATTTAGGGAGTGACCCAGCAGTTGGAAGACCTCTCTCTCTGTCTCTCTCTCTCTCTCTCTGTAACTCTACCTCTCAAATAAATAAACAAAATCTTTCAAAAAAAAAAGTTATCATCGAAACAACACAAAACTAGACTCCCAGATAAACGGGCCCATGGGAATTTCTCAGGCCCCCGCCTCCTGGGACGGCCACCCTAAGACCAGAGGTGATCAATGAAGGCCCCGTCTGCCCCTTGTTCTTGCACCTCCCACAGCTAAGAAGGATTTCTTAACATTTTGAAATGGTCCAACAACAAAGCGACAGAATTCTATTTTGGGATACATGAAAGTTACATGAAATTTGATTGGAACACAGCCAGGCTCAGTTAGCAACACAACCAGGGCTGCCAGTACAGGAAATAGCCCCGGGAGCAGCTGCAAGCAGGACCACATGGCAACGAAACTGAAAATATTTACTATCTCTTCCTTTACAAGAACGGTTTGCCAGCCCAGAGACAGGCAATGGTTTTCAACCCCGACACTGGGGGCTTAAAAGATCCTGAAGGTGGAGCCAGCGCTGTGGCATAGCCGGTAAAGCTGCTGCCTGTAGTGCCGGGGTCCCGTATGGACACTGGTTTGAGTCCCGGCTGCTCCACTTCCAATCCAGCTCTCTGCTAAGGCCTACTGCTTTGTAGAAGATGGCCCAAGTCTTTGGGCCCCTGCACCCATCGGGAAGAAGCTCCTGGCTTCTGCCTTTGGCCTGGCCTAGCCCCAGCCATTGCAGCCCTTTGGGGAGTGAACCAGTGGAAAGAAGATCTCTCCCTCTGTCTCTCTGTAATTCTGTCTTTCAAATAAATAATAAAATCTTACGCCCAGCCCCACAGTGGACTAATTAATCGGCACCTCCAGAGCAGGGGAGTGAGGTCCAGGCACTGGACCCCAAGAAGTTCTCATGTGCAGCCAAGGTAAGGACTACAGAGAGGTTTACAGTAGCACCCCTATCCTCAGGGATAATTTCAAAGATTCGCCAGTAGATGCCCGAGGATGGCACCAGCCATATATACGAGCATACTACGTTTTTCCCTATACATATACACCTATGACAAGGTTTGATTTATCAATCAGGCACAGTAGAAGCTTAACAACCGTAACTCATAATAAGACACAACGGTGGCAAGATACTACAATAAAGTTGCCAGGTTTATTACTCTCAGGCTTGGGGCCTTTGTTAAGGCAAACAAGAATGACCTAAACCCAAGCCCCCGGCTGCTACGACCGACGAGCTGAGAACCGAGACGGCTGCTGAGTGCCTGATGGCTAGGTGGCGTGCGCGGTGTGGACAATGCCACACACAGCTCGTGATGGAGGTGGGACAGCACAGGCTGGCCGAGAGCTCATCATGAGACTCAGAACCCCACGCTGTCGAAAGCTGATGGACTGTTTATTTCTGGAAGCTGCCGAGGGACTGCACTTCACTGCAGGTAACTGAAACCGTGGGCAGGTGGAGGGGGAGGGGGTGGGGGTGGAGGGGCTTCTGTTCTGGGAAGGGGTCTGCCCCCACTACCAGCTCGTGGCCTCCTGGACGGCAGAGGTCATGTTTCCCAAGCACTTTTGTGGCCCTTCCTGCCCCTAGATACGGCAGAACTTCGGTACAGGAGGTGAGGTGTGCAAACAAAAGTTATGGGCCTGATAAACGCACCTCTGCTTTTCAAATAAACACACAAACCTTTCTTTAAAGAAAAAAGTAAACATGAAAAGCGGCCATTGTGATACAGCAGGGAAAGCCGCCATCTGCCAACGTCGGCATCCCACACTGCTGTTAGTTCATGTCCCAGCTGCTCTGCTTCCAATACAGCTCCATGTTAATGGCCTGGGAAAAGCAGAGGAAGATAACCAAGTGTTTGGGAAACCCAGATGAAGCTCCTGGCTCCTGGCTTCCGCCTGGCCCAGCCCTGACTTTCAAATAAACTAATACAATCTTGAAAAATAAATAAATATTGGGGCCGGCGCTGTGGTGTAGCACGGAAAGCCACCGCCTGCAGCGCTGGCATCTCATATGGGCGCCGGTTCAAGTCCCAGCTGCTCCTCTTCTGATCCAGCTCTCTGCTATGGCCTGGGAAAGCAGTGGAAGATGGCCCAAGTCCTTGGGCCCCTGCATCCTCGTGGGAGACCAGGAAGAAGCTCCTGGCTCCTGGCTTCGGTTCAGATCGGATCGGCGCGGCTCTGGCCATTGCAGCCACTTGGGGAGTGAACCAGCGGATGGAAGACCTCTCTCTTTCTGCCTCTGCCTCTCTGTAACTGCCTTTCAAATAAATAAATAAAAGAAATGCGGGGGGGGGGGGGGGGGAAGGAGGAAAAAAGACCGGTCTTGTGCACAGACCATAGCGTTGCATGAAAAATACAATGCGTCCTGTAGGGCTGAAGTTTCTACATTCACCATCATCAACCACAGAAAGGCTGCAAGCCACACAGCAGCTGGTAACAAGATCCCAGGCGGCGATCGGGGAGCACCCCCACCCCCACGCTTATCTGTCATTGAACGTTCAGCAACACCCAGAACGTGGCTTTGGAAATTCTTCCCAAGTGTCATAAAACGCAGACAAAAGAAAAACAAAATCGAGCAGGCGGGGCCAAGCAGCCGCAAGGCGCAGAGACGCGCCTCCGCCCCTGCGCTCTCAGGACACCGCCCCCGGCCTCCAGGCCCAGCGCCCGCCCCGGTGCAGCCGGCGCTCCTAGCGGGGTGGGGGCTGCACGGGTTTGTCAAACCGCACGGTCACGAAAACTGCGGGCTTACTTACTTCACTCGGCCATCAGGGAAACAGATCCTGCACTTGGCAGGACTCATGCTGACCGCCCCGCCGGCCAGCCCCACGGGGCTCCCGCAACGAGGGCCGGAGGGCACGCTCCCCCTAACTCCTGGAGGCAGACCTCGGTGCCGGGGCCCTGAGCGCGGGGCAGAGGCGCGCTCCTACAGAGCCTCAGGCGGGCTGCAGAGGCGGCCGGCGGCCGGCGCCCAGCCCCGCGCCTAGACTGCTCCATCCCAAAACGCGCCCTTCGCGCGAGGGCCCGGGAGGACGCGCCCGGCCGGCCCCGCCCAGGTCCCGCCCCCAGGCGAACTCCGCCTCTCGGGGATGGCCCCGCCTCCGCCTCGGGCCCCGCCCCCCACCAGGCCGGCCCTTCGGCGACCCGCGCTGACCTTGGCGCCGGGAGACGCCTCTGGGCTGCTGTGCTCCGCCCCCCGGTGCTGGCAGCCACCGATCGGCTAGGACACACGCACGACAGGGGGAGGGGCGGGACGCAGGGGAAATCTGAAATGTTAGAGGTCACCATGGCTCTGGACACCCTGTCGTCAACTTAACCCTCTGTGTGCAGGTTCCTGCTTTTACTGGGCCTTCCACCTGCAGCAGGCACGGGTCTGCTCTGCACCCCGGGAGCCGCTGGCAGGAGCTGTGAGCCACCTGCGTCACCAGCTAAGGGACCACCCAGCTGCCCCCAGCCACTAAACAAGGCCTGTGAGACTCTCACCGCGGTGAGCTGCCCTGGGCCTGTCTCCTGTCATTCTCACAGAGGTCCTGGTGTTCCCCCTCCTGCTGACAAGGAACCCGTGGTCTGAACCCAAACACACTGCAGGCAGCTTCAAGTAGCATCATCACACACCCGGAGGATGCAAAACCCCGCCCAGAAAACACTGCAGTGATAATAAGTGAAATCTGCGTTCGCAAAAAATAAT
The DNA here is from genome assembly GCF_051225735.1 of Oryctolagus cuniculus. Lineage (NCBI taxonomy): Eukaryota > Metazoa > Chordata > Mammalia > Lagomorpha > Leporidae > Oryctolagus > Oryctolagus cuniculus. The sequence continues at coordinate 22,299,131 of NC_142887.1, read as the reverse complement.
GCCAATGTTGGCCAAAACAACTCCTTTCAGAAGGCACAGGGGTGGGGCGTTTGGCCTCGCAGGTAAAACGCTGGAGCCCGATATCAGAAGACTCTGGTTTGATCCAAGCTCAGGCTCCTGACTCCCACTTCCGGCTAATGCAGACCCTGGGAGGCAGTGCTGATGGCTTAGAGCCTGGGTCCCTACCACCCACATTGGAGCCTGGATTGTGTTCCTGGTTCCCAGCTTCAGCCTGGCCCAGCCCTGGCCATTGCAGGCATCTGGAGAGTAAACCAGTGGATGCAAACTGTCTGTCTCTCTCTCTACCTCTCAAAAAAAAAAAAAAAAAAAGGCAGGGGCCCTGCACTCTGACAAAGCATCAGAGTGCTGGCATCCCATACGGGTTCAAGTTCCAAAGCCTCCACTTCTGATCCAGCTCTCTGCTATGGCCTGAGAAAGCAGTACAAGATGGCCCAAGTGCTTGGGCCCCTGCACCCGCATGGGAGACCCAGAAAAAGCTCCTGGTTCCTGGCTTCGGATCAGCCCAGCTCTGGCTGCCAAAGCAATTTGGGGAGTGAACCAGGGGATGGACAATCTCTCTCTCTCTCTCTGCCTCTGCCTCTCTATAGCTCTTTCAAATAAATAAATAAGTCCTTAAAAAGAAAAAGGCACAGGCAGAGTGACACCTCACGAGGGTGCCAGCCACAGGGCCATCACGTGGACAGTGACCACCCCAGAGCACAGGGAGCCCTGCCTGAGGACAGCGGTTCCCTGTGGTTCCAGCCATATAGTAGATACTATTTCAACAACAGGCTTAAGAAAAAAAGGAGGAAACAGGTAAACCAAACTCCCCGTTCTTCAAAGTTTCTAGAAGATTCTATATAGCCTTCATGCGCTGCTCTAGAAAGGAAAAAACCCACATTAGACTGACTTCTCTTTTTCTTTCTTTCTTTCTTTCATTTTTTTTTTTTTTTAATTTCAAACCAAAAGCAGAAAGGCCTGATCCTCAGAATGAGCCGGATTGAAGTAACCATGACCACTCTGGAAAGTGACGGAAATCAGGAAATGGAGAAATCAAGGCACCCGTGCCCCAGCCTGCCCTCAGGCCGCCTAGATTCTGACTGGCTGTGAAGCCCACCGTTCCTGGAACACGGGGCGGCTGCTTTAACCTCTCTGCCTCCTCCTGACGGACCGCGAGGGCCCTGCCCTCTCACCAGAGCGTTCACTTGGATGTTTCTCTGCCTGCTTCATTAGAGGGTAGAAGACAGAAAGGAATGAACAGTGCGGTGTTCCTTAGCTCGCCGGAGGGCATCCCCGTGAGCCCGCGCTGGGCTGACTGAATCCCAGCTGGAGGATGCTGCCCCGTGCCCGCCACAGCTGAGCCGCACAGCTGACCACAGGGCGTGCCCGTGAACGCTTCGTGGCCGGAGCGCTGCAGCTGCAGCCGCCACCCAGCACCACAAGATGGGACTGAACCCCCAGGAACAGATCAAAATTCAAACTGTGGCTTCTTACACTAAACGCATATTGTGTCCACACAAGTTGGGCCCCCCGTAGGTTTGGGAATAGGCTGTGTGCACCCTGCGCCCAGCACAGCGGGTCACGGGGGCCACTCTGTGAAACAGCGCGTGCTGAGCCGGGGCCAGCGGCTCCTGATTTCGGCCCCTCCTCCCGGATTAGCAGAGGCTGAGCTTAACTCGATGGCACTGCAGAGGGAGACCCAGGTCACTGACAATGCACACAGAAACTGGACAAGGAAACGCACTCACGGGTGAGGAGCGCGGGACAAGGCCTGGGCAGCCAGCGGCCGGGGGCTTGTCCCTGCTCCGACGCGTGACTGTGGGCAAACCCCTTCCCCCCACTTCCTCTTCTCTTCAATCACCCATGTATAAACTGTCTTTATCACAAGGGAAATAAGATGCTAAGCTGCCACTTGCAATGCCAGCACCCCACATTGGAGCGCCGGTCTGAGTCCCAGCCGCTCCACTTCCAACCCAGCTCCCTGCTCATGTGCCCAGGCAGGCAGTGGGCCCCTGCCGCCCATGGGGGAGCCCCAGACGGAGCTCTGGGCTCCTGGCTTCAACCTGACCCAAATCCAGTCATCATGACCATTCCGAGAGTGACCCAGTGGATGGGAAAATCTCTCTGTCTCCCCCCTCTCTCTGTCACTCTGCCTTTAAAATAAATAAATCTTTTAAAAATAATAGAAGATAAGTTTATTTGGGTGCAAAAATTTTTTGAGATCCCGGGGCCGAGTGAAGCCACTGCCTGCAATGCTGGCGTCTGGTACTGAAACACCCTTTGGAGTCCCAGCTGCTCCACTTCCACTCCAGCTTCCTATTAATGCACCTGGGAGAGCAACAGATGATGGCCGAAGCACTGCCACCCATGGGAGACCCAGCTGGAGTTCCGGGCTCCTGGCTTTGTCCTGGTCCAGACCTAGCTGTTACAGTCATCCGGGGAGCAAGCCAGTGTTTACAGATCTTTCTCTCTGTCACTCTCTGTCACTCTGCCTTTCAAATACATAAATCTTTAAAAGAATTTTTTTAAATCCCTGCATAGTTTTTTTTTTTTTTTCCATATGACCCCTTCTGTATATGATGCTTACGCCAGAGCCAGCATTGGGCATGGCAGTCAGGGCCCCGCACGGGAAGCCTGCATCCCACGCCAGAGTGCCTGGTGCAGGCCCTGCCTCCTCTGCTTGCAACCCGGCTTCCTGCTGATGCGCACCCTGGGAGGCAGCCGGGGACGCTCAAGCACTTGGGTCGCACAAGGGAGGCTCAGATGGAGCTCTGGGCTCCTGGCTTCAGCCTGGCCCAGCTGTGGCTGGTGCAGGCATTTGGGGAGCCAACCAATAGATGGAAGGTTACTCTCTCTTTCAAATAAAATGAAACAATAAAAAGCCCAGTTCCTTTCCTCTCCACTGAGAGAGATATAAATATATCCACCTATAGGGCAAACAGAAGAGGGAAGGATTTTTAAACATTTTTTTATACCAAAATGAACTTCTCATTCCATTTTCTGCAAGCTTTCTGATGTCCCCTAAGATAGAGCAGTAAATGACGCTGCTGACACAGGGCGCTGCTGCTTCGGGGAGAAGAACAGGTGGAAATGCTGGCTGCCCGAGCCCTGCATTCTCCCGCACCTCGGGGCCTCTCCGCCTGGAGAACAGCTCAGAGACCAAGCTGCGCTTTCCCCCAGCCTCCCAGAAAACCATCTTTAGGCTCTACAGAAATTTGAACAATGGGTTCGTGCTAGCCTGTCCTTGCTGAAGTCAATAAATTAGGAAATAAATTAGAACGTCGCAGAAAGAGCCTTGGCGTTCCATTCAGGAACACGCGAGAATATTTACAGACGACTGAAGATTCCATGACCTGCTCGGAGCTGATGACAAGAGAGGTGCATCGTGGAGGAGGAACCGGAAGCAGCCGGGCAGCTCCCCTTGCAGGCCCCCCAGGGTGTCACTCGGGAGAGGGGGGACACCCCAGGCGCCCGGTGTCGGTCCGCTGTCCTGGTGCTTCTCCATCTCCTTCGTGTCCAGATTCCTCGGCACCTCCCTGGCCTTCCTGGCTCCGAGGTGTGCACCACCAACCTGCTGCCAGCTCTGCGATCCCAACGCGGAAGTGAGCGGTGCCGGGGAGAAGGACCCGGGCCTCGTGTGCGGCTTTGGACTTTATCCTTTCCTCAGAGATATTTCACCTGCCTCGGCACTCCTCCTCCTCCTCCTCCCTGGACACAGGTTGCTACAGCTTCCAGTGCGTGCCCAGCCAGAGTTCAGGATGAGCTGTGGCCATGGCCAAGGACTTGGGGACAAGCCCACTCAACTGGCGGCCACTGAGCCACTTCTCACTCGATCTTAACAGTCTGCGCTGGGATCATCCTGCTTCCGGGGAGCTGAGCTGACGGTGGGTCCCAGGCCCTTCCCGTGATGCTGTGCGCCATGGCCAGGGCTCGCAACGCCCTGCCCACAGCACCTCCACGAAGCCTGACCCTGCTGCACGGAGACCTAGCTCTGGAGGTACACCTAAGTCACACAGCTCGGCTGCACGTCACACGATGGCTGTTAGGGTTTGCATGTTGAATGTCCCCTAGAGGCTCCAGGATGGGAGGAGGTGGAACCCTCAGGGGCCCAGAGCTAAGTCCTTCGCCCACGGAGGGTGCACCTGTGGCATGGTTGTTACAAAAGGCTGAGCTCTGCCCAGGTGTGCTCTCCGCTGCCTGGCTCTCCGGGGGGACCCTTGTTCTGCACCATTGCTCCCCACTGTCCCTACCAGGGGCCAAACTAACAGGGTCCCCTAATCTTGGACTTGAACCTCTACAAGTGCCAGCTAGGTGAGCAACCTTTCCTCTTTATAAAGTGAGTGCCCTCCAGGATTTCGTCGTGCTAATGAAAAGCTTGCTAAGACTGTGGCCACGTGTAGCAGCCAGTCTCTGGCCTGAGTGATCTTAGCTGCTCCCTGACTGTACCTCTGGTGGAGGGGGGGCGGGGCTGTTGTGCTCCCAGGCCCCTCGGCCCTGGCCGCCCTGAGCACAGGACCTGGGTCTCCCCATCTCTGTATCCCCAGTGCCAGCCACAGTGCCTCGCACCCGGGAGCACTGCTGTGACACTCCCAAGGCCAGTGGATGGGTGAGGTCAACCGTAGCTTCTCGCTATAGGGATCTCTCTATTTCAACCCTGAGTATGTCCTCGCTCTGGCTAGAACTCAGACCATCTGTGGTGATCCACTCTAAATTAACAACCGTGCCCCCCAATTCCCACTGCTCTCTTCCCTTAACTCCCCGCCTGCCCCCTGCTGTACAGCCTTCCATGCACACATACACTGGTAGAGGCACAAAGGACCCTGCTCCTGAGACGGGAGGTCACTGAGCCTGAAGGTGGCCTGGTAAATTTTCCCTGTCTCCTTGCCCCTCCCAGTCCTGCACAGAACAAGTGTGTGTGGGGGTGCCCTTCCTGGAGCCCAGGCCGCATGGCCAGTACTGGCAGCCTGCAGTCCCATGTCTGACCTGCACCTACCGAGGGTCTGGGTTCGAATGGTGCTCTGGGCCACTGTGATTCCTTTGCTGGGAGACCTCAAAGCTCTCCAGGTTTCAGTTTCTTATCTGGGAAAGGAGACAATGAGTTCGGTGTTTCCTCCAGTCGCTTTTATACTATTTTATTATTAGGCACTGTTAGAACGGATTATAAAAATGAGTAGAAAATGCAGAAGAGAATTTCAGTCACAATCCTATCACAGAAGGAAACGATCATTCGTGATTTGGAGACACTTTTTTTTAATGTGTTTAGTTACACATGGAGACACACACCCATGCATTGAACAGTTAGGAAGCACAAGCACTTTGGGGGTTTGCTGTCCCAAACACATCACATACGGTCCACAGTCCCTTCTCTGCAACTCCCAGGGCCCGATGGGCTTTGGAATTTGGAATTTTATTTATTTACTTAGTTTTAGGCAGGTTAAACTTTACGTGCTACATGATCACGCCACATTTTAGCCACGGAAGTCATGAATAGTCTCGCAAAATGGGATAAAGACTATCCGTAACTATGTATCGATTGCTGGTCTGTCTTGCTGCTTAGTGAGTTCACTGCCAGTTCGTGAACTTTAGTTTCATAACTTTAAACCCCCAGACCGCTGCTGAATGAGCCTGCCCCTGTCCTATCCATCCAATGCACGCGGGGCAGCCCCCAGGGCAGCCCCAGGAGGGGAGCAAGCCGGTCAGAGGTGACTCTGAGTCTGGCAGTGTTCCCTCCACCACCAGGCACCAGCCTCCCAGCCACGTGCTCAGCAAAACGGACACCCGCCCAGCAGTGGGCTTTTGAAAGCGCTGTGGTTTCTGAGGGTGGGAGCTGGTATTTCGTCCCCTCCTCTGCTCCATTTCCAAGAGCTGCACGGGACTGCCAACCCTCAGGAGCTGTTTCCAACTCTAAGGAAAGGCCAAGTCCCAGCCCCCGCCCTGAGATAAATCCCAGGGTCAGGAGACCAGAGAAGAAGCCTGAACACACAGCACCAGGTCGTTGGATAGAATTGCTTACCAGCCCTTGGCGGGTGGGGAAAGGAGAGGAAGGGTGAGCGAGCAGAACCATTTTAAAGACAGAAGGAGAATTCAAAACCAGACTCCAAACCTAGTCTACAAAGCTACAAGATACTCGCAACAAGAATTTTGTAGAAACAAGAAGTGTGCTACAGAGCAACAACAAGACACCTGCCCTATCTCCGTCTGTCCGTGCACCCATCCATCCATGCACCCACCCATTCCCGCCCTCACCCATCCAGGGCTTTGCACGCTCTTGCAATGCAGAATCCTGTCTTTGGCAGACTTGTGTGGCTCACTTCATCCATGCATCTGGCCAATAGCCCTTCAAAGCCTGCCATGAACCAGCCCTAGGCAAGGCAGCAAGGGGAAACAGGCCACCATCAGGATGGCCGTGCCTTCATGGAGCTTAAAGTCCAGGGCAGGAGCTGATGCTGTGGTGCACTGGGTTAAAGCCCTGGCCTGCAGCGCCAGCAACCCATACGTGCACCGGTTCGAGTCCCAGCTGCTCTGCTTCCCATCTGGCTCCCTGCTTGTGGCCTGGGGAAGCAGTAGAAGATGGCCCAAGTCTTTAGACCCCTAAACGCATGTGGGAGACCTGGAAGAAGCTCCTGGCTCCTAGTTTCAGATCAGCCCAGCTCCGGCTGTTGCAGTCATCTGGGGAGTGAACCAGCAGATGGAAGACCTCTCTCTCTCTGTCTCTGTCTCTACCTTTCAAATAAATAAAATAAAGTCCAGCTCAGGGAGCCAAGCTCCTCCCAAGGAAGTGAAGGAAGAAATCAAAGTGCCACAAAGACAACAAATCAGAGGGGCTGACACTGGGGGCAGGCAGGGGCCTGGGAGGAGGTGACAGCATTCACCGCAACATTGTCAGGGTCCAGTACAAGGTAAAAATGTGAAGCCCCTTGTTCAAAAATCATTAGGAATCTCAAGACAGCGACCACAGAGCATCCAACCAAGCCTGGGCTCCCTCTGAGCCCAAGGCACGTCTGTGTAGGCAGGCCTAGGGGGCGAGTGAGAGAAAGAGCTGTTGGTTCTCAGGGCCCAGCAACAGAGCAAAGGCTGGGGACAGGATGGGAGGAGCCGGGGGCGTCCTTCGACGCCCGCAGGAAGAAGTCCTCTCTCAGGTCTGCGTCCCACAGAGCTCCCTCCCCACTAAGCCACACACACACACATGCGCACTCCACGCAGGCCTGGCAGGGCTCCCAGCTAGTGGCCAGCAGGAAGAGGCCGACGTGGGAGGTGGCCTTCCAGGGCAGCACAGAGGTCAAGGGGCTCCCTGGGGATCTGCAGAGGAACTGCTGGCGGCAGAGTTGCTGGCACGGCCACTTGTCCGCTGTGCGCACAAAGCCCTTCAATCAACATCCAGGCTTCTCCTAGGCCTTGGCTTTCTGTCTTCCTAACAGGGAAAGGGTGAGACCAGGCCTGGAAGGACTTGGTCCAGACCTTAAACCTTGCAGCAATGGGGCCTCGGAAGGTTAGGAGGTCTGTCCGAGGGTACAGCCTACTTAGCAGCTTCTCAGGAAAAATATAACATTCCCCAAAACAGGAGCTTCCTGGTTTCCACTGACAGTGACTCCTGATCAATATGTTTGACTACTTTCCTCCTTCCCTCCCTTTCTTCCTTCCTTCGACAGAGAGAGAGAGAGAGAGGAAGATTGATCTTCCTTCCATTGCTTCACTCCCCAAATGGCTCCATCTGGGTCTCCCACAGGGTGACAGGGACCCAAGTACTTGAGTCATCTTCTGCTACCTTCCCACGCATGTTAACAGGACGCTAGATCAGAAGTGGAGCAGCCAGGACTCCAACATTGCAGGCGGTGGCTTAAGCTCCTGTGCCACAACACCGGCCCCTGGTTTTGCCTCCGTGGGTCAGGCTTTCCTTCCTCAACCCTCCAGCTGTTTCAGGCCACCGGCCGGCCATTGTGCCCACCCTGCTGTTAAATCTGGGGGAGGCCATTGTTTTAGACTGAGCTTCTCCTGTTCTAGGCCTCAGCAGACCCGCCACTCATGCTAAGATCCACGAAATCAAGATGGCGCCACTCACGCTAAGATCCGCAAAATCAAGATGGCAACACTCATGCTAAGAGCCACGTAATGAAACTGAACTTTGAAACCAGCTTTCAAAAAAAAAAAAAACAGACTGGCGGCAACCAAGCTGAAGGGGTTGAAGCCCCCACTGTCTTGACCCTTTCAGGAAAGTAACCCCTTTTCTTCCTGGAACACCAACCTCCTCCGCCCTGCTCACATGAGACTAGTGGCCACCAGACTAGACAGCGCAGTTCTAGAACATTCCATCATGGCAGAAAGCTCTCTTGAACCACTCTGGTCTAGCTTGAAAGTTGCCTGGTCTGAGAGCCCCTCCCTGACCCAACCATATGGTTCTGAACTAGAGCCCCTGGGCTGTTCCCCGCACCCGGCACTGGACACATTTGGAGACGATCAAACCCGCGCACCTGCCTCTTTGTGCAGGTCCCACGTCCTGGCTGTGACGCAGGCTCCCCTGGCAGCAGCAGCCACCCCTGTCTTGTTTCCCATCGGGGCCCTCACGACCATCGCCCGACCCCAGTCCTCCGGCTTCCTCGGATCTGCCCGGCAGCCCTTGGAAATCTACTCATGCAACCACGGATGCTCAGCTCTTTCCCCTGGTCCCCGCTGACCCTGCCACACTGCGGGGAAGAAGGGCGCTTGGAGGGGAGAGAATGTTGGAGACCACCAGGAGAGCACACTGGCACGCGGCAAGAACGTGGGCTACGCAGCCCGACAGCCCCGGCCTCAGGCCTCAGCTCTGCCACGCCCAGCTCCATCAGCTGGGAAAGAAACTTCACCCCCCTGAGGCTCCGCTTTGCTCATCCATAACACGGGGGATCCTCTGCCGGCAGGGCCCTTGTGATCCCCTATAAATGGATACTTTTTATAAACTGCAGGGTGGGGGAGCCATGCAGTTGCTGGATGGGGAGGCTGCAAGGAACTGGGGAGAGGCTACTGCTTTCTTTCTTTTTTTTTTTTTGACAGGCAGAGTGGACAGTGAGAGAGAGAGACAGAGAGAAAGGTCTTCCTTTGCCGTTGGTTCACCCTCCAATGGCCGCCGCGACCGGCGTGCTGCAGCCAGGCGCCGCGCTGATCTGATGGCAGGAGCCAGGAGCCAGGTGCTTATCCTGGTCTCCCCTGGGGTGCAAGGCCCAAGCACTTGGGCCATCCTCCACTGCACTCCCTGGCCACAGCAGAGAGCTGGCCTGGAAGAGGGGCAACCGGGACAGAATCCGGCGCCCTGACCGGGACTAGAACCCGGTGTGCCAGTGCCGCAAGGCGGAGGATTAGCCTGTTGAGCCGCGGCACCGGCCGCTACTGCTTTCTATGCACCTGCTGTGTACCACACTCTGCATCCTTTACAAACATAGGCTCCTACTGTGTACCACACTCTGTATCTTTACAAACATATGCACCTACTGTGTACCACACTCTGCATCTTTACAAACATAGGCTCCTACTGTGTACCACACTCTGCATCCTTTACATAGGCGCCTACTGTGTACCACACTCTGCATCTTTACAAACATAGGCTCCTACTGTGTACCACACTCTGCATCCTTTACATAGGCGCCTACTGTGTACCACACTCTGCATCTTTACAAACATATGTACCTACTGTGTACCACACTCTGTAGCCTTTACAAACATTGATCACACTTAACCCCTTCCATATTTTTCAGGAGAGGGACTGAGGCTGGGAGAGGGGAAGCGTCGTGCCCAGGTCACATTGTAGGAAGCTGAACCCAAGGACTGAACCCACTTCTGCCCAGTGCCAAAGGTTATGCTCTTTGTACAAAACTCTGAAATCCTGTCTTCCTTTTCTTCTTTCTATTGTTTTTAAATATTTATTAGAAAGAGCAGAGACCAGTGCTGTGGTGCAGCGGGTTAATGCCCTGGCCTGAAGCACCGGCACCCCATATGGGCGCCGGTTTGAGTCCCAGCTGCTCCTCTTCTGATCCAGCTCTCTGCTATGGCCTGGGAAAGCAGTGGAGGATGGCCCAAGTCCTTGGGCCCCTGCACCCACATGGGAGACCCAGAGGTAGCTCCTGGCTCCTGGCTTCTGATCAGTGCAGCTCTGGCCATTGTGACCATCTGGGGAATGAACTAGCAGGTGAAAGACTTCTTTCTCTACCTCTCTCTGTAACTCTTTCAAATAAATAAAATAAATGTTAAGAAAGAAAGAAAGAAAGAAAGAAAGAAAGAAAGAAAGAAAGAAAGAAAGAAAGAAAGAAAGAAAGAAAGAAAGAGCAACAGAGAGAGAGAGAGAGATCTTCCATCTGCTGTTTTACTCCCCACACAGCTGCAACAGCCAGGGCTGGGCCAGGCTGAATTCAGGAGCCCAGAACTCCACCTGAGTCTCCTACATGGGTTGCAAGGATCTAAGTACCTGGGCCATCCTCCGCTGCCTTCCCAGGCGCATTAGCAGGGAGCCGGATCAGAAGCAGAGAAGCTGGGACTCGAACAAGTGATCACCTGGGAAGCAGGCCCCGCAAGCAGCAGTGTAGCCCACTGTGCCACCACGCTGGCCCCTTCACCTGTCTAGAAACTGCACAGTCTGCAGGGGGTCAGTCCTGGGAACGCTTGCTTGCTTTTTCCTCTTCTCAGGTTCCACTGCCAGCCACTCGGGTTAAAATCAAGCTCCCGGGTTAACGTGGGTGCAGGTAGAAGAGCTCACCCGGCTCTTTCTCATGTTGAGGGTGGGGGCATGGGGTTGTTTAACAGGAGACCCGGCCCAGGGCAGAGGCCAGACGGGAAGGAAGGGGTGGGGGAAGGAGCGTGGAGTTGTCCGGCAGGCTCACTTCCTCTCTCTTGAACGTCCCTCGTTTTCTCCCCAGAACTGCAGTATCCCACACTTCACTTGTGGAGAACGGAGGGGAAGGTGGATAACAGAAAATAAAAATAAAAAAAGACAAAGCCATTGGCTGCACCTTGGCTCGCCCCAGCTGTGATGAGCCCACAGGTGTTCAGTTCCCAAAACCAAATTAAGGGAGATGCTATAGTATTGGGGCTTCTGCTTTTTAGGCACTGCCAGGGGGAGGGGTGCTGCTCCCTTGTTACGTCCTGAATGAATGAATGAATGAGTGTCTCTTCAGGAGGCAGGAAGAACTGCCCCTCCCCCCTCCCAGCTCTGGCCTCCTTAGCTCATCTGGCCGCAGTTATAACAAGTTACACACCAGGCCGTCTTCCCCCATGAGACTGAGGTTTTTCCAGAAAGCCAGCTTCCCGGCAGGTGGTCCTGTACACAGTAGGTGCTCAATAAATGATGCCGAGATGGAAGGGTTCTGGGTCTGCAGGTGGCTTGACTGATGGGGGTGGGGGGCGGTGGGAGCGGGAGGGTGCACACCCTGCCCCAGGAACAAGGAGGAGGGTGCCTTACCTCATGGTGGGGACGTGGGTCTCAGCCTCCAGGGCCAGGGTGCCCAGGCTGGCCCTGCTGCCCTTCCGCGAGGACTCCCGGAACGCAGCAGTGCCCGGGTCCTCGTCGGAGGAATTGTCATCAAAGGAGCCCAGGATGAAGTTGGTCATCAGCTGCCTCCTGATGTGTTCCTGCTTCTCCTCCTCCCGGGAGGGGGTGCTGGCCGGCGGGCCCTGGAGCCGGGCTGGGCCGGGCAGGCCATTGGCATCAGGGGCCCCAGCATCTTGGGTCCCCATCTTGTCTTCCTGCAGTTCTGGGGAGGGTGATGAGTTGTTGGGAGAAGGAGGGGTCTTGGGGGACTTGTGCCGCGAGGCTGGGAGGGAGTTTCTCTGCCGGCGGTGGGAGGCCGGCTTGGCCTGGCTGGGGGCCTCGGGCACACCGCTGTGGTTGCCATTTGCCTTCGGGGGCTCCCCTGAACTGTCTGCGGCTGGAAGGGGCTCCTGGTTCAGGATGAAGGTCACGTCCGAGTGGCCGCTGGCAACTGGCTTGGAGTCCGTCATTTTCCTCCAGATTTTTAACCAGGAAGCGGTCAGGCAGGAGAAAATCAGACAAGACAGAAGAACCAGCAAGACCATTCAGATCTGTAAAGAGAAAGAGACGGGTGGGTGAGGGGGCGCCTGAGGCTGGGGGCGAGGGGCACTGGGGTCCCGTGTATCTGAGCCCTGGACAGGGGCTGGAGAGGGGAGGGGCGCTCCTCCCGGCTCTGCCCACACCGTGCTCCGCTGCCCTGGGCGTGGCCTGGGCCCCTCTGCACCCCAGTTTCCTGCCTCTCCTTTAGGTCTCTGCTATGGTGTGACTGTGCCCCCCAAATTCACGTCTCGGGAACTGTGTTGGTCACTTGTTACTGACACCAGAATGCCCAAGAGGGGTTTCCTAGGAAGGAAGATTTGTTCGTGCACAGTACATGATGGGGCAGCCCTATCGGTCTAGCAGCCCACAAGGGCGCTACGGGCAGGGGGCCCACAAGGTGACCCAGGAGCAGAACCCAGGGGGCGCATCCACCCTCGTGACTGGATCACGAGCTCCATCCCAGCAATGGGATCCAATCCCAGCCCTTCCCAAAGGCCCCCACTCCCAGACGCCACATTTGGATCAAGCCTCCCTCCTAAGCCAACAACCGTTAACCTAAGACACAGAAGACACTGGGGTATGAACATGTCCACGTGTTTGGAGAGGCAAATCCTGTTCACACCATATCAGAAACAGGGTTCCCAGGGCAGGATTTTGCAGAGGTCAGGACTTGCAGAGGGTAGAGGGCAGAGGGATTCTCCTGGGAGTGGGTTTGCTGTTGCAGGACCGGGTTTCCTATAAAAGCCAGTTCAGTCCCCTCTCACCTCCTAGCAAGTGTTCTCTGGGCCTCCCTCCGTGCATCGCAGGCTGACGCAGCAAGAAGGCACCCGCCAGACACAGAGCCCTGGGGCTGGGACTGCCCAGCCTCCATAAATACAGAAACCAATCTCTCAGGCATCCCTCGATAGCAGCATGGAACCCAGCAGGGGGTCAGTGTGCACACGCTCAACGCCAGGCATGTGCACGTGTGCGCACTCGAGTGCAAACTCGCTGAGATGAAGTGAGCACACAGCTGATCAGCAGGATGCTGAAAGGTGGAAGCAGCCCAAAGCCCCGTTAGCAAATGAATGAATGAGCCAGTAAAACGAGAGCTGTACTTCCTCCAAAGGGATTGCTATTCCACCAGGAAAAGATCGGAGGCATGCAGCCGTGCTGCACCGTGGATGAGCTTTGAGAACCTCATGCTATTCAGATCTGGCTAAAAAGCCCAGGAGAGCATTTCAGGCATGGAAAGGCAAGACACTGTGGCAAAAATGACCTACATGAAAGATCTCTGGGAGTGAGACCCCAGCGGAAAGAACGGGCCATCAAAGAAGGAGGTACCTTTCTCTGAAGGGAGGAGAGAACTTCCACTTTGATTATGGCCTTATCTAAATAATGTAGGAGTTTGTAGACTCAAGAGGCTTCCATAGCCTTGGTAGCTCATGCCAAGAGCCTTGGGTGATCACTGACATCATAAATAAGAGTGTCAATTGTTAAATCAACAACGGGAGTCACCGTGCACTTGCTCCCCATGTTGGACCTCTGTCCTTAATGTGCTGTACTGTTAGGTAGGAAGTCAGTTATGAGCTTATGTGTGTGTAACATAAAGGCCTAAAGAGAAGACATCTATGTCCAGCATATGCCGCATCTCAAGGTCATCCCGATGGTGTATCAGGGGCAGCCCGGTATTCACATCCTGCCCTGCCCTGCCCCCTTCCACCTGATAACCTGACAGGTGGGGGTCCCCACCCCTTCTGCCTGACAAAACTTCCACAGTCTCTCAGGTGCAGCCCAGTATCTGCACTTCAAATACCCTGCCTGGGATCCCAATTCTCTAGGGGGTCCTGCCCACCCTTCCTCCTGTCTGATAACATTTGCATCCATAAAGTCCTTTGTTTCAGACCTTCAAGAGAAAACTCAGAAGTTTTTCTATTTACATCCAAAAAGCTCTTTGTTCCAAGAGGAGCAGAGGTGGGGAAGCAAGACCCATCTCCTTAAAAACCCCCAGCCTCAACTGGACTGCGGACTGCGCACTCAGCCCTCTGACTCTCTGCTGAGCCGCTCGCCTGGCCTGGTGGTCAGGTGTACTCTCTCCACTCAACAATGTAACCTCACTCCTCCCCCCCACCCCCACCCCTACCCCCCAGTCCGAGCGACTAGGTACCCTCTCAGTCTCAGGATCTGTCTGGAGAGGTGCCCATCCGTCCTTATGGATGTCCCTTCCCTAATAAACCTTGCTATTTTACCCCCCACTACTCTCTGTCTCACGCCTGAATTCTTTCTTGCGCGAAGACAAGAACCCTGCAATTTCTCCGGTAACAGTCCTATGAAAATCAATGGTAAAACGAGTCTTCAAACAGTACTTTAACCTTTGTGTTTCTGTGTGGTGCAAATTGCTGAAATCTTTACTTAGTATATACCAAGCTGATCTTCTGTATATAAAGATAATTAAAAATGAATCTTAATGAAGAATGGGATGGGAGAAGGAGTAGGAGGTGGGGGGGAGTGGGGGTGGGAGGGTGGGTATGGGGGAAGAACTGCTACAATCCAAAAGTTGTACTTATGAAATTTATATTTATTAAATAAAAGCTTTCTATAAAAAAAAAAAAAGAAAAAGAAAACATCCAAAAAAAAATCATGCTAGGGATCGGGCACTTAGCCTACAGGGGAGGACACCCGGGCCCCCCATCCGCATGCCTGGGTCCCATGCCCAGCTCTGCCTGGGTCCCATGCCCAGCTCTGCCTGGCTCCCGACTCCTGCTTTCTGATGTCCTGGACCCCGGGAGGAAGCAGTCAAGGCTCAAGTCATTGGGTTCCAGCCACCCACGCTGGGGCCCCGGGTTGAGCTCCTGGCTCCCAGCTTCAACCCAAGCCCAGACCCAGCATTTGGGAGTGAACACACAACACACACACACACACACACACACACAGACCGTAGCTATCTTTCTTTCTGCAGCTCCAATAAATAAACAAACAAATCTTTTTTTTTTTTTTTTTTTTTTTGACAGGCAGAGTTAGACAGTGAGAGAGAGACAGAGAGAAAGGTCTTCCTTTGCCGTTGGTTCACCCCCAGAATGGCCGCCACGGCTGGTGCGCCGGGCCGATCCGAAGCCAGGAGCCAGGTGCTTCCTCCTGGTCTCCCATGCAGGTGCAGGGCCCAAGCACTTGGGCCATCCTCCACTGCCCGGGAGGGCCACCTCAGAGAGCTGGACTGGAAGAGGAGTAATTGGGACAGAATCCGGCGCCCCAACCGGGACTAGAACCCGGTGTGCCGGCGCTGCAGGCGGAGGATTAGCTTATTGAGCCACGGCACTGGCCATAAGCAAACAAATCTTTAAAAAGAAAACATGCTGAGGCCAGCACTGTGGTGTAGCGGGTAAAGCCACTGCTTACAACACCAGTATCCCATGTGGTCATTGGTTCGAGTCCCAGCTGCTCCACTTCTGATCCAGCTCCCTGCTGATGGCCTGGGAAAGCAGCAGAAAATGGCCCAAGTGCTTGGGCCCCTGCACCCACGTGGGAGACCCATATGAAGCCCCTGGCTTCAGCTTGGCCCAGCCCTGGCCATTGCAACCATCTAGGGTGTGAACCAGCAAATGAAAGATCTCTCTCTCCTCTCTCTGTCTCTGCCTCTCTCGCTGTAATTCTGCCTTTCAAATAAATTAACTAAAAACAAAAGAAAACAAAACAAAAAACCCACATGTTAGGTGAGAGAGGATCATATGATTCCCCCATATATGAAACATCCAGAATAAGCAAACTCAGAGAGACAGGAAGATCTGTGGTGTGAGCCTCAGTGCGATGGGAATGCTGGCTAAGAGTGCAGGGTTTCTAGGGGACCGGAGCTGTGGTGCAGCAGGTTACTCTTCTGCCAGCACCCCATATGGGCACCGGTTCTAGTCCCGGCTGCTCCTCTTCTGATCCAGCTCTCTGCTGTGGCCTGGGAAAGCAGCAGAAGATGGCCCAAGTCCTTGGGCCCCTGCACCCGCATGGGAGACCTGGGAGAAGCTCCTGGCTCCTGGCTTCGGCCTGGCCCAGCTCCAGCCACTGCAGCCATTTGGGAGTGAACCAGCAGATGGAAGACCTTTCTCTCTCTCTCTCCTTCTCCCGCTCCCTCTCTCTGTAACTCTGCATCTCAAATAAATAAATAAAATCTTTAAAAAAAAATTTACAGGGTTTGTCTGGGGGAAGAGAATGTTCCAGAAGCGACTGTGGGGATAGTTACACAAGTATGTGAATATTCTACTTGAAGTGAGTGGATGGTATGCTATGTAAATTCCAGCTCAATAAACTGGGATAGTTTCAAGACTTAACCATCCAGCTGGCCCCCTGCGGCTGGAAAAATTCAGAAAAAGAAAAATAGCTGTATCTGTATGGAACATATATCGACTTTTTTTTCCTTGCCATCATTCCTTGAAGCATGCCATGTAGCCCCTGTGGAGGTGGCATTGTCTCACCACTTCACCTGGCGGGGACTTGAAGTCACCAGGACGACCGTGCAGGTTCCAGGCAAACACAGCAGCCTGAGCATCTGTAATGCTGGTGCCGGCAAGGGGGCCCTGGCACCAGCGCCCCGGAGGATTCTGGGGAGGCCTGGGTTCCACCTTAGAAACAGGCGCATCAGGCCGGCGCCGCGGCTCACTAGGCTAATCCTCCGCCTGCGGCGCCGGCACACCGGGTTCTAGTCCCGGTCGGGGCGCCGGATTCTGTCCCAGTTGTCCCTCTTCCAGGCCAGCTCTCTGCTGTGGCCCAGGAGTGCAGTGGAGGATGGCCCAAGTGCTTGGGCCCTGCACCCCATGGAAGACCAGGATAAGTACCTGGCTCCTGCCATCGGATCAGCGCGGTGCGCCGGCCGCAGCGCGCCGGCCACGGCGGCCATTGGAGAGTGGACCAACGGCAAAGGAAGACCTTTCTCTCTGTCTCTCTCTCTCACTGTCCACTCTGCCTGTCAAGAAAAGAAAAGAAAAGAAAAGAAAAGAAAAGAAAAGAAAAGAAAAGAAAAGAAAAGAAAAGAAAAGAAAAGAAAAGAAACAGGCGCATCAGTCACCGTCTTTGTCACCATCACCATCCTTACTGCAGCATCAGGATCATGGCGTTAGTGCGGCAGGAGGGCGGGAGCCCCGCATTACTGCTCCGTGTGCACCTGTCCCAGGGCTCACCCCAAGGCAAGCCATGCAGGAGCTCGGCGAGGCCAGGGCGGGGCTGCTCTCCTCCAGGCTCCCACGGTGAATTCAGATCCTCTGATCTCCAGTGCACGCCTCTGTCCCACTGACTCTGTGAGTGAGGAGCATGCTCTTTGAAGGATGTACTGTTTTTTAAGTTTTTTAATTTGCAAGGCACAGAGATAGACTAAGAGAGACAGGGAGATGACAGAGAGCCCCTACCTGCTGGTTTACTCCCCAAAATGCCTCGAACAGCCAGAACCTGGCCAGGGCCAAAGTGGAGAGCCAGGAACTCAACCCAGGTCCCCCATGTGGGTGGCAGAAGCCCGTTACTTGAGCCATCACTGTTTCCTGCCAGGGTCTACATTGGCGGGGAGCTGGAGTGGGTGGCTGGAGCTGGGACCAGGCACGCATTTAACTGCTAGGCTAAACGGTCACTCCATGCAAATAGGTTTACAGAAACTAAGTTAGGGATGGTGGTTAAAGTGACCACTGGGACACCTGCATCCCACACTGGAGTGCCTGGTTCCAGCCCCAGCTCCTCTGCCTCAGGTCCAGCTGCCTGCCAGTGCACAGTCTGGGAGGCAGCAGGTGACAGCTCAAATAACTGGGCCCCTGCCAGCCACGTAGGAGACGGGGATGGAGTTCTGGGCTCCTGGCTTCAGTCTGGCCCAGCCCTGGATATGGGCATTTGGAGAGTGATCAGGAGAATGGGAAGATTCTCTCTGCTTTAAAAAAAAAAAAAAAAAAAAAAGGAAAGAAACCTAAGTTATAGTTACATATAAGTAAGAAATCATGGGGTCCTATTGCACACTAGAGAGCAACCATAGCTAATGTTAATGTACTATATATTTATGTGTAAACAAACAAACAAACAAAAACCTAGAAGAAAAAGTTTTGAATGTTCTCACCATAAAAACATGTTAAATGTGTGAGGCGTTAGATATGTTCACCTGGTTGGACATTACACAGAATATACACATACAGAAACATTACTGGTACCCCATACATATAAACAAGATTTTAAATTTTTATTTATTAAAGAGAGAGAGAGCACGCCCATCCCCTGGTTCACTATCCAAATGCTCACAACAGCCAGAGCCAGGCTGGGCCAAGGCCAAGAGCTGGAAACTCAACCCAGGTGGCCCACACAGGTGGCAGGAGTGAGTGATCCGAGCCATCATCACTGCTTCCAAGTATCTGCACTAGCAAGAGGCTGGAATCAGTAGCTGGAGCCGGGTACTGAACCCAGCTATCCTGATAAGGGAAACCGGTATCCCAACCACATCTCCACTGCTGGACTCAATGCTCACCCCAGCAGAAGCCATATTTGTGTGTCAATGGAAAATAAACATTAAAGAAAATGAGGGGGCCAGCGCTGTGGCATAGTAGGCTAAGCCTCTGCTGGCATCCCACATGGGGCACTGGTTTGAGTTCCGGCAGCTCCTCTTCCAATCCAGCTCTCTGCTATGGCCTGGGAAAGCAGTAGAAGATGGCCCAAGTGCTTGGGCCCCTGCACCCACGTCGGGTACCTGGAAGAAGCTCCTGGCTCCTGGCTTCAGATTAGCCCTGCTCCAGCCATTGCAGCCATTTGGGGAGTGAAACAGTGGATGCAAGATCTCTCTCTTTCCCTCTCTGAATCTACCTCTCTCTGACACTTTGTCTTTCAAATAAATAAATCTTTTTTTTTTTTTTTTTTTTTTTGACAGGCAGAGTGGACAGTGAGAGAGAGAGACAGAGAGAAAGGTCTTCCTTTGCCGTTGGTTCACCCTCCAATGGCTGCCGCGCTGCGCTGATCCGAAGCCAGGATCAGCTTATCCTGGTGCTTATCCTGGTCTCCCATGGGTGCAGGGCCCAAGCACTTGGGCCATCCTCCACTGCACTCCCTGGCCACAGCAGAGAGCTGGCCTGGAATAGGTGAAACCGGGACAGAATCCGGCGCCCCGACCGGGACTAGAACCTGGTGTGCCGGCGCCGCAAGGCGGAGGATTAGCCTAGTGAGCCGCGGCGCTGGCCTAAATAAATAAATCTTAAGAGAGAGAGAGAGACCCAAATTTTTGTTGAAATTTCTGAACCAATTTTGCCAGAAACTTTAAAAAGCAGAACCGCAAAGCTCAAGCAGATTAGCCAGGAATCTAACTGGCCTTATCTTATTTAATGTATTTTTTAAATTATATTATTTATTTGAAATACAGAGTTAGAGAGAGAGATAGAACCAGAGAGAGAGAGAGAGAGAGAGAGAGGTCTTCCATCTGCTGGTTCACTCCCCAAATGACTATAATGGCCAGAGCTGAGCTGATCCAAAGCCAGGAGCCAGGAGCTTCCTCTGGGTCTCCCACACATGTGCGGGGACCAAAGGACTCGGGCCATCTTCCACTGCTTTCCCAGGCCATAGCAGAGAGTTAGATCAGAAGAGGAGCAGCCAGGACACAAATCAGCGCCCATATGGGATGCCGGCACTGCAGGCCAGGCCTTTAATCCACTGCACCACAGCACCAACCCTTCATGTTTTTTTAATAAAGTTTTATTTTGTATATTTTAAAGGCAGAGTTAGAGAGAGATCTATCTTGCATCCACTGGTTCACTCCCCAAATGGCCACCATGGCCAGGCTGAAGCCAGGAGCTTCTTTCTCTCAAGTCTGCCACACTCCCACATGGGCAGAGGGACCCGAGCACTTGGGCCATCTTCTTCTGCTTTCCCAGGTGCGTTAGCAGGGAGCTGGATCAGAAGTGGAGCAGCCGGGAATCAAGTCGGCGCCCACACAGGAGACCAACGTCACAGCCCGCAGTGTTGCCTGCTGTGCCACAGCGCTGGCCCCTTCCCTGAATTTCAACACAGTGTTCTGCAGGATTTCCCGGAATCGCGTGACCCACGCTCTGGGCAGCAGATTTTGCTGAAATGCTGGCAAGGGCATTTTCTTGGTAATGACACAGGGTCAGAACGTGCTTTTGTTTAGTCATCAAGCTCGCATGATCATCTCTACAAACACAAAGAAAGTATTTGGCAGCACCCAACAACCCTCGAGACAGAAACATTCGGAAAACCAGGAACCGAAGGGAACGGCCGCATAATAAGGTGCATTTATGAAAAACCTACAGCGACCCTGCTCACTGATGAGAGCCTGATAGCCTTCCTCCTGAGACCAGGAACAAGATGGGAATGCTCGCCTTCAGTGTTGTACTGCAAGTTCCAGCCAGAGTGATAGACAACAAAGGATTAAACGGCATCCAAATTGGAAAGGAAGAAGCAAAGCCATCTTTACTTGCAGATGATATGATCCTATCTGTACAGAAAATCCCAAAGAACACACACATGCACACAAAATGACTACAGGTGAAAAATAAATTAAGTGGGGCCAGCGCTGTGGCGTAGTGGGTAAAGCTACCACCTGCAGTGCCTGCATCCCATATGGGCGCTGGTTGCAGTCCCAGCTACTCTACTTCTGATCCAGCTCTCTGCTGTGGCCTCGGAAAGCAGTAGAAGACGGCACAAGTGCTTGGGCCCCTGCACCCATGTGGGAGACCAGGAAGAAGCTCCTGGCTTCGAATCAGCACAACTCCAGCCGTTGTGGCCAACTGGGGAGTGAACCAGCAGATGGAAGACCTTTCTCTCTCTCTCTGCCTCTGCCTCTCTATAGCTCTGCCTTTCAAATAAATAAATAAATATTTTTTAAAAAGTGCCAATACTAAGGCACTTCAAGATGTCCATGGAAATGGAATAGTAGATAACCTTATAAAAATTAATAAATTAATTAAGTGAAGTCTTCAGACACAAGAACAACATGCAAGCAGTTATCTTTCTGTACCTAGGCAATAAACAGTGTAAAAATAAAATTAAGAAAACAAGTCCATTTACAACAGCAACCCAAAGATACAAGTAAAAAATATGTAGGAGTACATTTAACCAAGGAGGTGAAAGACTTGTGCACTGAGAACTACAAAGCAATGCTTAACAAGATGAAAGAATACTTAAATAAACAGAAAGACATACTACGTTCATGGATGGGAAGACGTGCTATTATTAACACGGCCCTACTGCTCAAAGCAATATACCAGATTCATACAAAATTGCAAGAGACTCCAAAAAGCCAAACAATCTTTAACAATAAGAGCAAAATTGGAGGACTCTGACTCCCCATTTTCTTTTTCTTTTCTTTTTTTTTTTTTTTTTTTTTTTTTTTTTGACAGGCAGAGTGGACAATGAGAGAGAGAGAGACAGAGAGAAAGGTCTTCCTTTGCCATTGGTTCACCCTCCAATGGCTACTGCAGCCGGCGCACTGCGCTGATCCGATGGCAGGAGCCAGGTACTTCTCCTGGTCTCCCATGCGGGTGCAGGGCCCAAGGACTTGGGCCATCCTCCACTGCACTCCCTGGCCACAGCAGAGAGCTGGCCTGGAAGAGGGGCAACTGGGACAGAATCCGGCGCCCCGACCCCGGGACTAGAACCCGGTGTGCCGGCGCCGCAAGGCAGAGGATTAGCCTAGTGAGCCGCGGCGCCGGCTAACTCCCCATTTTCAAATCTTCCTACAAAGCTTCAGTAAACAAAAGAGTATGGTTCTGACATAAAGATAGCCAGATGGACCAATGCAACTGAATTAAGAATCCAAAAATCAACTCATACATCTTGGCCAATTTATTATTTTTAAAGATTTATTTTATTTATTTGAAAGGCAGAATTACTTAGAGGAAGAGAGCGAGAGAGAGAGGTCTTCTATTCCCTGGTTCATTCCTCATATGGCTGCAGTGGCAGGGACTGGGCCTAAGCCAAGAGCCTGGACCTCCATTGGGGTCTTCCACATGAGTAGCAGGGGTCCAACCTCTTGGGCCATCCTCAGCTGTTTTCCAGGTGCATTAGCAGAGAGTGGGATTCGAAGTGGAGCAGCCGGGACTTGTACCAGTGCTCCTATGGGATGCCAGCATCACAGACGACAGTTTAACCTGCTGTGCCATGACACTGTTGGCCAAGTTATTTTTGATAATGATATCAAAAGCATTCAACGGGAAAAGAATACTGTCTTCAACATGCAGTGCTGGGACAACCAGATTTCCACGTGAAAAGAAAAAAGTTGGGCCCCTGTTTTATACTTGATACAACAACTAACTTAAAATAAATCAGAGGCTCTAAAATACAGAAGCTAAAACCACAAAACTCTCAGAAGGAAACACAGTGACAAATCTTCATAACGTTGGACTTGGCAACAGGTTCTTTGCCTGTAGCAAGCATAAGCAACATCAGAAAAAATAGGTTGGGTTTCATCAAAGTTAAGATCTGTGAACTGGGCCAGTGCTGTGGCACATCGGGTAAAGCCCTCACCTGCAGTGCTGGCATCCCCTATGGGCACCGGTCCAAGTCTCAGCTGCTCTACTTCCAATCCAGCTCTCTACTATGGCCTGGGAAAGCAGTGGAAGATGGCCCAAGTCCTTGGGCCCCTGCACCCACATGGGAGACCCAGAACAAGCTCCTGGCTCCTGGCTTCGGGTCAGCGCAGCTCTTGCCATTGCAGCCATCCAGGGAGTGAACCAGCGGATGGAAGACCTCTCTCTAAACCCTTCTCTCTCCCTCTCTCTTTCTTTCTTTTTTTTTTATTTATTTTTTATTTTTTTGACAGGCAGAGTGGACAGTGAGAGAGAGAGACAGAGAGAAAGGTCTTCCTTTGCCGTTGGTTCACCCTCTAATGGCCGCCGCGGCCAGCGTGCTGCGGCTGGTGCACCGCGCTGATCCGATGGCAGGTGCCAGGTGCTTCTCCTGGTCTCCCATACGGGTGCAGGGCCCAAGCACTTGGGCCATCCTCCACTGCACTCCCTGGCCACAGCAGAGAGCTGGCCTGGAAGAGGGGCAACCGGGACAGAATCCGGTGCCCCGACCGGGACCAGAACCCGGTGTGCTGGCGCCGCAAGGCGGAGGATTAGCCTAGTGAGCCACGGCGCCGGCCCTTTCTCTCTCTTTCTGCCTCTCTGAAACTCTGCCTTTCAAATAAGTAAATCTAAAAAAAAAAAAAAAAAAAAAAAATCAAAAAAAAAATCTAATCTATGAACCACCAGACATCGCCAAGGAAGTAAAAACACTACCTACAGAACAGAAGAAGAAACGTTTGCAAGCCGCAAACTAAACCTCATTGTCAGCAAAAGGTCTAGTGTCCAAAATACACAAAGAAGTCTTGCAACTCAAAAACCAAAAGACAAACAATCCAGCTTGTAAACGGGCAAAGGATGTTACTAGCCAGCAAGACGGACAGGGAGCTGCAGGGGCACTGTCTCTTTTTGGTTACTGCTATCCCCATGGTGCACAGTTAAACCCTCAAGGAAGGACCGGAGTGCCACCAAGAAAGGTCAGAGGTCACAGGCAGAGCAGCCGACTCACCCATGCCCTCAGGAAAAATGCGGAAAAGCCCTGGGCCAGCACTGGGAAAGTGTTCTTGGCTTCCCCAGAGGTCCAGCAGGCTCAAGCCCCCACCCCCACCCCAGAGAGGGACTGAAAAGCCAGAAACCCGGGGGCAGCCACTCTCTACCCCAGCACCCTCTGCCCAAGGCCATTTGCCACCCTGGTGGGCTCCGGGCTCCCTCTCGGCTCCACCTGCTGTGCCAGCCAGGGAGCAGCTGTCCATTGCGGTCACACACACACCATGGTGTGCGCTGTTCACTTAGCTGTCTCCTCCGAACAGCGAGGCGGCCCCTGGGGACGTGGACCGAGGGTCACTCACTCCTGGGTCCTCAGGCCCTGCGTGGTGTTCAGCATACAGTAGGTGCTCACAAACTGAATGACTGCATCCATGCACACTCATTGAGCACCAACTGATGGAATTTTGATTTTAGTGTATTAATTCTCTTCCTTTTAAAAATTTTAGTTAATTGGCTGGCACCGCGGCTCACTAGGCTAATCCTCCGCCTTGCAGCGCCGGCACACCGGGTTCTAGTCCCGGTCGGGGCACCGGATTCTGTCCCAGTTGCCCCTCTTCCAGGCCAGCTCTCTGCTGTGGCCCAGGAAGGCAGTGGAGGATGGCCCCAGTGCTTGGGCCCTGCACCCGTATGGGAGACCAGGATAAGCACCTGGCTCCTGCCATCGGATCAGCATGGTGTGCCAGCCGCGGCGGCCATTGGAGGGTGAACCAACGGCAAAGGAAGGCCTTTCCAGGGTCAGGTCTGTCCCTCTCGTATGCGCTCCCATCATGCCATGCTGTGCTGCAGCCTGAGGCCCCTACGCCCTGGAATCTCCAGAACCGAGAGCTAGCTAAGCTAGTGGACTAGCACTAGCACGGGATGGGTAGGGGCCGCCCGGGAGCGGGGTTGCAGGCATGGGCAGGACAGACACACGCACGGCAGGTGACCGGAGGACGGTGCACAGAGATGCGGGGCGCTGTCATGAACGGAGGGAGCAGCTATTCTCCCAGTTTGGCTTCCTCTGCCCCTCTGCAAACCCTCTGAGATCTGCTGTGACTCCGATGGGAGCCATTTTTTTTAAAGATTTATTCTTATTTATTTTGAAAGGCAGAGTTAGAGAGAGCAAGAGGGAGAGACAGAGATCTTTCATCCACTGGTTTACTCCACAAATGACCACGGCTGTGCCAGCCCGAAGCCAGGAGCCCAGAGCTTCATCTGGATCTCCCATGTGGGTATGAGGGCCAAAATATTTAGATTCATCTCCCACTGCTTTCCTAGGCCATTAGCAGGGAGCTAGATCAGAAGTGGAGCAGCCGGGACTTGAACCGGCATCCCATGGGAAGCTGGCACAGCAGATGGCGGTTTTACCTGCCATGCCACAGCGCCGGCCCCAGGAGACCACTGGGATATTACGCCACAAACCCACCTTTCCTGGAGTCATCTGCATGAACACCCCCGTGGCCCTCTAACTTTCTTTACAGAGTCACCACGTGGGGCCCCCAGGCCACCATACAGGAACTTGTCCCACGAGAGTGCCGGGAGACCCGTGGGGACGCTGTCTGGGAAGACAAGGTGGAGGAACTCAGCCTCAGCTTCCTCATCTGTCAGATAGGAGCCTCATTGTTGCCCCGGCGACCTGGCTCAGAGCTGTTCTTCCAAAGCCTGGACATAGACAGAAGCCATCGGGGTCGCTGGCACCTTCAGGTTTTCCTTCCTTCTGCCCCTCCTCCAACCCTCAGAGCCACTGCACAGACCCCGTCCTCGTCACTCTCCTTGTTTTACTTCCGTCTTATAGTTCGGCAAACTGACTCAAAGCCAGGCATGACAACCGTCCCTCTCCCCCTGCCCTGCCCTGGCAAACACGCAGGAACACATCCCAGCCTGTAGCAGGTGTTAAGATAAGCAAAGAGATACGCACGTGAGAAAACCCCCCAGACACCTGGCTGCGTGCCCCGGACACGGAGTCGGCAGCTGGATGGGTAAAGGGACGAGGCCGGCATGGCAGGTGGCCGGTGGGGCGCGCTGCTCACGTGCTGGGGCCCCTGAGCGGCCAGGATCGCAGGAAGCCTGCTCGCGAGTTCCCGCATACCTTCTCCCACCACGCTGCTGCCACCACAGAAAAAACCCAGCCGGCCCCCAAACCGACGGCGGCCATCGCATCTGGAACCCAAGCGGCAGCTGCTCGGTGCCAGAAGCTCCCGTGGTCCTCAGCCCAGTGAGGCAGGAAATCACTTGGTTCCAACAAGTGCTGGCCAGGGGCCAATGGGGGCAGTGGCGGGGACTGGGGGCCAGGCTTTTGTTTTTTGCACCCCACCACAACACACACACACACACACACACACGCGCGCGCGCGCACGCACCGGGCGAAGCCTTCAGGGGACAGTTTGTCCAGCGATCCTCCTGCCCTTGGGAGTTTTTCCGCCCACCAGGATGAACTCCGGGCGCCTGCTGTCGCTTACCGTCTCAGGGGACAAGGCTGCGCCCTCCATTCTCCTGTGAGTCTGCCCGGCGGCGCCCACAGCATGACTGAGGGAGCCCGGCCCTCCCAGTGTCACCTTTCAGCAGCAGGCAGGTGGCGTGCTGCATCAGACCACGGGGGAGGGACTTGGAGCGGCCAGTGCCCCGCCACTAGGTCTCCACAGCACGCCCTTGTCTGCCACCTGCAAACTGAGCCCGCTCACCAAGGTCCAATCTCGGGCCTCGCTTGACCCTGAGTTCGGGTCCTCAAGAGGCTGTCGCAGCTCTGTGGAGCTTGCCTCATTCCTGGACTCAAGCCCGCCTCGCTGCTCGCGCAATCACCACTTGCCCAACTCTGCGCCTCTGGAGCAGGTTTGAAAGGCTTCCAGGAGCACACAGCCGTCCCCCCAGGGGCAGACAGGGAAACAGGAGCGGGGCAGCCTCCTGTCGCTCTGTGGAACTTGGGTTTGGCCGTGTGGGGGAACCACAGAGAGAGAAGTGACAGCAGCGAGACAGAGAGGAGGTGGCCGAGGCCCCTCCAGCTGGCAGGCAGGTGGCGCAATGCCCTTTGGCAAATGCACAGATAATTAAGGCGATAAGAGCAAGCCAAGTACAGCCTGGTGGACACCTTAACCTGCACTCCAGCCCCAGGGCAGGGGTGTCAGAGGTCACAGTGTTTCTCCCACGCCCCAGCCTGCAGCCTCCCCACGGGATGGTCACGTCCAGGGTTCTAGTTTGACGGACGAGCAAACAGAGGTCCAGAGGTCTCACTGGCAGTGGGAGACACAGCCAGCCTCGGGACCAGGATCCCAGCAGCTGGCCGGCCCTCCATCTGCACGGAAGTGTCACTGGCCACTGAAATTGACTGCCATCGGACACCTGGTTTGCTACCCTGGAAGCTATCTAGGGGGGTCCGTGTTGCAGTACAGAGGCTAAGCCATCATTACGACGCCGGCATCCCATATAGCAGTGCCAGTTTGAGTCCCGGCTGCTCCGCTTCCAATCCGGCTCCCTGCTGATGCACTTGGGAGGACAGCAGAAGGGGGCTCACCTGCTTGGGCTAGGAGTGGAGATGGACAGGCGAGAGAGCCAACAGAAGGGGGCATTTGCTCTGGGACTTCGCAGGCTAAACAGGAGCTTACGAGGTGACCCAGGTGGGCACAGTGCATTTATAATTCTACTGGCTGAGGCTGAGAGTCTGTGGTGAACAAAGCAGGTGTATTGTGAAGGGCGATCATTTGTTTCATTTAAGACTTCCGGAGCCTGCGGCGCCGGCATATCCCACATGGGCGCCGGGTTCTAGTCCCGGTTGCTCCTCTTCCAGTCCAGCTCTCTGCTGTGGCCCGGGAGGGCAGTGGAGGATGGCCCAAGTGCTTGGGCCCTGCACCCACATGGGAGACCAGGAGGAAGCACCTGGCTCCTGGCTTCAGATCGGCGCAGCACCGGCCGTGGCGGCCATTTGGGGGGTGAACCAACGGAAGGAAGACCTTTCTCTCTGTCTCTCTCTCCCTCACTGTCTATAACTCTACCTGTCCAAAAAAAAAAAAAAAAAAGACTTTCGGAAAAGATGTGACACTTAGGTGACAGTGGAGGGAGATGCTCCCTCCCTACAAACCCCGAGACTGGAGAAACACGTTCCCCTGTGACTGTGGCCAAGAGCGCTGCTGACACGCCACGCCCTGACCCAGAGAGCACAGGGGGCCACAGCAGAACTGCAGCTGCTGCCTCTCAGCAGATCCTGCTGCCTGCGGACCCCCAGGTCCAGCACCGAGGGGAGGGGCACCGGCCGATCAACAGCACCGCCGACAGGAGCTTCCTGCGAGGGAAGCCTTTTTCTTATCCCAGATGAGAATCCAACGACCAGAGAGGCACAGCGACTTGTCCAGAGTCACACAGTACGTGACCTCGTCTCCCCCCTCCCTCCGCCTGATCCCAAAGCCAGATCTGTGGCAGGAGGGAGGTGAGCAGGCTGTTGGCACAACTGTTTAATGATAGGTTGCCTTCTGGCCTGGGGGATTCAGAAGCAGAGCTGGGGGCCAGCAGTTCTCAAACTCAGATTAGAGGAAGCCCAGCCAATCCTCTTTTTTTTTTTTTTAATTAAGATTGATTTTATTTATTTGGAAGGCAGATTGAGAGAGAGAGAGGGAGAGACAGAGAAAGAGAGAGATCTTCCATCCATTGGTTCACTCCCCAGATGACCACAGAGTCCAGGGCTGGGGCAGACTGAAGCCAAGAGCCTGGAACTCTATTCCGCATTGCCCACTGGGGTGCAGGGGCCCAAGCACTTGGACCATCCCAGGGCATTAGCCAGGAGCTGGATGGGAAGTGGAGCAGCCGGGACTTGAACCGGCACTCAGATGGGATGCTGGTGTCTGTCACAGGCTGTGCCATGATGCCCACTCCCCCCACCCCCAGCCCCAAACACATCTCTGGTTTTGTGCTGGACCACAAAACAGTCGACTCTAGAGCCAAAGGCATGAGCACAGCCTTGGAGGCCTCGGATTCTGTAACAACCTCAGTGGGTAAAACATAAGCAGAGTTCAAAATGTTCACGGAAAAGTGGGGTGAGAAGAAAAGTCTACTTTGGCATATTAACTTTTGAGGAGGAGTTGGCACTGTGATGTAGCGGGTAAAGCCCCCACCTGCAGTGCTGGCATCCCATATGGGCGCCGATTCTAGTCCCAGCTGCTCCTCTTCCAATCCAGCTCTCTGCTATGGCCTGGGAAGGCAGTGGAAGATGGCCCAAGTCCCTGGGCCCCTGCACCTGCGTAGGAGACCTGAAAGAAGCTCCTGGCTTCAGCCTGGCCCAGCCCAGGCCTTGAGGGCATTTGGGGAGTGAATCAGTGGATAGAAGACCTCTCTCTGTCTCTGTCCCTGTCTCTCTCTCTCTCTCTGTAACTCTGCCTTTCAACTAAACAAGTAAGTATATAAAAAAATACCTTTTGAAGTGCATGAATTTTTCAATCCCTCATAAGCATGGATTTAACAATTTTTTGCACCAAAATAAACTTATCTTTTAATCCTATTTCCCCACAGACTTTCTGAAGTGCTCTCAGACCTCTGAGAAAATTTGTGAATTTCAGCCCCCACCCCCCAATCAGGAAAAGGCTCAGAAGATCAAATGGGGCCAGAAAAGTGCCTGGCCCAGCTACAGGTGCTCACTTAATGCAGAGAGGAATCAAAGTGTTCGTATTATCGATTTTCATTTTATTTGAAAGGCACAGTGGCAGAGAGACAGACACAGAGAGATCTTCCATCAGCTCGTTCACTCCCCAAATGCTCACAATGGCCAGGGCAGCCAGGAGCCTAGAACTCCATCCGGGCCTCCCATGCAGGAGGCGGGGACCCAAGTACTTGAGCCATCCACCCCCTGCTGCTTTCTCAGGGTGCACATTAGCAGGAAGCCGGATCGGATGCAGAGCTGGGGCTCAAACCAGGGGCGCCAATAAGGATGCAGGTGTCCCAGGCACTAGCTTAACCGCTAAGCCAAACACCTGCCCCCAAAGCAAACTTTTGATGTAGCTTCTCTGCTGGTGCAGGCAAAACTGGCCCACAGGAAGAAGCAGCCACTTTCCCACCTCCCACGGACACCTGCGCTCCACGGTCTCAAGGGCCCATCAGGCTGACCTGTGGGGCCCCATGCACTACACCGGTCCCGCAGAAGCCACCATCTGACCCTCTCGTCCCAGCCCTTGCACCCTCTCAGGTGGACTTCTCTCCTCCTCCCCCTCTCCTGCTCCTCCGGCTCTGCCTTCTTCGCCCACTCCTACAGTCATCAGGGGCCACTCCCCGAGCGCCTGCCGACTGTGGCGCTGGCTGCTGGAGGCGCAGGGCCAACCAGATAGGACGAGCCCGGCCTTGCCCTCATGGGCCGGCGATCCCACAGGGGAGAGAATGAAATCACAGACAAATGCAGGGACCCGACCTGGAGACTCACAGAGCGGAGAGGCTTGGGGTGTGCCGCGGGAAAGACAGGGCCCAGGGGACACTGCCCTGCGGGGCGGGGCAGGCGAGACAAGGCTGTCCCGGGCTTGAGATGGGGAGGGAACGGGATGAGCCAGGTGAGGGGGCCGGGGCCAGCAGGTGCAGGAAACAAATGGGTTTGGGGCATCTGGTGCTGGAAGCACAAAAGCCCAGAAGCGGGCAGGAGCCTGGCGTTCTGCGGGAAGCACGCAAGGCCAGTGGGCCTGGCGCAGGGCCAAGGCTGGAGCGGGGATGGGGCAGCCACCTGGGCTGCGCAGGATCGCGGGTTGCGTGGAGGGACTCAGGCCTCCTTCCTGGGAGCCCAGATGCGACACTCCAGCTGTCTAGACAAGTGGTGCCACTGCAGGAAGAGGAGTTAGCGTGGGGCGGGCCTTGTGGTGCAGTGGGTTGAGCCACTGCTTGCGACACCCACCCACATCTGGGTACTCTGCCTCCAACCCAGCTTCCTGCTAATGGGCCTAGGAGAGACGGAGCGGATGATGGCTCCAAGTACTGCGTCCTTGCCATCTGTGTGGAAGACCCAGACGGAGGTCCTGGCTCCTGGCTTCTACCTGGCCCAGTTCTGGCTATCATGGCCATCGGGAGAGTGAACCAGCGGATGGAAGACCTCTGCCTCTCTCTCTCTCTCTCTCTCTCTCTCTCTCTGCCTTTCAAATGACAAATCTTTTAAAAAGAGCCTTCATTTGCTCGCCTGTAAGATAGGGAGGAGAGCACCAGGCGCACCAGCTGGCTGGGGAGATCAGTAAGTCCCCCCAATGTGAACCGCCTGGCCTGGCACACACGGAGCCTGCAGCCAGGAGCAGTCCTGCAGGGGAGTGCCGGCCTGCCCTCGGAACACCAGTGCTGCTGCCCGACGGCCGGCCCTGCCCCCCAGCTGCCGTGTGACTGGTAGTACCTCCTCTTCCGCCCACTGGCCAAGGCCTGCTGGCTGAGGGCCTCTGTGGGTTGTGGAGCAGGGCCAGTGCAGCACCGGAAAAGCAGTGGGGGAACTGTGCAGGAGGCAGACTGAGAGGACCCGGGGCTCCCACGGATGGGCGAGTCCACCCGGCCCCCAGCTGTCCCCAGCAGAGGCCGCGCCACCTGCTCCCCGCTGAGCCACACCTTCCCCTGCTTTAGGCTGCTGCAGGGCTTCTCGCCAGTTTTGGAAACTCAGATGCAAACGCTGTGGGTTCGGCCTTCTGAGAAAGGGGCCGCTGCTCCTTGGTCCTGCCCCCACCCTTCCAGACACAAAAGCAGTGGCAGCACCAGACCCAGAATCTGCAGATCTGGGGGTCCAGGTCTTGGCGCTGTCTCCGGCCAGCATGGGAATCTTTGAGCTGCGACTGCCTGGTTTTGAAAAATGCCCCTGGGGCCGGCGCCGTGGCTCACTAGGCTAATCCTCCGCCTTGCGGCGCCGGCACACCGGGTTCTAGTTCCAGTCGGGGCGCCGGATTCTGTCCCGGTTGCCCCTCTTCCAGGCCAGCTCTCTGCTGTGGCCAGGGAGTGCAGTGGAGGATGGCCCAAGTGCTTGGGCCCTGCACCCCATGGGAGACCAGGAGAAGCACCTGGCTCCTGCCTTCGGATCAGTGCAGTGCGCCGGCCGCAGCGCGCCAGCCGCGGTGGCCGTTGGAGGGTGAACCAACGGCAAAAGGAAGACCTTTCTCTCTGTCTCTCTCTCTCTCACTGTCCACTCTGCCTGTCAAAAAATAAAATAAAATAAAATAAAATAAATAAATAAATAAATAAATGCCCCTGGAAGGACACAATGCGAACAGGCAATGGGAGGAGCTCGGGGCTGTGCAGGCAGCCAGGACGGAAGGCAGACTCGCATCGCGGCTACACACAGCACAGCAGTGGCAAGGCCTTTAGCAGCAGGGAGACGGACGGAAGGCTAGGGGCGCCCTCGGGATCCCACTGGAGTCCCAGTGTGAATCTCCCTCCCAAAGGAGCAGATTTTTTGTGCCAAAACCTAATCCAAGTCCAGAGTTTGAAGCTAAAAACCTTATAGGCAGAGGGAGTTAAGCCACTGCCTCCCATATGGGTGCCAGTTCAAGTCCTGGCTGCTCCACTTCCGATCCAGGCACATCCCTGCTGATTTACCTGGGGAAGCAGTGGAAGATGGCCCAAGTGCTTGGGCCCCTGCACCCACGTGGGAGACCCTGGTTTCAGCCTGACCCAATCCTGGCTGTTGCAGCCATTTGGGGAGTGAATCAGCAGATGGAAGATTTCTCTCCATATATAACTGCCTTTAAAATAAGTAAATAACTCATAAAAAAAAAAAAAAGAGTGCTACAGGCAACACAGAGTATCTCTCAGCATCCGGTTCTGGAGTGGCTCAAGTTCTGAATGGACTCAAGTTCTATTTTTTTCTTTTTTTAAAAAAAGATTTATTTTATTTATTTGAAAGAGTTACACAGAGAGAGGAGAGGCAGAGAGAGAGAGAAAGAGAGAGAGAGAGAGGTCTTCTATCCATTGATTTACTCCCCAGATGGCCACAATGGCTGGAGCTGTGCCGATCTGAAGCCAGGACCCAGGAGCCTCCTCCAGGTCTCCCACACGGGTGCAGGGGTCCAAGGACTTGGGCCATCTTCTACTGCTTTCCCAGGCCACAGCAGAGAGCTGGATGGGAAGAGGAGCAGCCAGGACTAGAACCGGCACCCATATGGGATGCTGGCGCTTCAGGCCAGGGCTTTAACCCACTGTACCACAGCACTGGGGCCCCTCAAGTTCTATTTCTACACCTGCTTTGTTCTCCTGTGTGATCTTGAGCAAATCTCGTTGCCTCACTGAGCCTTGGTTTTCTGCAAGGCGGCTGCAAGGAAGACGATACCACTGACCTCCTCGGGGCCTCCGCTGAGGGGGACGTGAAGCAATGATAATAAAGAGCATGCTAACACGTGCTGTGCTCTTCACGACGTCCCGGGATTGTCCTAAGCGCCTTTACTAAGTTCAAGTTCAAGCCACTATTCTCTTCCCTGGGATCATTGCTCAAGCTGCCTGCTTGACTCGCTGCCCCCAGGCTGGTCCCTCCCATCCCTTATGCACAGGGGAACCAAAGAGATCTTGCCCTGCCCTCACACGCCCCCCCCCCCCCCCCCCGCCGTGCCCGGATTGTGATGTCTGAGTGCCTCTCCCACTGAAAGAAACCAGGGCTTCTCGGAGAAATGGCGGAGCCTAAGGCTGGGGCCCGGCCTGAGACATCTCCTTCTGCCCAAAAGCAGGGAGCCTCTGGGGGCATGGAGGGGGAGGGGGCTGTCCTGCCAGGGAAGGGACAGACTGGCATCAATATCACATATCTGTTCAAAGAGCACAAGTCACATCGTCACTCACAGCAGAAACAAGCCTCGCTGACAGCCAGCTGGAGACTCAAAACAGACTTTTCTTTTTACAAAAGGAGGCGGTCAGGCCTGCGTGCCGCCTCGGCTGCGGGCACCATGGTCAGGGACAACCAAAGGGTGGCTTCAGGTCACGTGTGTACGGAACCGTCACTGATAAACACAGAAGCATCGGTAGGACAGAGTCACTGTCCACAACCGGTAGCGCAAGTTAACGAGGCTCTACACTTTGCTCATTGGTGCCTTGTACAGGCAGCTGGGGACAGTGGAGAGGGGAACTGCCCGGGCTCACCGAGGAGCCAACACTCCTAAGAGCGGGGTCACCCAGCCCCACATTCTTGGCAACGCACGGTGCAGAGCTGTGGCCGGCAGGTGTTTCTGCCCACGCTGACTCAAGCCTGCAGACTTGAGCTCTTATTTATAGCACGGAGGGACACGCTAGAAGGCGCCGGAGGACGCAAACATCCCAAAGGTGGAAAGTTCCGCAGGACGCACGGCCCGGGTCCCTCCCTAGGGAGCTGGCACTGCAGAAGGGGCAGTGTTCGCTGTGGACTAAGAGACCTCAGAGAGCTTTCGTGGGTGCTGCTCTGAGCTGATAGAGACAGCGGGGGGACCCTGAGTGTGAACAGCCACCGTTCGTCTTCCGTGTCCATGGCTTCTGGCAGCCACTGGCTGGACCTGGTGTGGGTAGAGAATATTCAAAAAAACAATGGTACAGGAGGCAGGTATTTGGACTCCTGGTTAGGACACCCACATCCCGTACCGTAGTTTCTGGATTCAATTCCCAGCTCTGGCTCCTGACTCTAGTTCCCGCTGAGGCAGTGATGGCTTGGGCCCCTGCACCCAAGTCGGGTCTCTGCCGCCCACGTGGGAGACCTGGATTGAGTTCCAGGTTGTGGGACTTGGGGACCGAGCAGCTGATGGGAGCTGTTCCTCCGTCGATTGATCGATCGATCGATCGATCGAGATAGATAGATAGATAGATAGATAGATAAACTGCATACTGGGGCAGGCATTTGGCAAAGCAATGAAGACACTGCTCGGGACCCCCACGTCCCATAGCGAGGTGCCCAGGGTCAAGTTCTGGTCCTGCTCCTGACTCCAGCTTCCAGCTCAGAGGCACCAGGTGCTGGCTTGAGTGGCTGCGGTCCTGCCACCCACAGGGGAGACCTGGACTGGGTTCGGTCTCCTGACTTTGCCTTGGCCCTGCTCTGTTGAAGGCATTACAGGAGGGAACCAGCAAATAGGAGATGTTTATCTGTCTCTGGCTCCTTTTCCCTGTCTTTCAAATAAATCAAAACATTTTTAAAACTTCATCTGTCATGGCCGGGGCCGCGGCTCACTAGGCTAATCCTCCGCCTGCGGCGCCGGCACACCGGGTTCTAGTCCCAGTTGGGGCACCGGATTCTGTCCCGGTTGCTCCTCTTCCAGGCCAGCTCTCTGCTGTGGCCCAGGAAGGCAGTGGAGGATGGCCCAAGTGCTTGGGCTCTTGCACCCTCATGGGAGACCAGGAGGAAGCACCTGGCTCTTGGCAACACGCCAGCCATAGCGGCCATTTAGGGGGTGAACCAACGGAAGGAAGACCTTTCTCTCTCTGTCTCTGTCTCTCTCTCTGTCTAACTTTGCCTGTCAAAAAAAAAAAAATTCATCCGTCCTCAACACATACAGGCCTTTTTCTTGTCATTATTCCCTAAGCAATATAGCACAACAACTGTTTACACAGCCAACGTTGCACTAGGAATCATAAGTGGTTTAAAGCGTATGGGAGGATGTACGGTATAGGTAGGCATTATGCAAATACCACACCATTCACACATGGGGTGTGAGCATCTGGGAATGTGTGTGCCTCTGGGGCTTCCTGGAGCCCACCCTTCATGAATTCTGGGGGGCGACAGTCCTGTATTAAGGAATTACCACTGCCGCTGGCTTTATGATGTAGCAGTAAGCCGCCACCTGCAACACCAGCATCCCCTGTGGGTGCTGGTTCAAGTCCCGGCTGTTCCACTGCCGATCCAGCTTCCTGCTAATGGCCTGGGAAAGCAGCAGAAATTGGCCCAAGTGTTTGGGCCCTGCACCCACATGGGAGACCTGGATGAAGCTCTTGGCTCCTGGCTTCGGATCGGCGTAGCTCCGGCTGTAGCGGCCATTTAGGGGGGTGAACCAACAGAAGGAAGACCTTTCTCTCTGTTTCTCTCTCTCTCTCACTGTCTAACTCTGTCAAATAAAAAAAAAGGAATCATTATTAATTGTGTGTGCTTTATATAATTATAAAATTTTTAAAAAATTTCTCATCTCTCTTATGGATGTGTATTATTGGGTGAAATGGTACGATATTTGCCCCTGATTTGCTCGAAAATGCCCCCAGGGAACAGACCGAATTCCTGACACGTATGCTGATGTACTCACGGTAAAGACACAGACGCCTGCAATACATGCAGCACATGCAAAATTCAGACAGAAAGGCGGACACGCGAGAGGACAGGCACAATGCGATGGCAGTGGGAGGACTGATGTGGTGGCTGCCTGGGCTCCTGCTGTCAAAATCCCTTCACACACATGTGTGCACACATACCTGGCCTCACATGCGTGTGCACACACACCTGGCTTCACACACGTGTGTGCACTCACACACACACCTGGAGCCCTGTACGAGAGCTCCAGCCTGTCTCTTATCCATCCCACAATGATGCAAGAAAATGAGGAAGACCCAAAAAGATACTGATGCCCCCAGGAGGCAGCTGTGGGCTCTCCGTCCGGAGAAGGTCTCCATTTGCTGAGAAAGAAGCTTCTGGGGCCAAAGCCCAGCGTTTGCACCGTGAGGGCTCTGGGAAGTCCTGCTGTAAAAGCCTGGATCCCCCAGGGGCTGCCAGCTTTTGCCAAATGCATTGGCCCCACAATGCTATTGCCACGATTCCGTGGGAGAGGGCTGCAGAGTGGGAAAGTCGGACCAGCACCATGGCCCGGAGGATTAAACAGCCGCCTGCGATGTGGATATCCCATGAGTGCCGTTCAAATCCCAGCTGCTCCTCTTCCGATCCAGCTCCCTGCTAATGCGCCTGGGAAGGCAGTGGAGGACGGCCCCAGTGCTTGGGCTTCTGCACACATGTGAGAGACCTGGAAGAAGCTCCTGGCTTCAGGTTGATCAAACTCTGGCCCTTGGGGAATGAACCAGCAGAAAGACGTTCTCTCTCCCTCTCCATTTCAAAAATAAGGCCAGCTGGGAAGTGGCATATTTCTGATTGATTAGCCCCAGAGCCCACCATGGGTTTACTTCTAAGTGGAAAGGAGTGTCCTTACCACCACTCCTGCTCATGGCTCCGTGTGATTGGAAAGGTGCGCGACCCTGGCTAAGCAGGGCACCTGCGCCGGCACCGGGGGCTTGGGTGTGCCACTGACCCTGGCAGTGGAAGTCCAGGCTTTGCTGTGTGCTGTGTGCCTGGCTGGGCCCATCGGGATTCTCTGAACCCTGGGCTGCAGACCCGGGGGCTGGGTGAACGCGTCTCTCCTGGGACGGGAGCAGAACCTTGGCAGAGCCCAGCAGTAAGCACTTGCTACCAAGCACCCAGCAGTCGCCCCACCCTGCCCAGCCTGGACTCTGCAGCACAAGCAACCCCCGGGTCCTAGAATGGACAGCTCAGGGCCTGTCTTCCTGGAGAATCACCTTCCTCTGGAGCAGTAAGTTTGTTGCCGCCACTGCCACCTGTTGAACAGGATGTCAAACGCGCATGCGCCCATCAGATCAAAGGCGCCTAAGCGTGCACGGGGCCTCCCGGGGTCCCATGAACTCTCTTGTAAAGCCGGGCGCCCACAGAACTAGGAATCCTGAAGCTTCTCCCAAGATAAGGCTTGGGGGAAGTCTCCATGTCAAAAGATGACGCTTGTTTGTCCAGGACCATGGAGCAGCCAGGTCCAAAGGTGATCAAAGGCGGAGGAAGTTCACACAACAGCTCTCCTCACACACGGCCTGCCTTCCCAGCGCACCCCAAAGCCGCAGACGGCGGGAACCAGGCCGAGCTGCAGCTCTGATCCTGGGACTAGGGGCTGGCTGGGTCCCCCCGCCGGGAACTTGGGGAAGTCAGGCAAGGCACTGCTAGAAGAAAAATGCAACTTAGGAAACGCGATCATCGCCCTGCAGTTTTAATTTTATGTCCTAAGTCCTGGGAATTCCCCTCCGCTCTGGGCCAACAGAGATGGTTGTTTCTCCCCCTACCTACAAGGAAGCCCATTTGTCTTGTGTGTGTGTTTTTTTTTTTTTTAAAGATGTATTTATTTGAAAGGCAGAGTTAGACACACACACAGAGGAAGAGACAGAGAAGTGTTCCATCCGCTGGTTCACTCCCCGAATGGCCACAACGGCCAGAGCTATGCCCATCTGAAGCCAGGAGCTTGGAGTTTCCTCCAGGTCTCCCACATGGGTGCAGGGGCCCAAGGACTTGGGTCATCCACCACTGCTTTCCCAGGCGTAACAGCAGGGAGCTGGATCGGAAGTGGAGCAGCAGGGACTAAGGGTGCTGGTGTGGCAGGCCACAACACTGGTCCCAGGAAGCCCATTTGTTAGTAATTATGGTGATTGACAGGAGGGATGGGTTGAGTGCCAGGTGAGCACAGGCCTGGAGTTTATGCCCACTCAACTGATGGACACAACAGGTGCTCCGCTCTTACTAAGGCTTAAAATTTTAAGGGGGCCGGCGCCGCGGCTCACTAGGCTAATCCTCCACCTTGCGGCGCTGGCACACCAGGTTCTAGTCCCGGTTGGGGTGCCAGAGTCTGTCCCGGTTGCCCCTCTTCCAGGCCAGCTCTCTGCTGTGGCCAGGGAGTGCAGTGGAGGATGGCCCAAGTCCTTGGGCCCTGCTCCCTGTGGGAGACCAGGATAAGTACCTGGCTCCTGCCATTGGATCAGCCGGCCACAGCGGCCATTGGAGGGTGAACCAACAGCGAAGGAGGACCTTTCTCTCTCTCTCTCTCACTGTCCACTCTGCCTGTCAAAAATAAATAAATAAATAAATAAAAATTAAGGGGCTGGCGCTGTGGTACAGTAGGTTAATTCTCTGCCTGTGGCACCGGCTTTCCATATGGGCACCGGCTCTAGTCTCGGCTGTCCTCTTCCCATCCAGCTCTCTGCTGTGGCCTGGGAAAGCAGTGGAAGATGGACCAAGTGCTTGGGCTCCTGCACCCACATGGGAGACCTGGAAGAAGCTCCTGGCTCCTGGCTTTGGATTGGCGCAGCTCTGGCTGTTGCAGCCATTTGAGAAGTGAACCAGTGGACGGAAGACCTTTCTGTCTCTCCCTCTCACTGTCTGTAACTCTATCTCTCAAATAAATACAATCTTAAAAAAAAATTTAAAGGGTGCCAACGTTGTTGCATAGTGGGTAACACTGCCACCAGCAACACAGGCATCCGATATGGGCTCCTGGCTCCTGGCTTTGGCCTGGCCCAGCCCCAGCCGTTGTGGTCATTTGGGGGGTGAACCGGAGGATGGAGGATCTCTGTCTTGCCACCCTCCGGTAACTCTGCCTTTCAAATAAACTAAATAAATATTAAAAAAAATTTTGGGGGGCCAGCGTTTTGGCAAAGTGGGTTGGGCACTGCCTGTGACACTGGCATCCCGTATGGGTGCCAGTTCAAGACCCAGCTGCTCCATTTCTGACCCAGCTCCCTGCTATTACAGCACCTGGGGAAGCAGAAGACGGCCCGAGTGTTTGGGCCCCCGCACCCACGTGGGAGACCTGGATGCAGCTCCTGGCTTCCTCTTGCCCAGCCTCGGCCATTGTAGCCATTTGGGGAGTGAACCAGCGGGTAGGAGACCTCCCTCTCTCTAACTCTGCCTTTCCAATTCATTTCCAATGAAAAAGAATAAAAGTCTTTAAAGACAGAAAGGAAACCGTGTCTCCTAGCAGGAAAGACCCACTGGCTGCAAGCGCCTCGCTCAGAGCCTGCCTGTTAAACACACAGCAACAGTTGAGAAGAGACAGTTGTCAGAAACAAGACTTTCTGACGACGGGAGCTACGGGAGCAAAACAAGAAAACCACAGAGCTGCCTGCACGTGAACTGCCGTGGAGAAAGCGGGCGCTGTGCTGGGGCGTCCCTCTGCGCCCTGAAGCCCAGCAGGAAGGCAGCTCCCCGGGAAACCCCAAGTGTTGGCTCTTGCACGGCGCCGGCTCCTGCTAGCAGCTCATTTCTGCTCCGGGGGGACGCGCTGGCTAGCTTTCCCGAAGGACCCCGCGGAGGGCGGGCTGACTTACCCCTCGGCGCCTCGGTCCTCCTTCCCCATGTCCTCTCCACTGTGTGTTCAGGGTTACATTTTCTAAGTTCCGTGTTTGCCGAGCCCTGGAATCCACCCCTGCCCGCTGTGGCTGGCTGTTGTGAGTTTAAATGTCACTTTCAGATTAACCGGCCCCAGCTGTTTAAAAATATCCCCGGATCGCTTAACCTTCAAGGCCCCGGACAGCACAGTGGCCGGGCCGAGGCGAAGCGATCCCAAGGCCTGCCATCTCTCAGCCCCCTCACCTGCTTCGGTTCCAGATTCTTTGATAGCTAAGCCACCTAAAGCATCCTCTAAAGTCCAGGGGACACGGCCATTTGGGCCGCCTGTGCCATGCTGAAAACGAACTGCCCACAGGTTGCCGGGCGTCAAGAGCAACCACAAGGCCTGAACGGGGAAGGCCACCCCTGCTGTCCCGTCCACCAGAGCCCCCCGGGAAAAAGCGCCACTGCATGGAAAGTGTCCCATTCCTTGTGACTTGGAGGGAAAACAGAAACGAACCCAAAGGCCCTGTTTTCATCCCGAGGTGGCTGGCTCTCGCTAGGGCCGAGCGGAGCGAATTCAGCACACGCTGCCGTTACAGAATGTTCCCTAACGGGGAGGGCTGGAGGCATGTGGGACAAAGGTCATCTCCTGGTCTCTGGTCCCTACGGAACAGGCGAGGCCAGCAGGTGGCAGGGAAGCACAGTGCTCAGACAGAAGGGAGGGGGGACTGCAGGGTTCTCAGCAGGGGCTCTGTGGCTCCCACTGCCCTGGGCGCATCTCCCAGTAAAGAAAAGCCCTCGAGTACTGGACTTCCAGGGATCTTCACCACCGGATTCAGAGGCAGGAAGTGGACTTCTTTTGTCTGTGTGTCCTGTTGAAGCCTTGGTGTCACCAGCTATAACTGGCAACAGTGTCAGGGACAGAGTATGTTAGGTAGGAAGTCAGAAATGCAGCCTGTGTGTGTGTGTGTTAGACCTGAAGACCAGCACCTACTGCAGAAGCCCCAGGAGCCCAGCACTTGCACTTCAAAGTCCTGCCCAGACCATGATAACCTCCCAGGTGGTCCCAGCCCTTCCCCCAAGGGAAGCTCCCAGAATTCTCTCTCAGGACCAAATGGGTTCCTGACCTGATAACTTGGGGCGATAAAACCTTCCCAGCTGCCCCTCTACTCTGCCCGGTGCCAGCAAATCTGGGCAGGAATTTGCTAATTTTCACCCAACAAACCCTTCCACCAGGACTCCCCATCCTTTGTCCTGGAGGAGAGGGAGAGGTGGGTAAACAGACTCCCTTAAAAACCTAGGGAGTCCAGGGCCGGTGCCGTGGCTCTTCTGCCTAGCGGCGCCAGCACACCGGGTTCTAGTCCCAGTCAGGGCGCCGGATTCTGTCCCGGTTGCCCCTCTTCCAGGCCAGCTCTCTGCTGTGGCCCGGGAGTGCAGTGGAGGATGGCCCAGGTGCTTGGGCCCTGAACCCACATGGGAGACCAAGAGAAGCACCTCGCTCCTGCCATCGGATCAGTGCGGTGCGCCGGCCGCAGCGGCCATTGGAGGGTGAACCAACGGCAAAGGAAGACTTTTCTCTCTGTCTCTCTCTCTCACTGTCCACTCTGCCTGTCAAAAAAAAAAAAAAAAAAAAGAAAAAAAAAGGGGGGGGGGAGTCCAAACGAAGTCCCTGCCCACCTGGCCTGGCCAGGTGCATTCTCTCCATTCAACCATGTAACCTCGCTCTCCCCCAGCCTGGGCACTCTCTGTCCCTTCCCCAATAAAGTCTTATCACTACGCTCTCCTGTCTCTCAGGCCTTAATTACTTCTTGCCTGAAGACAAGAACCTGGCGTCTTCTATGGCCTTTTCTCCAGTGACAGTCTCAAAGTTCTCAGAAAAATACAACTAAAACATCGGATGTATGTGGGTGTCTTCAAAAGCTTCGTGGAAAATATATCTTAGGAGAAAGATGATGCATAGATTTCAGTTTTTTTTTTTTTTTCAGCAAAACCGATGTATTTTTTAATTCTATTTTTCCACAACCTCTTGAAGTTGCCTCGTACCTACGTCAGGCCTGCAAACGCCGCCTGGGAGCCATATGATCGCC
Source organism: Oryctolagus cuniculus (assembly GCF_051225735.1). Taxonomy (NCBI): domain Eukaryota; kingdom Metazoa; phylum Chordata; class Mammalia; order Lagomorpha; family Leporidae; genus Oryctolagus; species Oryctolagus cuniculus. The sequence continues at coordinate 22,257,488 of NC_142887.1, read as the reverse complement.
TCGACCACGGCCTCTAGGACCGCTCCCGGGCTGTGCATGGACAGCTTCCTTCCGGAGTGGCTCGCAGGCTCCCTGGGAGGAGGCAACACTCAAACCACGTTTCTGGGGAGGGTCTTCTGTGACTCAAAGACCATTAGCAGGGAGCTGGATCGCAAGTGGGGCAGAATAGGGGGTGCCATATGGTGTCACCAGGACTCAAACCGGCGCCCATACGGGATGCCAGCGCCACAAGCAGAGGCTTAACCTACTGCATGCGCCACAGTGCTGGTCCCACCCACTACATACACACGAAGACGAGAACTCCAGTACCACAGTTCTCCCTTAACACTGTCTCTTTAAGATGTGGGTGTTTTCTAGAATTCATACGGATGACTTGAAACCGAAGTTATTCATAAACTCTCCACCAAACATGAGAACATTCACAGAAGCATATATTTATTCAGTGGTATCTGAGCTTCACAAAGTCTTACGTAAAGTTACTTGCCTAAGCAAAGCCGCCTCTGCACCCACCTTCAAGGTCCACGGGAAGCCACTCACACACATGCCCTACTGTGGCTCCTCCACCCCAGTCCAGCTGAGTCGTTTATACCAGAAACAAACTGAAGCGGAACGTGAATGCGACAGGGGAGGATGCATGATCTGTCGACGCATGCTAGTCTGTTAAACACACGTGCACACAGGTCACAGTCCCTAACCTTGCCCCCACTGGACTCAGATCAAAACTGACACTTCGACACAATTATTTGGCAACTCATGGTTCCCAGTACATTTGCATAATAACTGATTTTGTCTACCCAATTCTGAGAGCCCTCGGCGGATCCTTTTTTACTTGCTGGGGGGTGAACAGTAATCATTTCTGGCTGGGGTCTCATATGCTCCCAGGCTGGGCCACGTGGAACTGTTCATACACAGCACAGGACGGGGGTGGGGCAGCTCCTCTACACGAACTGCTCTGTCTTCTTGAATCTGCGGGCTCACTCCCTAAATGCTGACAAGGGCTGAGGCTGGGAACAATCCAGGCCTCCCACACCAGGCAGGATCCCACGTCCTTGGGCCATCACTGCTGCTTGCCAGCAGGAAGCTAGGGTCAGGAGCTGGAGCTGGGGACTAGATCCAGGCACGTGGAGTGGGATGCGGGCAACGTAACCACTAGGCTACACCCCCCTCCGAGTGGTTTTCACATTTGTTAAATGCTCGGAGGTAAGAGTCCAAAGATTTCACAAAACACAAACATCACGGCAATTCAAATAAAGTTTTATTGGAACGCAGCCCCACATTCATTCACATTGTGCCCTGGGTGCTTTCTCAACAGTTGAGTGGTTCCTGCAGTCCTGACGTGTCCGACCCGTGAGTCCGAGACTGCCAGAGCAGCCCTTTGGTCCAGCGGTTACGTCGACCGGGACGGCCACATCCCCATCAGGAGTGCCTGGTTCTCTCCCAGCCTCTTGCTAATGCACGTCCCGGGAGGCAGCAGACAATGGCTCAAGTACTTGGGTCCCTGCCACCCACACGGGTGACCCAGATGGAGTTCTTGGCTTATGCCTTCTGCCTGGCCCAGCCCTGGCCACTGTAGGCACTTGGGGAGTAGTAAGCCAGTGAGTGAATAGATATTTCTTTCAAATAGAATGAAAATTTAAAAAAAAGTTAGACTACGAATGCCTGTTACTACTTCTAAAAGTTTAACATCTATTTTTAGAGAATCATTTGTTTTCTGAATTCCCTATGGCAACTTGGGCTTCTTGTTCCCTCCCTACTCAGCAGAGCTCTGTGGCGTCCAAAGCTAACCAGGGCCTTGGTCTTGAGGCACAGGAAGTCGAGCTGCAGCTTGCAATGCCCCCATGACATCTGCTATCCCGGGACCGGTTCAAATTCTGTCTGCTCTGCTTCTGACCCAGGTGCTTATTAGTGCACCTGAGAAAGCAACAGAAGAGGGGCCGAGTACTTGTCACCCACGTGGGAGGCCTGGGGGAGCTCCTGGATCCTGGCTGTTGTGAGCATTTGGAGACTAAACCAGTGGATGCAAGTTATCTGTCTTTCCCTGTCATTTTGCCTCTCAAGTAAATATAGAATAATCTAAGGTGAGGTGTCCACATCCCTGACCTGTTAGCAAGGTAGCTGCTGGTCTGAACGTCAGCAGCGAGTTCCTGCAGGCGTGTTTTTGCCGGTCGGAGCTGCACTCTTTGGGGCGCAGCAGCCTGACCCCGCTCAGGCTGCCCACAGCACTGGGTCGGGTGCAGCTCCAGCCTCCTCTCTCCTATCAGGCCAGGCATGGAAGGCTAACAAGGGCATGGCTGTTGCCAAGGGGACCAGGGTGGGGGGAGGGGACGGGTGCTCCCTCCAAGCGCAAGGGTGGCCCACGGACACTGAAGGATGCTAGGCACAGAGCAAAAAGTTCAATAACCTTTTATTAGCAAACCTGTGCAGGCTAACTCGCTCACCCAGCTCAAAACAGCATCGCTAACAAGATCAGGCATGGAGGCGCACACTCAGTAAAGACCATCTCTTTATAAAAGGATTGAAAAATATCTCTCTGCTTAAGCATATTTGTTAAAAAAAAAAAAAAAAAAACCAAAAAACTCCAGTGTTACAGAAAAAATATCCCAGTGACTTCAGTCCATAAAAAAACAGCACGTGGCAGTCACTGCTGCCTTAAACTCCACGGCAGGAAAACGGGAGAAAACTCACCCCTTCTGGTAAAAAACCAACACAACCCCTCACCCCACTTCCTCCTCCCGGTTCAACTCCCACCACCCCTTCTAGACAGTCGAGGTAACGGGAGAAACCAAGAGATATCATCTGAGCAATCAGGAAACAGCCCATTTCTGAGCCAGACTTCTAGAAACTGCAAAGCATCCTCAAACTTGGAGAGGACGAGGGCTCCTTCAAAGACCTGGGGACAGTGTGCCTGGCGGAGACCAGGATGCCTTTAGAAGCAAACATGCAGCACCTGCACCTGCCAGGTGGACAGCAGCAGCAGCAGCAGGCACCAGGCCACCAGAAAAGCGCACGTGGCCCGCCGTCCCCACCCGGGGCGGGGAGAGAGCCGAGGAAGCAAGTACCTCTGGGGGAACTGCACGTCTCCCCCAAGGCCACCTCTGCCTTGGTTCAGGCTCTCGTCTGGTCTTGTCTGGAGGGGTCACGTGCAGAGACAGGGGTCAGAGGGCAGCCCCGCACACAGTACTTAGCAATGGGGAGCTTTGCAATGCCACGTGGTCGCGGGCGAGCACTGTCGGCAGCAGCTGCCCGGAGCCCACGCCTTCAGTCCCGGTCACAGCTTCGTCCAGTCGATGGGCTTCTTGCCAGACTTCCGCAGCAGCTCATTGGTTTTAGAAAAATGCCTGCAGCCAAAGAAGCCTCTGTACACCGACAAGGGGGAGGGGTGGGCCGTCTGCAGGACGTGGTGCCGCTTCTGGAAAAGACAAGACAGCAGGTTTGGGGCCTTCAGAGACGGCGGTGCACCTTAAGGCAGGGGCACAGTTCCCCGACGCTGGCCGGACCCCAGGCCTCTTGCTTGTTCACCTAAAGCACCCACCTACCTGTGAAGCTCTAGGCACACGGAGGCCGGGGTCAGCCTTCCGTTTGGCGTGAGCTATGCCATTCTCAAGGGCCAGGCCCTTCCCATCGTGCAGTTCCCCCGCAGACTGCACTTGCTAACAGGCGCCGGGACGCGGGACGCTCCCTGCACTGCCTCTACCAGCCCAAGCCACATGCAAGCCCAGTGTCTGGAGCCACGCACACCCGTGTCCTCAGGTTCTTAGCTGCAGAACACCACGAAGCCACTAGAACGTGGCCTGACCAACACACTGATTTGGGATGCCTCCCGTTTATCAAGCGGGGGTAAGATAACAATCCACCAGCATTTATTTTCCTGGAAAAGTCTCCAAGACACTATTCATAGAATTCCTTTCAGGAACAGCAGCGATGGAAGACAGGCTCTATACTCTGTACTGGAGTTACTTCTCCACAAAGACGGAACCCAAGGGGACTTCCAAACGTTCGTGGGGTTAAGAGAGTTTATTAAACTTTTAATTCTGTCTTCCCACGCGTTCACTGAGGCACCCCTGTACTCTTGATTTTTGGGGCCACTTGTAGTTATCTGTGTATGGAGGCTGTGGCCATTTTTGTCTTCCCTTTTTCTGTATTTCAATAGGAACTGCTCATCATCGCCTTTCAAAACATCCCTGCATTCAGGTCTCTGTCTGGGAGGCAGCGTATTCTGATCGACACAGCAGAGCCTGAGCTGGATGGCCTGGGCTCAAGTCCCAGTCCCACCCCAGCCGCTGTGTAGGCGGGGGAAGCGGCTGCAGGCGACACCACACTGCCGTATGCAGCTACGGAATGTGTCTCCAGCTTACCAAGTCCCCGCGGAAGGGCCAAGTGAGCAGCCCCGGTCCCTGTAAGCGTTAGCTCTGCTGACCACAAGCTAGGCAGTGCTCCTGGGAGCCCTAACGACCTCCTTGCTCTGGGCAGAGGGCCCAGCTGTGCAAGCAAAGATGGAAGCGGGTCCAGGGAGAAGTGAGAGGCTTGCTCAGCTTGGCACTCGGGGCGCACAGAGAGGTGTTCTGGTGGGGGCAGGCTGGGGCCGACCCTGCCGCCTCTCGGGGAGGCATCAGTTGACTACTTGAGGGCCTAATGCAGGGCAAAGGCATAGTCAGGAAAGGGTGGGCTTGACAGGAGAGGACAAAGAATGTGGGATGAAGGACTGATGGCGTGTGGGGTGGGGAGCACAGGCTGAGTGAGCAGTGTCCAGGACGCCCGGTTGCACGGTGTCAGCTGCACGGCCTGCGAGTGTGGAGGAGCAGCGTCTCGTGGGATGATGGAGGAGACGGGGTTTCAGTTTGGAAGCTGCTGGATGGGATGTGCTCTTCAGACCCCAGTAAGAGGCACGGTGTGGATCTCTGCTTAGGACCAAGAGGCACAGGGCCGGAGACAGCACCCTGCCTTCTTTGTAAGATTTATTTGAAAGGCAAAGCTACAGAGAGACAGAGAGATCTTCCAACTGCTGGTTCACGCCCCAAACGGCCAGCACTTGAGGCTGGGTCAAACTGAAGCAGGAGCCAGGAACTTCTTCCGGGTCTCCCATGTGGGTGCAGGGGCCCAAGCATTTGGGCCATCCTCCACTGCTTTCCAGGTGCATTAGCCGGGAGCTGGATCGGAAGTAGAGCAGCCGGGACTTGAACCACTGCCCATATGGGAAGCAGGCACTGCAGGCAGCACTCAACTCACTACACCACAATGCCAGCCCAGCACCCCACTTTCATCATCACGCTGCGTCTACAGTTTTTTTTTTTTTTGACAGGCAGAGTGGACAGCAAGAGAGACAAAGGTCTTCCTTTTTCCATTGGTTCACCCCGCAATGGCCGCTGTGGCCGGTGCACCACGCTGATCCGAAGCCAGGAGCCAGGTGCTTCTCCTGGTCTCTCATGTGGGTGCAGGGCCCAAGCACCTGGGCCATCCTCCACTGCCTTCCTGGGCCATAGCAGAGAGCTGGCCTGGAAGAAGAGCAACCGGACAGAATCTGGCGCCCCGAATGGGACTAGAACCCAGCTTTTAGGCTAAATCACGTAGACCACGAATGACAACCAACGCTGTGAGAGCTACGTGGCCGGAACCTTCCGGAGACAGGGAGATCAGAAATCACCCTTGTGCACACTCTTACCATCTTAATACCAGGCCCTAGCAGCTCCTGCGAGGTTAGTGCCCCAGACAGCTGCGGTCCTACCCTCAGAGCCTCTGGAGGGGTCAGCATGGAAAGTGTTCAGCTTGGTGCCATGTGGGATATGGGGAGGGGACCGTGTGCCCACAGCCGACACACCAGTGCCGTCCTACTGATGCGGGAAGCCGGTTTATCTCAGCTAAGACCCCTCGCCACTTACCGCAGCCTTTGCTCCAACCCTCCTCACCCACGTCCCTCCCTGCTGCCTGAGCGAACCCCGGGGCCCCGTCGTGGCTCATCGATCCTGCGGGCCTGGAGAGCTGCTGCTCACCGGGGGGCAGAGCTGAGGGCGGATGAGGGCACGAGGGAAAGGACAGCCTCCGGGGCCAGTCCCGGGCGTCTGGGCGCAGCAGCCAGGTGTACAGGTGCGTCAGCAGTGACTGGGGAAGAACGAAGAGGCGACAGGGGGCAGGGCACGGTGGGACGGCTGGGCAGGTGGTGGTGCTGGGCCTTCCATCAGAGCTCAGGCCGGAGGACCCTCTGTGCTGATGGCTGCATTCCAACCCCAGGGGCCATAAGCCAGCCAGCTGCCTTCCCGCCTGTCACTGGTCTAAACTCTACTGTCAATGGGAAACCCAGTTCTAGTTCTGACAGCCCTAAGAGGGAACAGAACTCATTCTATAACATGAGCTTTCCAGGGCTACAGAGCAGGGACTCCTGGAAGACTCTGAACCCTCTAAAGTGTTAAAAACAGGGGCTGGTGTCGTAGTGTGGCGGGCTGAGCTGTGACACTGGCTCAACTGCTCCACTTCCGATCCAGCTCCCTGTTAATGTGCCTGGGAAAGCAGCAGAAGACGGCCCAAGCACGTGGGTCCTGGTACCCACGTGGGAGACCTGGATGGAGTGCCAAGCTCCTGGCTTTGGCCTGGCCCAGTCCTGACCATTGCAGCCATTTGGGGAGTGAGCCAGCAGTTGGAAGATCTCTGTCTCCCCCACCCCCGCCACCCTGTAACTCTGCTTTCAAATAAATAAATTTTTTAAACAGTCCATAGAAGCCACACTACGCAAACCTCAGACATTTGGGAAGTGTTACCACAGGACAAGACATACCCGGTCGATGGCGCTGCCCTTCCTCTGAGCGTAGGAGCCCCAGAGCAGGAAGACGAGGCCACTGGAGTTGTGGTTCAGCCAGGACACGACCGCGTCGGTGAACTGCTCCCAGCCCCGGTCCTTATGGGAAGTGGGCTGGTGGGCGCGGACGGTGAGCACGGCGTTGAGCAGCAGCACGCCTACGGACACACAGCGGGGACGCAGGTCAGCGGCGGGCTCAGCCGCAGCAGCTGCCCCCGACAACGGGGCCGAACACACAGGAGTGAGGGGGGACTCCACACGGCTGAGGGAGCCCAGGGGTGCCCGCAGGGCGAGGGGGCGACAGGGCATTGTCTTCTCATCCCTGCCTTTGGCATCCCCCAGTCTGCTGTGGTAAGCACGGGTCACATCCTCATCAGAATCAACTTGAAAAATACCCTAAGTGAGCTGCAGTGGCCCCAGGAGATTACAAAGAGCCAAACGGAACTAAAGCGTCCATGCTCTGCTCCTGGAGCGTGACGTTGTCATTATGACCAGGAAGGCAGAAGGAAATACCACGTATTCACTGGCTGCACGGCAAACAGCTCCACGCCCCGACTTCCGACAGAGAAATTCGCCAATGTACAAGCGAGCGCCCCAACCCGCGGGACAGCTGTGGCTGGCAGCGTGGTACGGCCACGGCCGGGGCTTTACCTTGCTTGGCCCACCCGGAGAGATCGCCATGGCCAGGATGAACGAAGCCTTCTATGTCTGTGGACAGCTCTTTGTAAATGTTTTCCAAACTGAAAGCAAGCCGGAAGAAAACAGGAGAAGCCTTGAGCGGTCAGTGTTTCCCAAGGGACAGGTGAAAGGCTCGGAGGCGGGGCCTCCGGAGCCAGCCCTGGACTGACAATGGAACACGCCACCCCGGTGACCCAGATCAGCACCTGTGGGCGTCCCGCTGGCTCCATCAGCCAGACCCCCACTGCCCGTGCCTGAGGAACAGCAAGACTTTGGAAGACCAAGTTCATCAGCCGCCTCCTCAAGGAAGCGGACGGCTTTTCATTTTTATTTTAAATATAAGGGAGCTTCAAAAAGTTCATGGAAAATGGAATTAAAAGATCGTGCCGACTTTCCATGACCCCGTTGAGGTCCCCTTACACCAGGCACGTGCACACATATAATCAGCCTCACACATGAAACCCTTCAAAGCAGTGGACCGTAACCAGCGGTGGCCGTGTCCCCCCACCGCCACTGGACGTCTCACAGTGCGCAGAACGACCCAGCCGCCCACGCACGTCAACAGCGCCCAGATTGAGAAATCTTGCTCCGGAGGCAAGTGGCAGTCTCCCACAGTCGCACCTGGCTCTTGCGAGCACACGCGCACAGGCAACCACGACTGGACTGGCGCCAGCGTACCTGGGTGGAGGCGGGACAGGTCTCTGGACGCTGAAGCAGAGCCCGTGCGCTTGACTGGGTCCATGATATGGATCCTGTCCCAGGATGACAACTTTCACCTGTGAACACCAAGCACAAGGAACCAACGACACTGCTGTGCAGGCCGCACCACACCGGGCTGACCTGCGATAGCCTGCACAAGGGCCCAGTGAGAAGGGGAGCCTGAGGACCCCACCCCAAGGGGTAGTGAGTGATGCTCCGCTAAGTCCATGACCAAAGGGTCCTTCGCTCCGCCATCCTGACACACTGCCCCACCTCCTTCCCGACGAGTGTTTAATAAAAACAAGCTGGGGTACCCCGGGTCAAGCCACCACGCGTGAGACTGGCACTGGGGTGCCTGTTGGAGTCCTGGCTGCTCTGCTTCCAATCCAGCTCCCTGCTAATGCACACGGGAGGCAGCTGATGTTAGCCCAACACCTGCGTCCCTGCCACCCAGGTGGGGGGCCAGCATGGACACCTGGGCTCCCGGCTTTGGCTTGGCCACTGCAGCTACTTGGGGAGTGAACCATCGATGGAAGCTCTGTTGCTCTGCCCTTCAGATAAATTTAACTGGGCTTACTCAATGAGTTACATTTGGCATTTCCCCTGTCGCACACCTGGTCCAGAGTCCCCGGTCACTGGGCCCCAGCACCAAACTCCTGCACTGAGCACCTGGGACAGACACCCTGCCACCAAGGCTCTTACTCGCGTGGAACTGGCGCATCCCTAGTGGGGTCGCAGGCCCAAGGATGTGTGCATTTTAAATCTATGCAGAGCCACGCCCAGGGGCTCCTCAGTGAGTCTTAGTGATCCGGATACCCCACCCCACAAAGGCACAAGATGAAGAGCTGTTGAGGTCACAGGCGCTGGGAGTGGGTGGTCAGACGCAGGTCCCCAGTGTGCGTGCTGGGACTCAGGGCGGCCTGTCCTGCCCTGCCCTGCCCACCACTTCACTCCCTGCTCCACTGCTTTCCCCAGGATCTGCCTCCACGCGGACTTCTGCTCAAAACCCAGCTGTAGATGTCCCCGTGACCTGGGGGCTTCTGTGGCTCCCGCTGTGGCCTGCGTGTCTGGACAGGGACACTCAGGCTGGGGGCCTCGGTCACGGGGGAGGGAGCATTTTGCGAGTCACCTAACCCCTCGGTCCTCTCTGTGCTTATCTGCCATGAAGCCCGGCTGGCCCAGGCAATCCCAAAATTATTTGAGAGGCAGGAGAGACATAGACAGGTTTTTCCATCTACTGGTTCACTGCCCAGATGCCTGCAACAGACAGGGCTGGGCCAGGCTGAAGCCGGGAGCCAAGAGCTCCATCTTGGTCTCCCACACGGGTGTCAGGGACCCAAGCATTTGAGCCATCACCTGCTGCCTCCCGGCATGCACATCAACAGGGCGCAGGAATGGGAGCAGAGTCAGGGCGCAAACCCAGGCACACTGCGGGGTGCTGCACCGAACGCCTACCCCGAGACGCACAGGCCTCCGTGTGTATAATGATCATTGATAGCCACAACGTGGCATAAAAGGACAAACTGGTACTGAATTACCAAGACTCAATAAAAAAAAGAAAACTCTCAGAACTACAGAGCTATATACAAAGCTTTTGGTCTCAACTGAAAACTGAAATCCCTAAAGCCCTCCAGGGTGAGGGGAGGCGGCCTCTGTGGGAGGAGCTACAGGAAGCAAGGTCCCAGGCCCGGGGCAACAGGCTTCCAGGAGGGGCTGCAGTAGGTGGAGCCAGTTGGTTTTCAGAACCCAGAACCAAGGAGCAAGGCCACCTTGCCCAACCCAGGGGGCGTGGCCACACAGCAGGGGGCGTGGCCACAAGGCAGGAGGGCAGTTGGTGCTCACTTCTCAGGCCCAGGACTGAACCCGCGGACACAGGTCTATTTCCTCCACAGGGCAAAGGTTAAGAAGAGTAAGCCACAGCGTTAGTGTGTCTCTACTTAATTCTGGACCCCGACTCAACTCCAGAGCCCCCAGTGACAAAACAGCCCAGGACTCCCTCCCCTGCTAAGCAGCCTGTACTCACGTCTCGTATGTCACACATCTGGGTCCATGTGAAGACCTGGTGTGGGGGCGGATAAACTGTGTGATGCTTTCTTTCTTCCGCAACAAATCCCATGAGCTTAGGTAAAGATAAAGCAGAGTTACAATCAGATCGGCACCGGCAGCCAGAGAAGTCAGAGGGAAAGCGTCTAACGCAAGCTTCGGGAAGGCTCCTCTGGCTCTTGGCCACGACCTACGTGCAAACTCCTTAAATAAACAGCAGCAGCCGCTGCTCCCCCCAGGCCCCTCTACCCCCTCCCCTACCCCCAGGCCTTGATTTCCTGACCCGCCAACTCCCCTCTCCTTTGTAAAGAGGCCAGTTCCGGCCAGCAGGTGCTTTTACTACACCAAGCTTTCCCGGCGAACAGACTAACTCAGTGGCTGACCAGGAAGTGACGTCACACCGTCCAAACGTCTTCCCTGAACCCAGCCGGAGTGCGCGGATTCCAAACAGCCTAGCCTTGTTGTACCCCGTCTTCAAGGAGCGAATTAAGTGCCCGCGCCGGCGAATCATCTGGGAGACGTGGACTTGGCCGGCCAGGCTATCAGGACGGGGAAAGGCCCCGCGGCGGGCACGCTCACCTTGATAAAGTACGGCTTCCCGAACTCCCCGCAGAGGTGCTTCTTCCAGCTCTCCCCAAAGCCCACGGGCACGTTGCGGGCCGCGAGCCGCAGCAAGGCCGCGGCCTTGTTCCTCTGGATGCGGACCAGCTGCTCGGGGCTGAGCGGCGACGAGGGCGGAGTGCCGGGCTCGTCCTTCCCGGCCCGGGCCTTCTTGGCGGGGCTGGCCTGCAAGGGGTGCCCGGGATGGCGGGTCACGGGCTGCAGCCGCCCCTTCCAGAGCGCCCGCAGCTCCCGGTGCAAACCCAGCGGCCATCGGCCCAAGATGCCCATGAGCGGCGCACACGCTTGCAAAACCAGCGCCCAGGACTGAGCCTGCCCCGCGAAACCGGGGTGTTCGGTGCTAAAGCCGGACCGGGAGAGCGGCCAGGAGGGATTCGCGGGGCTCGGGGGCCTGCATCCCTGCGCCCCGCCCAGCTGGACCCGCCATAGGCGTCCCCACGCGGCCTTTTCGCGGCAAAAATCTCCCCTGCCCCCGGGTCCCGCCTCCTTCCTCTTTTGATTGGACAAGCGGGGCGCCCAGGGCGTGCCCGCGACGCGCCCATTGGCTTAGTGGGCCTAGAGACACGTCCTCATTGGCCAGCCTCTAAGCATGGCGGCCGATGGAGTACCGAGGCGGCTGTTTTGAACACGTGGAGAGTGTTTTGAACCGGGGGCCCGGGTTTACCGACGTAGCGGGGCGCTCCCGCACCCCCTCGGCCACACGGGGCTCTCAGCTGCCTCCCCCTCCCCGGCCCCCGCGCCCAGCCCCCGCCGCGCCTCACCTCCGCATCTCTGCTCTCCTCAGTCGCGGCCGCCACGCCGGTCCCCGGGGCGGCCGGCTCGGGGCTGCGGGTGTGTCGCTTGCCGGCGGGGCTCGGGGAGAAGAAGGAGTAGAGGGTCTTTTGGCCGATCATCCCGAAGCCGACAAGGCAGCGAACGCGCACCGCCCGGGGACCCGCTAGGCTGGCTACTGCAGCGACCTCCTAAAATTGGCGCCAAAGGCCCGCGCATGCTCCGAGCGGGGGGCTCGGCGGGGGCGGGGTGGTCGGAGGGCTCAGTGCGCATGTGCGGGAGGGGCCGAGGCGCCAGGTGTGCGGGGTGAGGGGTGGGAGTGGCGCCGGCTGTGGGGTCCGGGCGCCCGCCCCTGCCTCCTGCGGCTCCCTCCTTGGGGCCTGAGTGAGCCTCGGGCGCGGTTGGCCGGGCTGTCGGTCATCCCTTGTCCGCAGCCTGTTTTCTAGGGCCTGGAGCCCACCCTGCGGGCCTGCGGGACCCTCCCCCGCCCCACACACCTGCGGGGTCTGGGCGCCATCTCTTTGTAGTGGAAATCCCGACCCTTTGGAAATGTAAATTGCGAGTCTAAACATTTCCTGCGGTTTCCAGGTAGGCTTAGAACAAAACTCTAGCTTGTAGAAAAGCTGGTTTCCTAGGGGGTTGGGCGGGGTGGGGGTGGGGGTGTCGGGCCCCTGAGACCCGGGCCTGGAAATGGATGCGTTCAGGACTTATTTGCGAAGCAGAGTTGAGAGAGAGAGAGAGAGAGAGGGGAGGGGGGAGGGAGGGAGGGAGGGAGGGAGGGAGAGAGGTCTTCCATCCGCTGGTTCACTCCCCAAATGGCCATAACGTCTGGAGCTGCGCCGATCTGAAGCCAGGAGCCAGGAGCTGCTTCTGGGTCTCCTACGTGGGTGCAGGGGCCCAAGCACTTGGGCCATCTTCCACTGCTTTCCCAGGCCATAGCAGAGAGCTGGATCGGAAGTGGAGCAGCCAGGACTTGAGCCGGCGCCCAAATGGGATGCTGGCACTGCAGGCAGAGAGGCCCAACCCAGCGCGCCACAGCGCCGGCCCCTGGAGGTGTATTTTAACCTTTTTATTTTGGTTTACTTTGTCGCTCCCCCTCTTCGTGGAGGAGCAACACAGGACCCTGCGCTGTTCTTTCGTCTGCTCGGCCCTCCCCGGGTTTGCTGCTGGTTCTTCCCGGGTTGGCTACCATCCCTTCCACCTCCGTGGAAGGGCAGTTCCCCCTGGCCGCATTCCCCCACTTCCGCAGGGGAGCAGCACACCGCCGGCCGGTTCTCTCGGGGGCTGCACGGGTTCCCTTAGATGTTCCCCATAGATGTTCCTGGTGCATGCCGTCTCTCTCCTCCTGTATAGTCCTCCTCCGCCAATCCCAACTCGGCCGCCCACACGCCGAGCACGCTGCTCTCCTCCAATCAGGAGCAAGTCCTACAGTTTATTAGTTGAACTGGAGGCAGCTGTGCGGAAGCTGTTTACTTCTCTCCCAACGCCATGTTGTGGGAGAGCAGATGCATAGAATAAGTCTTAATTTCAGTAACTTAGTCCAGTCCGGATTGCTCCCCACATACTTGAAAGGCAGAGAGCAAGGGAGCAAGCTTCCTTCCACTGGTTCACTCCCACATTTCTGCAACAGCCGTGGCTGGGCCAGGCCCAAGTCAGGGGCCTGGAGCTCCATCACGGTGTCCTACATGGATGGCGGTGGCCCAGACACTTGGGTTAAGAGTCCCAGGCGCTTTAGTGGAGAGCTGGATCAGAAGCAGAGTAGCTGGGATTTGAACCGGGCTCCGGTACCGGGCTCCGGTTCCGACCTCGCCACAATGCCAGCCCCCATTATTTGATTTATTTGAAAGGCGGGTGAGAGAGAGCTCCCACCCACTGGTTCACTCCCCAAATTCCCACCGGGGTCGGGGCGGGGCTGGGCCTCCCTGCAGGGACCCAAGTCCTGGAGCAGACACCGTCTGCCTCCCGCTGAGTGCAGGTTCCCGGGAAGCTGAGCCGGGAGATGCGGTAGTCGTCACACCTGCCCCAGAACCTAAGGCTTGGAGCGCGGCAGCACTTCCCGCAGTCCTCCCGTGCAGTCTTCTGGGAGGCAGCGCACGCCCGGGGGAGCCCACCCCGCATCCGGACGCGAGGACGCCCGCAGTAGCGGAGTGAGCCTTGGTGAGCCCGATCGCGGCCCTGCTCGCCGGGCGCCGCCAGGGGGCGCCAGGAGGCCGCCCGCCGCGCGTTCTGCGCTCCCAGCGGGCCCCGCTTGGACGCGGAAGCAGAGCTGCGGCCCGGGGCGAGCCTACGTCCCGCCGGCGGGGCCCCTGCTCGGGCGTTTACGGGGCGCCGGGGTGCTCGGCGCCGCGCCGGGTCCACGCACGCACGCGCGCCGGTGCTCATTCTCGGGCTCAGAAGCCGGAGTGCGCATGACCGTGTTTAATGGTTTGTGTATTTAGCTCTTGTCTCCTCCTGCGCTGTGCTGTTTTAACGCTGCGTGGACCGGACACACGGACAGAGAGACCCTGCTTCTCTGGGTGTCAGGCTCCCCAGCTGTAAAATGAGGGTCTGGGGCAGGGCTGGGGGGCAGGGGCCAAGAAGCTGCCCAGGACAGCAGCATCCAACCTGCGGGGGCCTGGGCTCCAGCCCCAGCTCAGCTCCTGACTCCGGCTCCCTGCTAAGGTGCACCCTGGGAGGCAGCCGCGGTGGCTCCAGTACCTGAGTCCCCGCGCCTCCGCCCCCCGTGGGAGACCGGGATGAGCTCCTGGCTGAGACCTGGCTGTTGCGGCCCTGTGGGGGAGTGAACCAGCAGGAGTGGGGGCTCTCCCTCACAAATGATGTTGGTTTTTGTTTTTGTTTGTTTGTTTTTGGTAATATGAGGGTTTGGATCAGAGATTCCAAATTTGACTATGGCATGTGACTTCCCAGGGGGAGTTTGTTACCAGGTCAGGTGCCTGGGCGCGAGCGCACCCCTAGGGGGCGCTGCAGGCCAGCTGTCAGCATAGCCAGGGTGAGAGACCCTGGACTAGGTGGTCCCCGCTGTCCATCTTCAAGGCGCTCTGCTTCCTTCCCAGGACGTGGTTTTTATACACTAACACGGAAGCGGGAGGAGGGAGGCTGGCAGAGTGACCCCTCCTGGGAACACAGTTTTGCATCGAGGACAGAGCCTGAGCAGTCCCTCGGATGGACAGATTCCTGGTGAAGGGGTCTCCAGGCAGCCTTCCAGGGGAGGGGAAGGAGGAGACCCGAGACAAGCCGGCTGCGGCGGATGGGGACGGGGAGCCCAGCAGCAAGAGGCCCCGGCGAGAGGCCGGCGGGAGCGGGGCCCACCCGGCAGACCCCAGCTGGCGGCACATTCGGGCCGAGGGGCTGGACTGCGATTACACCGTCCTGTTTGGCAAAACCGAGGCCGACGAGATTCTCCAGGAGTTGGAGAGAGAAGTGGAGTACTTTACAGGTAAGCAGAGGGGTGTGTGTGTGTGTGTGTGTGTGCGTGCACACGCCTGTGTGTGGACAGATTGGAACTTGGAAGCCCTGCGGGAGGGAGGGGTTTGCTAATGCAGTTGTCACACGCTCCCTGCACGTGGTGGGGGGACAGTGCTGGGGATGCCACCTGGAATAGGACAGGCAGGCCTGTCCACTGGGAGCCCCACCTGGAGGCGGGAAGCGCACAGAAGCCTGAGACCAGCTGACTCAGAACACTAGGCCCTTTCAGACGGCTCCTGGGAGATGGAATTAGGTGTTGGCTTAACTGCAAAAATAACTGAAACTCACGGACACGAAGGGTCTTGAAGATGTTCCTGGAAAATGTGCATTATGAAAAAACTACATGGATTTCAGAAATGGTTTGCACAAAAATAAATTTTTTAATAAGATTTTCATTTATTTGAGAGGTAGAGTTACAGAGAGTGAGAAAGAGAGACAGAGAGAAAGGTCTTCCTTCCATTGGTTCACTCCCCAAAGGCCGCAATGGCAGGAGCTGGGCTGATCCGAAGCCAGGAGCCAGGAGCTTCTCCTGTGTCTCCCATGTGGGTGCAGGGGGCCCCTCCACTGCTTTCCCAGGCCACAGCAGAGAGCTGGACTGGAAGAGGAGCAGCCGGGACTAGAACCAGCGCCTATATGGGATGCTGGCGCCACAGGCAGATGATTAACCTACTGCACCATGGTGCCGGCCCCCACAAAAATAAATTTCTAATGCTATTTCCCATGAACCTTCTGAAATACTCTAGCAGCTAGGGGTGCAGCCTGCAGAGAGAGAGAGAGAGAGAGAGAGAGAGAGAGAGAGAGAGGATTTTCCATCCGCTGGTTTACTCCCCAGATGCTCACAACAGTCAGGTCTGGGGAAGTCCAAAGCCACGAGCCAGGAACCCGGTCTGGGTCTCCCACACAGGCGGCAGGAATTCCTGGCTCCTAGCTCCGGCTGAGCCCCGCTCCAGCCATTGTGACCCCTGGGGAGTGAACCAGCAGATGGAAGATCTCTGTTTCTCCCTCCCTGTCACTCTGCCTTTCGAGTCAGTCAGTCTTCAGGTAGTGGGCTTCACCTGCTGCATCTCGGGCGCAGCCGCAGGAAGCTGGCTCGGAGGTGTGGACTAGCCAGCGGTCTGCTTCCCTGGGCTCAGCGCCGAGCCCACCACAGTGAGGGCAATGAAATGGCACAGCCTGTCCCCCGGTGATGGCCGCCTTGCTGACAGTCCCCGGTGGACGGGGCACCGAGTGGCAGGAGACAGGGGGCGCGTGTGTCTGTGTCCGAAGGCCTCCGTGTTCTTAGGAAGCCACCAGAATTCAATCACAGAGGCCCCAGTCTGAGGGCTCCCCCAAGGCCCGCCCTCTTAGCTGCCCCAGTCCGGGTGGGCGGGGCACCAGGTTACCCTGCAGGACACCGGGAAGTGGCACTGTGTTTCCTCCCATCTGGACACCCAGGGAGCGAGTGTGCAGCACTCACCTGCCTGGATTTCTGGGCTTGCGGCGGACAAGAAGGGCTCCGTTGCGTCCGCACAGGTGCGCTGGCCAGGGTCCAGGTGTTCGGGAAGTGGCACAGCGTGCCCAGGAAGCAGGCGACCTACGGTGACGCGGGGCTGACGTACACGTTCTCGGGCCTCACGCTGTCTCCGCGGCCCTGGATCCCCGTGCTGGAGCGTGTCCGGGACCGCGTGTCTGGAGTGACAGGACACACCTTCAACTTCGTGCTCATCAACAGGTGATGCCCCCTTGTTTCCTGTCCCTTCCCAAGGGGAGCCTTGGGGACCCCAGCACGCTGCCTCCATTCATAGGGTGGGTGATTCTCCAGGGCCCCAGGAGTGCGGTGCACCAGCAGAGCCCGGCTACGCGGGGCTGCCGGGCAACATTGCAGGCAGCGCCGAGTGTCCTGGGAACCGCAGGCTCATCTGACTGCGAGTGGCTGCCAGCCAGGGCTTTGGGTCTAGGGCACGGTTTTTCCGGTGGCCCCACGCCTGACATTTGGGGCTGGGTAACCCTTGGGTGTGGGGGGCCCGCCTGCTGTGGGGCAGATGGCCTGGCCTGTACCCGCCAATGCTGCTGGCACGCACGCACACCCTAGTACATCCTAGCAACCGGAAATGTCTCCTGGGTGCAGAGCCAGCCTGGTTGAGAACCCTGGGAGGAGGCGGAGGGAGGGGTAGCTGCTAACTACAGCGCAGTGCCTGTGGGTGTGGGGGAAGCTGTGGGTGTGCCTGGCGCTCGGGATCTGCGTTTTCTCCCATGCATCCGTGTGACAGTGGTTTACGGGGGAACGGACACAGCAATGCGGGACAGGAGCTTGGCTTCCTTCTTGTGTCTTCAAGATGAGATGACAGAGGCCCCGGGGAACACGGTGGAGCTGCTTGGGGCCCGGCTGCTGTGGGCCCCAGCCGAGGGTGGCAGACCCCACCGCCTGCGGGGAGAGGGAGGTGTGGCCAGGCCGAGTCTCCGAGCCGTGCCTGTCTCCTGGCTGCAGGTACAAGGACGGCCATGACCACATCGGGGAGCACCGGGACGACGAAAGGGAACTGGCCCCCGGCATCCCCATTGCCTCCGTCTCCTTTGGGGCCTGCAGGGACTTCCTCTTCCGCCACAAGGACTCCCGGGGCAGGAGCCCGGCCCGGCGCGTGGCGGGGGTGCAGCTGCAGCTGGCCCACGGGAGCCTGCTGGTGATGAAGCCCCCCACCAACACACACTGGTACCATAGCCTTCCCGTCCGCAAGAAGGTGCTGGCTCCGCGGGTCAATCTGACGTTCCGGAGAATTGTGCCTGCTAAGAAATAAAAGGGGTCTTAACAGTCACTTCTCGCTCTGCTTCTCTGCTCTCGAGGGAGCAGCATTGCTCACCACCGGGGAACTCAGGAGAGCTTTGATCAAAGCCCAGGTCGGAAAGAGGATGGATGTATCAAACAAAGCGTGTTTCAGTTATGCAAGAACCACACTGGGTTTTTTTCCTAACAAAATGATTCTTTATTGCTATAATACACAGCAGATACAAAAGTACCTTTAGCAAATACATAAATCAGCAATTACCACGGCATGAACTACGCGTTTAACTTAACTTAGGGTTTTCTCCAGAAGGAAGCTACTTACTTCATAAATAACTTACGGCTCAAAATCAGATGATCTGGCTACTGCGGAACGTCTACTAATTTACAAAATGAAGTCAGACAGAGCTGCGGCTCAGGCTTACGACCCGGGCCCCAGGCCGGCCGCTGACCACACGCGTGCCCACAGCCAGATGCTACGGATGCTCTGGCCCCGCCACGGGCTGTCCCAGGGCACAGCGGCCATCTCTCGCAGCTGCAACTTCGCAGTGAGTTTAAGGCCACATGATCAGGCATCCGTCCCACCGACTCGGCTAAAGCAGGTGTGTCCATCCCAACATCTCAGTCAAGGTCAGCCGCCGTGTCCGGGAAGCTCTCGGTAGTGAGAGGCTGCGTGCCGGGCCCTGCGGGGGCGGGGCAGGGTTCCCCCAGGCTGTCTGCACTTGGCACTGCTGCAATGCCCGGGCCAGGGGGCGCCGGCTCTCCCCGGCAGAGGCGTCCCTGTTCTTGGCCCTGCCACGGGTCACCTGGGTGGGTCCGCTCTACTTCCCAGTCCCTCTGGAGGGTCCTGGGAACCTGGTGTCCCTGACCCACTTTGTTTTTAATTAAAAATCCAAGTAAAACATGGCTACTGCGTGCACCGAGGTCCCTGTGCCCCGGGCTTCACTCCTTCAGCATTGGCCAGGAAATGATGCATGCGAGGCGTGGCGAGGGCTGTGGCTGAGGGCTCAACGCCATCACACCCGCTTTCCTCTCTGTGTGGAGCTCCAGATCGTGGTGGCCGCTGAGCCGAACCCCTCGCCAAAGGTCCAGAGAAGCTGCAGCCCCCGCCAGCCCCTCCCTCCTCGTCCAGCTCGCAACCATCGTGGGTTGTCCTTCCCCACAGCCCCGAGAGCGCCTCCCTGCGACTCTGAAGAGCTCCGAGTGTTTGATAAAGACACGAAAATACCCGTGCACGGGGATCCTGGCACAATCAGGAATTGTCTACAGCGTGGAGCAGGCGTGGGTGTTGCAAGGCCGCTAGCCAGTTCTGGCTGTGGGCCTGGTTTTATGATAGCTGCAGGCTGCAGCTGCATCGCGTCGTCCAGGATACAAAAGAGCAGAGCCCCAGGTGGGCGCCTCCTCTGCACGGGAACCCCTGGGCAGTGACCGGGCCTCGCAGTGGGCGGGCACGCGTGGCAGGGAGGCTTCCCGCACACCAAGGACGGGCAGGTAGGACAGCGTACAAAAGGGAAGGGAGAGTGTCTCCAGGCTGCTGCTCGCTCCTGCCGGCCTCCCAGGACCTGGGCGGACGGGCGCTCTTCAGCAGGGGTCTCTGTGGCTCTGAGCTCGGGGCCTTTGCGAAGGGAAGTGCTACAAAAGCAATCAGAGGCGAAAGGCACTTTGTCGTCGAAATTGTTGCCTTTAGTAATTTCATGAATTCTTGTCAACAAGCTTTGGGCCCTGCTTGTTAGACATAAAAGATCTCTGTTGACAGGTCAGGGGCAGACAAAGGTGGCTCCCTCCAGGAGCACCACGCGTTGCCGGCGTTGCCGGAGTCCGCTCGCTTTAATTACCTGGGCCGGGCCACGAAAGACGGCCTGGCCGCAGTGAAAGCTTTCCCCACACAGGGACTTCCCAGTGCGCATGAGCAGAGCCGTTCCGGAGCCTGGCGCGCTCCCCCACGTGGAACCTGCTCTTAGAACATGCCAGAAGCCTGAGGGGCAATGGGGGGGCGGCGACCTTGCCTTTTTCCCGGACACGTGGACGGCGCTGTCGGCTCCAGCTCTGGGTGGGACAGTCACTCCTCCGACTTGTACTCCTGGCTCTGGCGCTGCACCCTGGAGAGGACCCGCTCGTAGAAGAGCAGGTAAGCGCTGCAGGACAGCACCTCCTGCAGGCTGGCCTTGCGCACCGTGTCGTCCGACACCCACAGCCACTGGCTGCTGGTCGCCAGGGGGTTCTTGGCCGAAGGCGGGGACCGTCGGTAAGTGACGAAGTGTCCAGAGTGCATGTCCCCGTGGTGGACAACCACTGCCATCAGCCGGAAGAGGTAGGTGGAGGAGCTGAGAGAGAGGAGCGAAGCCCGGTGGTTTACACACACGAGAGAAAAAGGGCAGAGGACAGAAGAGTGCTGGCTGATAGACACAGTGGTCACTGAAGACAGATCTGTGCCCGCTGGAGGGGCCCCATGGCCGGTCTGTGCCTGTGTGAGTACTGTGCACATAGGGGTATACACGTACATGCACACGCACGAATACGTACATTTAGGTACTTTGAGAATTCTTATTTTTTAAAGGATTTGTTTTAGTTGAAAGGCAGAGTTATGGAGACAGAGAGAGAAACCTTCCATCTACTGGTTTACTTCCCAAGTGACCACAACAGCCAGGGCTGGGCCAGGAACCTGGAGCTCAAGCACTTGGGCCATCTGCTGCTGCTTTCCCAGGCCACAGCAGAGAGCTGGATCAGAAGAGGAGCAGCCGGGACTCGAACCGGCGCCCATATGGGATGCCAGCGCTGCAGGCTGCAGCTTAACCTACTATGCCACAACACAGGCCCCTTTAATTGTTATTTTTAAAGTGATTCCTATTTTGGACAAAATTCAGTGGGAATGTAGGACAGTGAAATACACCTTAAAAGGAAAGAAAAAAAATTGTGTCCGTGCAAAGCTAACTGCAGCTACTGCTGGAAGCCACAGCCCTCGGGGAGTGACTCACCTGTAGTCAGGAATGACGGGGAGCGGGAAGGGCATCGGGGCAGGCAGCGGCGGCAGCAGAGCCGGGGCACAGGCGCCGTTCAGGAACACTTGTGTTTTGGGGGCCCCTGGCGGACTGAGAACTGCAGGAGAGGAGGGGGCGGGTTAGGGACACGGCCTTGGTTCTGAGGACCCCGAGAGTTAGCTCCCAGACTGCCGCAAGTAGGAGGCCTGCTTCACTTCCTGCCCGGCTGCCCTGCAGTCTGGGCCTCACACAGGCCAGCCCGCTCCAGGCTGTGGCTTCCCCGCCCGGCCCTGGGCACCTCTGAGCCGCCTCTGCTTGCTGACAGTGCGTCTCTGCGTCAGGCGGAGGCTCGCTCACCGGCTTTGGGCCCCAGCTTCTCACCGCCAACACCGAGGGCTTGGCTAACTCTCTGTGGTGTCCTGGACTCCACCCATGCCCCGCTCCAGTTGTGCTAACCAGAAATGTCACCAGACACCGCCCAGCGTCCCTGGGTGAGAAGTGCGTGTCTAAACACTTCTGCCTTCTGAAACTGCCACACGAAGTCCTCGGCGTCGATGGAATAACTCAGTGGTCAGACAGCTCTTGCCCTTTCTGGCGCCCTGGGTCTTTACCCACAGGCACCACGCTCTGAGCGCCAGCCACCCCACACCCCAGCCTGGGGGAAGGCCTGTGATGTAGACAAGAGTTAACCTCGGCACAGGGTGACCAAGGGCAGCTGCAGTCTTCCCAAGATGACGGCTCACCAGGCCACGTAACTGTGGTCTCAGGGCAGAACCAGAGGCTGCCTCGGCAGGAGGCGGAGGGGGCAGTACGCAGGTCAGCAGTCGTGCCCACAGCCACACAGGCCAGTGTGTCCTCCTCACCTGTGACTCTCAAGAACCCGACGCGTCAGACACCTTGAAAAATCTGCCCTGGGGGCCCGGTGCTGTGGCCTAGTGGGATAAGCCTCTACCTGCAGTACCAGCATTCCACATGGGGGCCGGTTCAAGTCCACTTCTGATCCAGCTCCCTGCTAATGGCCCGGGGAAGCAGTGGAGGATGACCCAAGTGCTTGGGCCCCTGCACCCATGTGGGAAACCCAGAAGAAGCTCCCTGGCTCCTGGCTTTGGATTGGCCCAGCTCTGGCCATTGCAGCCATTTGGGGAGTGAACCAGCAGACGGAAGACCTCTCTGTCTCCTCCTCTCTGCCTCTCCTTCTCTCTGTAACTCTGCCTCTCAAATAAATAAATAAATCTTAAAAAAAAAATAATTCTGCCCTGGAACCACACCCGAGTTCTGCCATTTGCTGTTTGCCCTGGACTCAATCACTGAACCTCATGGACCCCCGATTTTCTCATCAGTCTGAGGCTGCTCCCCACTCCTGTGCCTCCCTGGGACCCACAGCAATGGCTGCCTCCGTGTGAGGGCAGTAACGGAATGGGTCAGAGGAGGTGGTAACAGAGCCATCGACCAAGCCAGGAGTCCAGAGACGCCAAGCCGGACAGTCCTGCCCACGTGGCCCATGGAAATGGGGAGAAGGGAGACACAATCCCTGGTACAATGTGAGCCATCGTCACTTTGAGGGACAGGAAGCGAGGCTGCACGCCCGCCTGTGACACGGTCTCACGGCCCAGCCACCTCTGTCTTTTCCCCTGGCCGCAGAAATCGCTCCTACTCCACCATCCGTCCTCATGCCGCAGCTCGTGACCTCAGGGCCCCGCAGGTGGGGAAGCCAAACCCTCCCCTCTGCTCCGAGAAGTCCTGCGTGCGGCTGCAGCTCCCTGGCATGCACCTGCTTTGGGGCCGGGCAGGTCCAGCGCGGGCCCCGGGCTCTCGCTGTGCTCGGGCTTGTGCTGCCGGGCCTTGTGGCCCAGGAGGCGGTACTTGTAGATGTCCATCATCAGGAACTCATTGAACTGCACGTGCTCGTGCCGCTTCAGAGGCGTGCCGTGGCTGGACCAGCTCAGCCGCTGCAGGTGGATGCAGAGACACTGGGGCAGCTGCGGCGGGGAGAGAAACCAGAGCAGCACGGTGGGCTCAGGCAGGCTCAGGCGGCACGGGCAGCCCTCGAGAGCCACGGCCCCGGGGCCCGCGGGGCGCTCACCTTCCCGAGTTTCAGCTGCTTGACGAACGTGGTCCTCTGGTGCTCCACCTCTGCGCCGTCCAGCGTGCCCTTGGCTTCGAGCTGAAACAGAAACCACAGAACTCGGCCACAAGCCCTGGAATGTGGGGAGCAACCCGGACTAGACTGTTACTGGAATTAAGACTTGTTCTGTGCACCTGCTCTCCCACAATATGGCGCTGGGAGAGAGGAAAACAGCTTTTACGCAGCTGCCTCCAGTTCAACCAATAAACTGTAGGACTTGCTCCTGATTGGAGGAGAGCAGCGTACTCGGCGTGTGGGCAGCCGAGTTGGGATTGGCAGAGGAGGACTATAAAGGAGGAGAGAGACGGCATGCACCAGGAACATCTAAGGGGAACATCTAAGGGGAACACCTGTGCAGCCCCCGAGAGAGCCGGCCGGCGGTGTGCTGCTCCCCTGCGGAAGTGGGGAATGTGGCCAGGGGGAACTGCCCTTCCACGGAGGTGGAAGGGACGGCAGCCAACCCGGGAAGAACCAGCAGCAAACCCAGGAAGGGCCGAGCAGACGAAAGAACAGCGCAGGGTCCTGTGTCGTTCCTCCACGAAGAGGGGGAGTGACATAATGGTGCCGTGACTCGGATATGAAGCCTAGGCAGGGTTTAGTGTCGTTCCTCCACGAAGAGGGGGAGCGACATAATGGTGCCGTGACTCGGATAGGAAACCTAGGACGGATATGAAACTTAGGAGGGAAGAAACGGGAAGAAATGGGAAAATTTCGGAGAGAGAGACTAGCAAACAGCCTAGGGAAAAGCCGGACGAAAAAGGTGCCGGAAGAAGCTATTGAAAGCCTAGGCATAGACTCGGATACGGACTACGGGGGAAAGCTGGGAGAAATCTCTAAGGTCGAAAGCGAAAGTGAAAGCTAGAACAAACAGACTCGGATGCGGACTGTGGGGAGAGGCCAGGAGAAATGAGGGAGGAGTATTGTTGGAGGAAAGCTTGGGGAAATATACCGGGTAGAGAAAAATGTTAGGGAAATTGAAGCCGCGGGGGGCAGGCTGAGGCGGAGACGAAAGCCACTTTGGGATTCTCAAGTTAGCCCGGGAATAGGGGGTGAAAAGTTGAAACCAGAAGCGGAAACGTAAGCCAGATTGGGATCCGTCTGATTAGCCCGGGGAGCAAAGGATGGGAAGCCGAATCGTGGGGCGGAGACGTGAGCTGGGTTGAATTCGCCAGGTTAGCCCGGGGAACTTAGATTGAATACTAGTGGCGGAGACGTGAGCTGACGCTGTGTGATTCGCGGAGGCTGCCGCACGCAGAGAGAGCGTGCGGGGCACAAGTAGATAGGGAACGCTGGGCTAAGTGTGAGACCGCGGAGTGTGCGCGCAAAGCCGAGCCGCGCAGATGAGAGAGGCGCGGGCTGAAGCGGCTCAGAGCCGGAAAGCCGCCGAGAGGCAGCCTCGGGGCGGGCGCCGGGAGGCCGCAGGGATAAGAGAAATAGAAGTTTAGAAGTAAAGTGAGAGAAATAGGAATGCTGGAAGATAGAAGTGGAATGGGAGAGATAGGAATGCCCGGAGATAGAGAAATAGAGAAAGAGAAAGGCCTCCCCACAACACAGCAATGTGAGAGCTTGGATTCGGTCTGCCTGATTAAGTGAGGCGATGAGCACCTGCGGGCGGCTAGCAGCTTATGCGCCGCAGGTCACCGAAGACAGGCACGAATTAACATCAGTAAGGCCTCCCCACAATACAGCAATTAGGAGGCTTGGATTCGGTCTGCCTGATTAAGGCGGTAAGCACCAGCAGGCGGCTCGACCAGAGTGTGAGCCGCAGGTCACCGAACACAGGCACGCATCAGCGCCTAAAAACCTCCTCACAACATGGCGAAGAGAGGACCCGGATTCGGTTTGCCTGATTGATAGGACTTGTAAGAACCTGTGGCAACTCTAGCAAGCAGAGCAGAGTGTGTGCCGCGGGACACCGAAGACAGGCGCGTATCAACGCCAAAAAATAAAAAGAAAGGGGGATCTGTGGGGAGCAGCTCGGACTAGACTGTTACTGGAATTAAGACTTGTTCTGTGCACCTGCTCTCCCACAATATGGCGCTGGGAGAGAGGAAAACAGCTTTTACGCAGCTGCCTCCAGTTCAACCAATAAACTGTAGGACTTGCTCCTGATTGGAGGAGAGCAGCGTACTCGGCGTGTGGGCAGCCGAGTTGGGATTGGCAGAGGAGGACTATAAAGGAGGAGAGAGACGGCATGCACCAGGAACATCTAAGGGGAACATCTAAGGGGAACACCTGTGCAGCCCCCGAGAGAGCCGGCCGGCGGTGTGCTGCTCCCCTGCGGAAGTGGGGAATGTGGCCAGGGGGAACTGCCCTTCCACGGAGGTGGAAGGGACGGCAGCCAACCCGGGAAGAACCAGCAGCAAACCCGGGAAGGGCCGAGCAGACGAAAGAACAGCGCAGGGTCCTGTGTCGTTCCTCCACGAAGAGGGGGAGCGACATAATGGTGCCGTGACTCGGATATGAAGCCTAGGCAGGGTTTAGTGTCGTTCCTCCACGAAGAGGGGGAGCGACACTGGAACAAGACGTCCCCGAGAGCTGCAGGTCGCCCAGCGCTACCCCTGCACACACACGGCACCCGCGGGCCACCTGCTAAAGGACCCGGCTGCCCAGGGCCTGGGGGCCTGTCTCCCCGCCCCCCGTTGGGCACCAGCAGTGAGTGGAGACAGACTGAACCAGCACAGGAACCCTGTCACCGGGACGTCATCTCCTCTGTTCACTGTCTTCAACAATGGCTCCACGAAGTCAGCGCCTCGTATATCTGGCAATGGAATTACTTAGGGGTGCGGGGGACCTGACAGCTTAGGGCATGCGTGTCCCATCTCAGATCACGACTTCCACACTTCCTTTAAAGACTGGGGATGAAATGACACTCATCGGGGAGAGACGAGGCCCAAGTCAGTAACGTGGAAAGGGAGTGGGCTGAGGGGAGCCCCGGCACCCGAGGGTGGACAGGCCTCTGGGGGCGACGCCCCAGGCCGGACACTCACCCTGGTACAGTTGTCGCACACGACATCACGCACGGATTCGGACGAGATGAAGTGGTGAAGGCAGTGGTCCAGGGTCAGCGGATGCCCCTATAGTGTGACAAGGAGAAAATCCGTGTGGTTTACAAGAGGGCTGAGCCGGAACTATCAGCCGATGACCTGGGAGCCCAGAGCGGTGTTTGGCTTCTGTGGGCCGGGATGAGGCTTCGCAGTCACAGCCATGTCTCCTGAAAGCCCACGGCACCCGACTGCCCCTACTGGCCGACTCGCAGGCAGGACACAGCATGGCAGAAAGCCAAGGTCTTGTGCGCCGTGTGCACACTGTGCATGCACACACAGCCTTGCTGCCGCGAGAGGAAGCCACCTACCTTCATCTCCCCCCAGTCAGGCCAGGGAACCACATGGCAAAGTCAGGGCGGCGTGCCACCAGCCATGTGTGGTAATAACACACGGTGCCTCTAGGCCCCCCAACTGAGATGCCGCAAAACAGACCCCGCCATAGCCAGACACGGTACATACCCACGTAGCAGCAGGAATGCTTAGTGAGAGGCTATCAAAGGTGTCAAATCGAACAGGACTCTGAAACAAATATTGCAGAAAACCCACATGAGGCTCTAGAGGTAGGAGATACACGGCTGGGAGAGTTTCATATTCAGGTGCCCAACATGAACTTAATAAAACATTCCTACTAGGAAGCAAAATCTGTGAAAACATACCTTTTTTTTTTTTTTTTTTTTTTTTGACAGGCAGAGTGGACAGTGAGAGAGAGAGAGACAGAGAGAAAGGTCTTCCTTTTGCCGTTGGTTTACCCTCCAATGGCCGCCGCGGCCAGCACGCTGCGGCCGGCGCACCGCGCTGATTCGATGGCAAGAGCCAGGTGCTTTTCCTGGTCTCCCATGGGGTGCAGGGCCCAAGCACTTGGGCCATCCTCCACTGCACTCCCGAGCCATAGCAAAGAGCTGGCCTGGAAGAGGGGCAACCGGGACAGAATCTGGTGCCCCGACCGGGACTAGAACCCGGTGTGCCGGCGCCGCGAGGCGGAGGATTAGCCTAGTGAGCCGCAGCGCCGGCCCGAAAACATCCCTTATAAACAAACACAAGAGGCATGACACTGCTAGACCATCAGGGGCAGCCACGTAGGGATTCTACCCTAAGAGAACAGCCAGGGACCCACATACAGAGACACTCATCACTGTTATTTGCGACAGCAAACCTCTGAGAATAGCTGGGACTCCTTGGAATGATTAGATGGAGTCTGGCATGCCCACCGAACAGAATATTTGAAAAAACACAGCAGAAAGACACGTGCTTCACGTGGGACCATGTTCCTGTTATACTGCTGGTTGTACAATAGTGGCTAAAACAGGGTGAGGGTATCTGCTTTGTGGTAATGGCAGTTCCCTGGCTAACTCTCCCTGCTGATGGTAACAGCTATAAAACATGAACCCACACAGAGCCACGTGAATGACTGGGCAGTAACCAAAGCA
Organism: Oryctolagus cuniculus; assembly: GCF_051225735.1. NCBI lineage: Eukaryota > Metazoa > Chordata > Mammalia > Lagomorpha > Leporidae > Oryctolagus > Oryctolagus cuniculus. Next base: position 22,230,089 of record NC_142887.1, on the reverse strand, counting down.
GCCAAAATGCAAAAGAAGTCGGTCCTTGGAAAACCAGGAACTCCGAGGGTGAGAGTTGCGAGTTGGTAGCTTTTCCGCCCAGTCTGTGTGGTGCTGGGTGGTGGGAAGCAGTGGCCTTGCAGGACAGAGGTGCTGGGAGACAGGGCAGGGGAAGGCCCAGGAGGATGGGAGCCACAGCGAGGATGAGCCCCCAAATCTACGTGTACACTCGGCCCATCCCAGGACCCTTCACCAACCCCCACGTGTGTGGGGAGGCCTCCTGGAGGCCTGCTGAAGAGCAGCAGCTAGAAGTGAAGCAATCTGAGTGGGGCTCTGCTGCCCGGTGTCGGGACACAGCCCGAGCCCAGCAGGGTGATCTCACCACGTACACAGAAAAGGTGACCCCGTGAGCGGTTTCCATGAGCTTGACGGTGGCACTCACTCCACAATTCATACGTCCAACAAAGCATCACTTTGTACACCGTAAATGTATATGATTTGTATTTGTCAGTTGTGGCTCAATCAAGCTTGAAAACATCCTGTCTATGAGCTATCCATTTCTACTCACTGGGCCAGCTAGAACCGAGGCATCGGATGGTGCATGCATGGGCGAGGCTGGGCAGACACCGGGACCTACAATGGTGCACCCATCTGGGTACCTGGTAGTTCCCCGAGGTCAAGCAGGGAGTTACCCTGGGAGCTATGGATTCATATACACCCAGCTGAAACCAAAGCACGCACACCTCTATGCAAAAGTGCGCACACACACGTTGATAGCAGACAAGTGGGAAAGACCCAAGTGTCCACCCACGGATGAGCATGTGGCAAGACGTGCTCTCTCCGTATGAGGCTTTGGTACCTGCTGGCATCTGCTCCATGCTTCCACACAGGAGACCCTTAGGGAAGTCACGGTGAGCGATGCCACCGGCCACAGAGGGCGATCCCATTTGGATCATTTGGATGAACTGTCAGAATGGGAAGAGCCTTGGACAGAGGTGGACTAGTGGCTGCCAGGCTGGGGGAGATGGAGAGAATGGGCCTGGGGCTTTTGCAGGGTTGGGGAGTGACTCAAATGTTCTAACACGGATTGAGGTGACAGCTGCACAACTCCCTATTTTTGCATTACGTTGGACATTTTCCATAATTGCTCTAAAACCTCAAAAGCAAAAAAAAAAAAAAAAAAAAAAAAAAGGCCGTCCTAGAATCTGACTGTTGTGAGGACAGACCCAAGCCTAGGGCAGGATCTCCCACCCCTGCACAGGGGCCTGGGGCTGCTGCTCGTGGTGCAGAAGACGCCCAGGGAGAACCAAGGGACAGGCTACCACTAACCAAAGGGGAATAGTTGGGCCACCAGCTGTGCAGGGCTCAGGCAACCGCAAACGCCACTCACGGAGGCCAGCTCCCCCCTCCCCCCAGGGTCTTTCCACGAATCCCGAGGGAAAACCCGGCCAGGAGCGCTCTCGCACTGGGGCTGGCTTTACCTGGTGTTCGCAGTGTTTGCAGACCATGTTACTCGTGAGCCGCCCGTGGAAGGGGTGCTGAGACTTCCAGTGCGGGGCCGAGGGGTGAGGCGACCCTGGAATGCAAACGCCCTGTGCTGTGCCACTTTCAGCCCTGGGCACAACCCCCTTACTGCATGCGGCAGAAATTTAGGCTTCTAAAAGATTTATTTATTGGAAAGGCAAAGTGACAGAGGAGGGGAGACAGAGATCTTCCACCCACTGGCTCATTCTCCAAATGGTTACAACAGCCAGGGCTGGGCCAGGCTGAAGCCAGGAGTCTGGAATTCCATCCGGGCCTCCCACAAGGGTGGCAGGGGTCCAAGTACTTGGACCACCTTCTGTCGCTTTCCCAGGCCCATCAGCAGGGAGCTGGATTGGAAGCGGAGCAGCCGGGGCTCGAATCAGGGCTCACATGGGATGCCGGCACTGCAGGCAGTGGCTTACCCTGCTGTGCTACAATACTGCCCCCAAAACCCCCATTTAGGGACTGGTGCTGTAATGCAATGGGTTAAGCCAGGACGCCGGCAGCCCATGTGAGCACCAGTTCAAGTCCCAGCTGCTCCACTTCTGATCCAGCTCCCTGCTAATGTGCCTGGCTACTGTGGGCATTTGGGAGTGACCCAGCGGATGGAAAATCTCTTTCTCTGTCTCTCTCTCTCTCTCCATCTCCCCTTCTCTCTGTCACTCTGCCTTTCAGATAAATCTTTTTTTTTTTAAATAAAACTCTCTCTTTAGACAAAATGTTCTCAAAAAATACACTGAAATAGATTTCATCATTGATGTCCATGAAAGACACGCCATTCCTTTATAGAAGAACTTACAAGGGCTTCACAGGTGGTTTCTGTATAATGGGTACAGCCAGGGTTTAAAAAACGGTTTGTGTTCACTAAGGTTGGCTTGTTTTTTTTTATGCTGCTATGTTTTTACAAAGACATGCTTTAAAGGTTCGAAATGTCAGGACGCACACCACAAGTGAATACTCCATACGATGAGATGAAGCCCTGACTTACTGAGAAAAGCCGAGGCTGGCCAACGGGCCTGTCACTTGGCTAAGACAGGGGTTGGGGGACGAACCACTGCCGAGACAAGGGCTCTGCGGGGCAGCCTTGGGCTCAGCCCTGGCTCTGTTTGGTGGGTGCTCCGTGACCCGGGGGGTCTATTCTGCCGCTGTGGGCCTTGGGAGGGCTGATGGGGGTCACTGTTCCCCTACCCTGCTGGCATCAGTACCTTCACAGTGATGTCTGAGGCTTAACCGAGACACTGCGATGCCTGCACACGGTACGGCTGCAGACAATATCTGTTCCTCTTTCCTATGCCCCATGCTTGAGTCGTGCAGACAGTGAAGAACCGCAGGGAAAGCGGGCCTAGCTGGACCTGCCGAGGCCGAGACAGACTCGGCTGACAAAGTTCCTCCCAGCCACAAAGACGGCCCTCGTTGCGAGCACAAACGTGTCAGTGGAGAAGGCATGGGGCAGGGCGGGGGGTGAGCCAACCCCGAGAATCACTGGCAGCTGGCTTCAACACCCAGGTGCTTTTGCAAGGCTAAGCTGGGCTGCAGGTCACCAGAAAAAAAAAAAAACAACAAACCAACAGTTCTGAAACAAGCACACCGTGGTGTGATGTAGCGCGCCAGGCCTCGCGGGTAACTACCTCTCGTGCGGCAGGTGATTCGTTTAGGCGTTGCGTCTGACGGCTGCTGTTGGGGGAGAAAAGACACAGGCTGAAAGCCTCCTGCAGCCCCCTTCCTCGCCTTCACCCCCGCCCTGAATGAGACGAGCGGCTGGGCACAGGGCGCAGAAGCCACACAGAGCTGGAGCTTCTCAAAGCAGCATTCTGACCGCCCCTGCCCAGCGGGCTCCCATGCTCCGCCCCTTAGTAAGGGAGGCCTGCTCCGGGCTCCAGCAGGCCTCCCCACTGCCGGGCAATTCTCACCAACTCCCACACTATCCCAGGAGTGAGGATTCCTTGCGCCCCTGCTCCCCCCCCCCCCCCCCCATTAAATAGGGACGATAACTCCCTCTTTCTGCTCAAAGCCAACCCGACGGCAGCTGCCAATCATTTCAGGCAGCAATGACACTGCCCAGTGCACGTTCAGCACCTGCCCCGGCCTCACTCCCGCCACCGATTTGTACCGGGTCTCGCCTCGAAGGCTGGGCAAGGATTACAGCTGCGTCTCCGGCACTTGTTAGCTATGGGCAAACAGCATTCACTGCACAGACGTGAACTGCCGCGTACCTCCAGGGAAAGCACGTCGAACAAGTGTGTGACCCGCGGCTGGCGGTCCCGCTCGTCTTCCAGCGACGACGTGATGACGTGGAATAACTCGTGTGCATCCTGTCAGGGGCAAAGCATCCTTCAGAGGCCTGGCGACGCAAGGGCTGGGGCAGCAGCAGCCCTCGGCGCTCGCCGCCAGGAGGGCCGTGCGCCTCACACGGGCAGAGTTCGCTCCTGCTTTCTCAAGGCCCGGCTCACGGACAGACACACCCTAGGCATCTTCAGAAGACTCAACGCAGAGGCCCAAGAGGCGAGAGGAGGAGGAGGAGGCTGGCGGCTGCCTGCACGTGAGCCAGCGCCGCTGAGCTGGGCTTGCTTCACGGAGGCGGCCTTGACCTCTGCTCCACCCAAGTCCAGAGCACTGTTTGTTTTTAAACTGTGCTAAAGCATGCACAGCACACAGTGAACTGTCTTGCTTAATTTTATTTCCCTCTGGTTCCCAGGCCACAGTGGCTGGGCTAAGCCAAGCCAAAGCCAGGAGCCAAGAGCTCCATCTGGGACTCCCACACGGGTGCAGGGGTCCAAGGACTCGGGCCATCTTCTGCTGCTTTCCCAGGCCATAGTAGAGCTGGATCGGAAGTGGAGCAGCCGGGACTCGAACCAGCGCCCACATGGGATGCCAGCACTGCAGGCGGAGGCGTCACCTGCTACGCAACAATGCTGGCCCCCATCTTGCTTATTTCTAAGTGTGAAGTTCCAAGGCACTGAGTACGTCCACAACATGGTCAGCTGCACCTGTCCACCTTCAGAACTCTCCAGCACTCCCCGACTCAAAGTCCACACTCACTCGGTTCCCCCAGCCCCAGCCCAGCGGCCACCTCTGCTTTCTAGTCTGAGCAGTACAGGCAGCACGTGTGGGCAGTGTCACCCAGTGACCGGCTTAGGCCACTCGGCACCCAGGTGGGAGCTCAGGCCACTCGGCACCCAGGTGGGAGCAGGCCTCTTTCTAGGGCCCCGTCGCATTCCACCACGAACGCTGAGGACACGGGGGCTGCACCAGCTCTTCGGTTACTGCGAATGATGCAGCTGTGCCCATGGGTGTGCAAGCCCCTGTTCCAGCCCCTGCGCTGTGTCCATGAGTGTGCAAACCCCTGTTCCAGCCCCTGCGGTTGTGTCCACGAGTGTGCAAACCCCCGTTCCAGTCCCTGTGGCTGTGTCCATGAGTGTGCAAACCCCTGCTCCAGCCCCTGCTTTCAATGCTTTTGGCTGTGTCCCCGGAAGTGGAATTGCCAGACGGTGAGGATCGACTCCAGTGGTGTTCTCCCAAAAAGTCAGTGCTGGGAGGGGCAGGGTCTCAGGTGGTGCTGGCCCTCCCCAGGCCCTGGGCTCCTACTCACTTCACCCAGGCACGGCAGTGAGCAGACACGGGGCAGGGATTTGGTGCAGCGGTTAAGATGCCTCTCTGGGTGCCCGCAGCCCACCCTCGAGGGCCTGGCTTCAAGTCCCAGCTCCATTTTCAACCCCAGCTTCCTGCTGATGTGCATCCTGGGAGGTGGCGGGGGGGGGGAGGGGCTCAAGGACTTGGGCAGGGGGGAGACTCCGACTGAGTTCACGGCCCCCGGCTGTGGCCTGGCCCAGCGCCAGGTGTTGTGGGCATTCGGGGAGTAAAAACAGTAGATGGAAGATCTGTCTACCTGTCTGTGTCTGACTCTGTCTTTCAAATAAATGGAAAATAAATAAATATTTATTTATAAAAAGCTGACTTTTCTCTTCAGCCTTCCTGGCCTACAAAGCCTGCCATGGCTGACTGCTGTCCAAGAGTCCCGCTCTCCTCCTCGACCCCTCTCCCTCACCTCCTGTGTCTGGCCCAGCCTGCAGCACACGAAGCTTATTCCTGTGCAGGCTAGGCCCACGCCTCCACGTGGATGCCCCTTCTCCTTGTCCAAAGTCGCCCCCACGGCCCTCAACCCTGGCCAATCAGCAGCAGTCCTGCGGGCTCCATCTCCCCAACACACCCCACCCTCCAGCTGTGCCAGCCAGGCCAGGACCACTGCAGCACCCCCGGCTTTCCCCTCGGCTCCCACTCCTGGCCCCGAGTCCTTCCTTTTCAAACCCACGTCAGCTCACATCAGTCGGCTGGTCAGAGCCCTCCACTGCCCTCCCTGCACCAGAGTGAAAGGCCCGTCCCTGCCCCGGCCTCCCAGCCCTGCTCGCTCAGCTCCTGCCAGCCTCCGCCACCGGCTCCCGCACTGCCCTCCCCGCTGCTGCCTGGCTGGCCCCTTTTTCTGGAACACTCTGCCCCAGGTCTTCACGGGTCTCACAGCTCAACTGAAAACGCACCTCTGCAGGACACCAGAGGCAGCATCCTCCTCCTCTCTTGCCCCTCCCCTGCCCCGAGGCTCTATCCTATCCTCCTGTTGGGTATCGTATGCGCACATCCTGAATCCACTGCTGCTGTCTGTCCGCACACGTCTGCATCGGCCTGTGGTCCTGTTCCTGCCCAGTCCTCACTTAGCAAGCAGGCGTTGCCTCCTGGGCTCATCACAGCTGGTAAGGGAGCAGCGAGACTCAGACACAAATGAGGCTCTTGCCCTTGGGGGACTCACAATCCAGCCATGCTATTGCCAACAGCACTGGTGCTACAGGCCCCGCCCCGGGAGCCGGGAGAGACCCAGCTCCCCCTGGGACCCACCTTTGGAGCAAGTCCCAAGAGAGGAAGGAGTCAGACCCGTGCCTATCCCATCAGTCAACACCTACCTACTTGGCCTGGAGGGAAGGGGCAGTGGGACAGAAGGGGGCGGAGCTGGAGCGGATGCGCTGCACTCCTGGCTCTGCTGCTGAAACAGCTGCGTGGCTTTAGGCAAATCCCTTCACTTGCCCGAGCTGCGGACGAGGCCCAGGCTGGACGAGAGCAAAGCCAGCCACGCCACGCTCTGCGTGCTGCACACTGCACACTCCATGGCTCAGCAGCTGCTGGGGCTGGAGATGCCACAAACAGCTCTATGTGCTGGGTCTGTGATGGAGGGTGGGACTTGGGCAAAAGCCCTTCTCTCAGTGGAGAGAAATGGGAAGTGCACTAGGGGGAGGGGTTAGAATGTGTGTTCCCAGCATCCAACTGGGCAAGCCAGGCTGTCTTCTAAGAAAGTACAGCTCTCCACACGCGACATGGCTCAGAGCAAGGCAGAACAAGGGAACGGGAGCTGGGAAACCCCCCCACCACTGCAGCCCCACAGTTTGGGAGGCTCGGGGGCCACGGCCCTGGTCATTGCCTGGTCGGCAGCGGCAGAGGATGCCCTCACAGACTGGAGAACGCTGTCCTGTCCAGGTGGCTGGGAGGAGGCGCCGGGAGCTGGGAACATTCGGTGCTGTCCAACACAGCACAGAAATCTGCAGCCAGGCCAGGCCCCCAGTCGCCAGGACAAAGGATTCTCCTGGCTATGCCCGGCCGACTGCTGCACTCACCTGTTCTTCAAAGGAAGAGATCTGCCACCTGTACATTCTAAGGACATCCAGCAGGCAGCTTGCATCCAGGACCTCATCGTCAGTAACTTCCTGGCCGGACAGAGCTGCAAAGAAGAGGGTACGACAGTTATCAAACTCAGCAGCACCACGACCAACCAGAAAGCGTGCACAGTGTGACCCACCGAGGTGAGCTGAAGACTGAGGGCCTGGAGCTCACCTTGGGAGGAGCTCTCCCGCATCCGGGCCCCTGTCGTCCCGCCTGACACTCAGTCCTCCCTCGGGTCTTCACCTCTGGTGAATGGGTGGAATTTCTCTCTTTTTAAAAAGGATTGAGGGGCCAGCACTGAGGCTCCGCGGGTTCAAGCCCCCACCTGCAGCACTGACAAACCAATATGGGAGCCAGTTCAAGTCCTGGCTGTTCCACTTCCGACCCAGCTCCCTGCTAATGTGCCTGGGAAAGCAACAAAGGATGGTCTAAGTGTTTGGGCCCATGCAACCACATGGGAGACCCAGAAGAAGCTCCTGGCTCCCAGCTTTGGCCTGCCTCAGGCCTGGCTGTTGAGGCCATCTGGGAAGTGAACCAGTAGATGATCCCTGTCTCTTCTCTCTCTCTCTGCCTTCCAAAGAAATAAAATAAATCTTCAAAAATAAACAAAAAAGACTGATTGATTTAAGAGGCAGAATGAGAGAGAGAGAGGTATCTTCCATCCACGGTCCACTCCCCAGATGCCCACACAGCCAGGGCCGGGCCAGGTCTCCCACATGGGTGGCTGGGGCCCAGTACTTGAACCACCCTCTGCTGCCTCCCAGCCACATTAGCAGAGAGGCAATCGGAAGTGAAGAGCCGGGCCTCACGCCAGCACTCAGATGTAGGACGCAGCCATCACAGTGGCGGATCACTGGCTGCGCCACAGCACCATCCGCAAGTGGATCTTCCACTGTCACCGTCAGCACATTACAGCTGCAAGGCCCTTACTGAGTGCAGTGCCTTTAAGTCCCAGCCCTCGGGGGCCCCGTCATCGGGTCCGACCCCACAGGCAGGGCTGAGCTCCACTCCCCAGCACCGCCTCATGCCAGCGGCCTCGGGTTGCGTCTGCTCGCATTTCTGTTTCTGGTCACAGGAAAGCACGGAGCTGCGTGTGGAACTCAGAGGGCCTGCCAAGAGGCTGTCCTTCGGCCCCGAGCAGGACCAAGCCCACTCTGCTGGGCTCGTGCATGTCCACTACAGTCACAGAGAGCAGGCCTGGTGCTCCTCCCCAAAAGGCTGGCCAGCCCACACCCGGGGCTCTGCGGCCAGTGTCTGCCGCAACTTCTCCATGCAGGCAACACTGAACAAACAGGCATGGCTGAGTGCCCGTGAGACCACACGGACAGGGCCGGTGTTGTGGTGCAGCCGCAGAAGGCCTGCACCCCAAATCGCAGTGCCAGTCCCAGTCCTGGCTGCCCTGCTTCTGATCCAGCTTCTTGCCAATGCACCTGGAGAGCCCACAGCCGTGGCCCAAGTGCCTGGGTTTCTGCCACTCACACAGGAGACCCAGGCTCCTCGGTCTGCCTGACCCAGCCCTGGTTGTTGTGGGCTGTAAACCAGTGGACCTCTCCCTCTCTGTCTCCTCCTGTGCTCTGCCTTTCAAATAAATAAATCTTTTTTTTTTTTTTTTAAAGAAACTTTATGTACAAAACAGGTGGTGGGCTGCATGCGGCGGTGGACTGGTGGGCCGGCTGCTGCTCTTGACCACCTGCTCTCAGAGGGCAGCATGTGGGACAGACAGAAGCAGGAGCCTGCCATCTCAGGGGACTCTCAAAGCTCAGTGACTCCAGACAGAGCAAGCCAGGTTGTGCCTTCTCTGACTGCAGAGAATCTGAAAGACCCTTAACGGCCGCAGGCTCCGGAGGATCTGCACACCGCCAGTCCCCGCCTGGCCCACCCCCACCTCTGAGCAAGGCCAGTGACCCGGGCAGTGGCCGGAGAGGAAGCAGAGATGCAGGCAGCGGTGCTGGGAAGACCTGGGTCTGGCCGCACAGGTGCAACTATAGCCTGGGACTGGCCCTCCGCCCCCCAAGAACAAAGGAAGCAGAACTGGGAAAGGGGCTGTGCCTGCCTTTCTCCCTCACCCCTCAGGCAGCCCTTCTGCCGGGGTTCTCTGTCCCAGGGGAAACTGTGATGCCTCCTTTAACCCAGTTTTGTCCAGCACACACAGGGCGCTGTGGCGATGTCCACTAACACGTTCCCAGCCTATGATGCAACCACGTGACTTTTCCAGAATCTACCGTGCAGAAACAGGTGCTCACCTGCCCAAGGGGGCGTGTACAACAATGTGCAGCTGTAAGGACAATGAGGTTTACAAATCCCTTATGAACATCCGAGAAGGGATTAATATCCAGAATATACAAAGAACTCCTAAAACCCAACACCAGAAAACCCCAAACAACCCAATTCAATGGGCAGGGGACTTGAATAAGAGAGAGAGCCAAGAGAGATCAGAAATGGTAGATATGCACATGAAAAAAACTGTTCAGTGCCTCTTACTGTTAGGGACACACAGATGGAAACCACGAGGAGATATCACTTCACACGCACCAGGACCTGGAACAAGCATCGGGGAGGTGCAGACCCCAGAGCCCTCACGCAGTGCCCAGCCTCATCACACAGCACAAATCTGTGATACAGCGACACCACTTCCTGGGATGCACCCCAAAGAACTAAGCTGGATCTCCAACAGATGTGCGCACACCAACACCTGCAGCAGCGCGGGTCACAGCAGCCGGGCTGAATACCACCCACGTGTCCTCTGCCCCGTGAGTGGACAGACAAAACGCCGTGTCCACACACGATGGAACAGTATCCTGCCTTAGAAAGGAACAGAGCTCCCACAGGGGCTGTGACGTGGGAGGGTATTATGTCACATGACATAATCCACTCAGAAAATGACAGCTATTGTACAATTTCAAACTCACTGAGACAAAAAGTGGAAGAGTGCTTCGGGCACTCGGGAGCGTGTGTTTCGGGGGCACTGAGCTTCGCTAGGGGCTGACGAACAGCAGCTTGGGGGGAGGGGGGATGCGCTGATGGATGCACCACACTGTGACTGCACTCAATACCCCTGCACTGTGGCATTAATTTAAAACTGGTTGGGGCCAGCGCTGTGGTGCAGTGGGTTAACACTCTGGCCTGAAGCACTGGCATCCCATACGGGCACTGGTTCGAGACCCGGCTGCTCCACTTCCGATCTAGCTCTCTGCTATGGCCTGGGAGGGCAGCAGAAGATGGCCCAAGTCTTTGGCCCCTGCACCCGTGTGGGAGACCTGGAAGAAGCTCCTGGCTCCTGGCTTTGGATTGGTGCAGCTCTGGCTGTTGCGGCCAACTGGGGAGTGAACCAGTGGATGGAAAATCTCTCTCTCTCTATGTAACTGACTTTCAAATAAGTAAATAAATCTTTAAAAAAAATTAAAACTGGTTAAAACGGCAACTTTCACATTATGGATACTTGAGCACAGTTTTTAAATGGGCAAAGGACATAAGGAAGCAATTCACAGATGAAAACACGCATACGGATGAGCTCACAAAAAGGAACACGAATGACGCACAGCAGGTACGTAGCTGCTGCACCACACGCTCGCCCTCAAGTGCTTCAAGTTCCCACGAAGACGATTTATTCGTGTCTTACACGTATAATTAAAAATTATTTCTAAAATGACGAAATAGTGGGCCGTTGCTGCAGAATAATGGGTAAAGCTGCATGCCTGGGATACCAGCATCCCATAAGGGCCCCGGTTTGAATCCCGGCTGCTCCACTTCTGATCCAGATCCCTGCTGATGCACCTCGGAGAACGGTGCAGGACGGTCCAAGTACTTGGAGCCCTGCTGCCCATGTGGGAGACCAGTGTGGAGTTCATGGCTCCTGGCTTTGGCCTGGCCCACACTCGGCTGTTGCAGACATTTGGAGAATGGACCAGCAGATGGAAGATTTCTGTTTCTCTGTTGCTCTTGCAAATAAATCAATCTTAAAAAAGAAAGAGAAGCAGAAGTAGGGAAGGAAGCGTATGAGAGAACTTCAAAGAGTTACTGGAAAAATGGATTTAAAAGTTGGGCTTATTTGGCACAAAAATATTTTGAAATGATTTATGCAAAGGTTCTTCAACAGGTTTGTAAGAAATGTGTATTGTGAAAAAACTGCATGGATTTTTAAAAAGTTGCACAAGAATAAACATCTTTTAAAACATTTTTAGCCGGCGCCGTGGCTCAATAGGCTAATCCTCCACCTTGCGGCGCCGGCACACCGGGTTCTAGTCCCGGTTGGGGCGCCGGATTCTGTCCCGGTTGCCCCTCTTCCAGGCCAGCTCTCTGCTATGGCCAGGGAGTGCAGTGGAGGATGGCCCAGGTGCTTGGGCCCTGCACCCCATGGGAGACCAGGAAAAGCACCTGGCTCCTGGCTCCTGCCAGGATCAGCGCGGTGCGCCGGCTGCAGCGGCGGCCATTGGAGGGTGAACCAACGGCAAAGGAAGACCTTTCTCTCTCTGTCTCTCTCTCTCACTGTCCACTCTGCCTGTCAAAAAAAAAAAAAAAAAAAAAATTTTTTTTTTTTTTTTTTTTTTTTTTTTTTTTTTGACAGGCAGAGTGGACAGTGAGAGAGAGACAGAGAGAGAAAGGTCTTCCTTTGCCGCTGGTTCACCCTCCAATGGCCGCCGCTGCAGCCGGCGCACCGCGCTGATCCTGGCAGGAGCCAGGAGCCAGGTGCTTTTCCTGGTCTCCCATGGGGTGCAGGGCCCAAGCACCTGGGCCATCCTCCACTGCACTCCCTGGCCATAGCAGAGAGCTGGCCTGGAAGAGGGGCAACCGGGACAGAATCCGGCGCCCCAACCGGGACTAGAACCCGGTGTGCCGGCGCCGCAAGGTGGAGGATTAGCCTATTGAGCCACGGCGCCGGCCAAAAAAAAAAAATTTTTAAAAGGTTTATTTATTTATTTATTTGAAAGGCAGAGAGAGAGAGAGAGGGAAATCTTGCATCTACTGGTTCAATCCCTCAAGGCCACAACAGCCAGCGCTGGACTGAGCGAGGAGCTGCATTGAGTCTCCCCGTGGGTGGCCACCACCCCTGCCTCCCAGGGCCGTTGGCAGGACGCTGGATGGGAAGCAGAGGCAGCGCTCACCGCCAGGCCCTCCACACAGCATGCAGGTGCCCCAAGTGGAGGCTTCACCAACCCCGCGCCACAACGCCCAGCCCACCCTGCGTTTTAATTCCACATTCCCCACGAGCTTTTGGAATACTCCTCGTTCACACAGGTGAGCCCGGAGGTCAAGGCTAAGCAACCCTCAGTTTGCACGAGGACTTCACGTGGACAGCTTTGCACACGGTCTGTGGAGTGGTTTCTTCCTTCCTTCCTTCCTTCCTTCCTTCCTTCCTTCCTTCCTTCCTCTCTCTCTCTCTCTCTCTCTCTCTCTTTCTCTCTCTTTCTCTCTCTTTCTCTCTTTCTCTCTTTCTCTCTTTAACAGTAAAAGATACTATCCTCAAGTCACCACTTTTGCAGAGGGGCACACTTGCTTCAAGAAGAGGTCTGTGTCAAGGTCACACAGAGGTCACATAGCGGAATTCCTTCATGAAGCAACACTCAGCTGGGTGTTTTGTACATCCAGGTTTTTTTGTTTTGTTTTTTTTGACAGGCTCTGGCTGTGAGCGTCTTTTCAACTTGATACTCTGCAGCCCACGCCCCTCCCAAATTAAAAAGCAAAAACAAAAACAACTTCCCTAAAATGATTCTAAGCAGCTGCGGGCCTCGGCTCCTCCCGTCCTGTGCTGGCCACGCACGCTGCTCCCCCTCGGGGTGGGGCGCGGGGAACATCCCAAGCAGCGGTCACACACCATGCATGTAGTGTGTTCTGCATGATGCCCACGGGATGGCAGCAGAGATCCCAGGGAAAACACGCCACTCCCACGGTCAGAAAAGTGATCAACAAAGAAGGCCCACGAGGGGCTCCCTCAGACCTTCCCAGGCAAGATACACCCGAGTCGGGGCCGGTATCAGCCAGTCCCCGGGGGGGCTGCTTCCGGGACGCCAGATCGCGGGCCTCTGTTTCTAACTATCTCCAGGCGCCAGGTCTCAGATGTGGGGTCGCGAGCAGCAGGCTGCCTCCCCGAGAGACTGCACTCAGTGACACCCCCAGCAGCACAGGGAGTTGCCCGGATTTGGTGCTGAACCTTTGCTGACGGGCCCGAAAATGGCAGTCTGATGTTCTCTGTGTTTCTCTGGTGAGGGTCACGGAGGCTGCCCGAGTGCCCGGCGGCCGTGGGGAACGCCTCTCTGACAGCCTTGCGTCTTCAGCGGAGCTCCCCTCTCTCTAACTGAAATGTTGTCCAAACCTGTGTGCGTCTTATAGCACCGCGTCTGTGTGGCAGCGAGCTTTCCCCTCCTTAAACAGCTGCTATTAAACCATTCTTAAGTAAATGGATCTTTCTTTGATGTTTTTTTTAAATGCCTGTTGCTATCTACTGAGCTCTTGGGGGGTTTCTTTGTGACGCTCTGTATGATCTTATTCTACCAAAGGCTACTGACGAGCCCCTCACCTGCCATCACCCAGGACCCCCCAACTCCACCCTCACCTGCCATCACCCCCAACTCCACCCTCACCTGCCATCACCCCCAAACTTCACCCTCATCTGCCGACACCCCCAACTCCACCCTCACCTGCCGTCACCCTGGACGCCCCCAACCCCCGTGAGCCCCCGGCACGGTACCTTTCAGCAGGCGCAGCAGGGTCAGGGACAGGTACTGGTGTGGGGGCGGCTCCTCCTGCTCCTTGGCGTACTGGGCGGTGAACTCCTCCAGCCACTTGATGAAGGCGGGGCAGGCGGACAAGCCTTGCAGCAGGGAGTTCATGAAGCAGGTGTTCCCCAGATTGACCAGGCCCGGCACGAGCCCTGAAAGAAGAGCAGGGGGCAGGAGGGAGGAGCACGTCACGTGGGACAGGGGCAGGGTCTCGTCCACAGGGGCCTGGGGGCCAGGCCTGGTCTGCAGGTGCTGCCCCGGTAGACCGGGAGGGACAGCAGGAGAGGTCGCTGTGATCTCTGACACACGTCGTGGCCTCCACGGCAGCTCAGCCAGGAGTGAGTGAACGAGCACTCACTGCCGCCTGCGCGTTCCCTGGCACCTGCCGCCTCCCCATCCTTCAGAAGCGAGCCGAGCTCCTCAGGGCAGAGCACACCATCCCCTTGGTCTGCCAGGACAGCGCCGTCGTCCTCACCTGCGCCCACACTGGGAGCCCTGCGTCTGCACTGAGGACACAGCTCCCACGGTTCGACAGAGAGAACACACCCGACCCGCAAGGTGGGCGGCTCCTCAGCATGGTCTGAAACTTTTAGAGTTGACTGTCGTATTATTATTATTATTTTTTGACAGGCAGAGTTAGACAGTGAGAGAGAGACAGAGAGAAAGGTCTTCCTTCCGTTGGTTCACCCCCCAAATGGCTGCCATGGCTGGTGCGCTGCGCTGATCCGAAGCCAGGAGCCAGGTGCTTCCTCCTGGTCTCCCATGGGGTGCAGGGCCCAAGCACTTGGGCCATCCTCCACTGCACTCCCGGGCCACAGCAGAGAGCTGGCCTGGAAGAGGGGCAACCGGGACAGAACTGGCGCTCCGACTGGGACTAGAACCCGAAGTGCTGGCGCCATAGGCGGAGGATTAGCCTAGTGAGCCGAGGTGCCGGCCAGAGTTAACTTTCAAGGTTTTAAAACTCTACCTAAATTCTTTTTTTTTTTTTAAATTCATTTGATTTTTGAGAGGTAAACTTTTTTTTTAAAGATTTATTTATTTATTTGAAAGAGTTACCCAGTGACAAAAGGAGAGGAAGAGAAAGAGAGACAGAGAGAGAGGTCTTCCATCTGCTGGTTCACTCCCCAATTGGCCGCAATGGCCAGAGCTGCACTGATCCAAAGCCAGGAGCCAGGAGCTTCTTCCAAGTTTCCCATGCGGGTGCAGGGGCCCAAGC
Organism: Oryctolagus cuniculus; assembly: GCF_051225735.1. Classification (NCBI taxonomy): domain Eukaryota; kingdom Metazoa; phylum Chordata; class Mammalia; order Lagomorpha; family Leporidae; genus Oryctolagus; species Oryctolagus cuniculus. The sequence goes on along the minus strand of NC_142887.1, from coordinate 22,214,954 downwards.
CCTTGGGCCATCTTCCACTGCTTTCCCAGGCCACAGCAGAGAGCTAGATCGGAAGTAGAGCAGCCAGGACTCGAACTGGTGCCCGTATGGGATGCCGGCACCGCAGGTGGCAGCATTACCCGCAACACCACAGTGCCAGCCCCTAAATTCTCTTCTATAAATGATGGTCAGGAGTTCAAAGGATGCTCTGCAAAAGGAACTCCTGTATTTCTGTTTCTTTGTTCTCAAAAAAATTGGAACTGTATTGTAAACATCCCACAAAGAATGACGACAATTTAGTCCAGTTTGTGTCTTTGTCAATGATTGTTTATGAATGATAACTGTCAAAAATATATTTTATAAGTTAAAAAAAAGTAATCACTGAGAGAGACACCATTGTACCCATTCTGATCAGACTTTCTGCAGGGACAAATGAGATCTGACACACGTCCCTCTACTACTGAAGATCTTTCTAAAAAAACTCTCTTATTATAAAAGTTCTGGGGCTGGCACTGTGGCACAGCATGTAAAGCCACAACCTGCAGTGCTGGCATCCCAATTGGGCACTGGCTTGAGTCCCGGCCTCTCCACTTCCAATCCAGCTCTCTACTATGGCCTGGAAAGGCAGTGAAAGATGGCCCAAGTGCTTGGGCCCCTGTACCCACATGAGAGATCCGGAAGAAGCTCCTGGCTCCTGGCTTTGGATCAGCTCAGCTCCGGCCATTACAGCCATCTGGGGAGTGAACCAGCAAATGGAAGATTTTCTCTCTCTCTGTCTCTGCTTCTCTGTAACTCTGCCTTTCAAATAAATAAATAAATCTTTGAAATAAATAGATAGGGGCCGGCGCCATGTTGCAGTAGGTTAATCCTCCACCTGTGGTGCCGGCATCCCACATGGGCGCAGGTTCTAGTCCCGGCTGCTCCTCTTCCAATCCAGCTCTCTGCTGTGGCCTTGGAAAGCAGTAGAAGATGGCCCAAGTCTTTGGGCCCCTGCACCCACGTGGGAGACCTGGAAGAAGCTCCTGGCTCCTGGCTTCGGATCGGCTCAGCTCCAGCCCTTGTAGCCATCTGGGGAGTGAACCATCGGATGGAAGACTTCTCTCTCTGCCTCTCCTCTCTCTATGTAACTCTGACTTTCAAATAATAAATAAATAAATCTTAAAAAAAAAAAAGATGTCTGTTTATAAAGCGAGCATTTAAGTTTTTTAAAATTATTATTAATGAAGACCCTAACGCGGGAGCTCCCCCGTGACTAGCAGCTGGTCAGAGCAGGCAGACACACCACGGAAGACACGATTCCCACGTCCACGACAGCAGGCAAGGCGGCCACGACGGCGCATGCGCCACCTCCAGCCAGCGGGGCCCCAGGTGGAGATCCCTCCACCACAGTGGGCTCCTGAGTGGGCGTGGCAGCTGCGAGAGGAAACCCGGGAGCCCCCGCAGCGCCTCGCAGGGGCCGACGGCAGGGCCTGGGCCCGGCTGCGCTCGCTCCTACCTTTCCTGCGCTTCTTTCTCTCCGTCACCGGCCCCCAGATGACGTAGATGCCCGCCGCGAGGGCCGCGGCGATGCCGCCCAGAACGCCCCAGTTCCTCATGACCTTGTACCTGAAAAAGAAAGCGCGCTTACCAGCTGCCCGCATCCCAAACGCCGCACGCCAACGCACGGACGCCAGCAAGGACGGCACAGGCGGCAAAACCCCCACCAAGGACCCGGCCTCCTGCTGACGTCCGCTGACCGGGCGGCTGCACGAAGGACGCCACGGCTTCAGGATTGAAACGTGAGTGGGAGCCCGACCTTCCCAGAGCCTCGCCCTCCTGCTCGGCCTCCCACCCCCTGCACGCCGGACGCCACGCCAGCCACGCTCAAGTCCCGGGCTGCCCGGAATACTCTCCCCCCGGCTTGGCTCGCTCCTGCACCTGCCTTCTCCGCTCCTGGGATCCGGAGCCCTGTGCTGTACCCAGTTCCACTCACCCCCTTTCACACAAGGTCACTGCTCCCCTGTCTCTCGTCCATCTCTCTCAACTGGATTCACTGTCTCTGAGGGCCGCGGACTTGTCTGTTTTGTTCAATGACGTATCTCATGCCTGGCAATTAGTGGGTTCTCTGTAGAAAGGGAATTCTAGGGGCTGGCACTGTGGCACAGCAGGTTAAGCCACTGCCTGTAATGCTGGCATCCCACATGGGTGCCAGTTGGAGTCCATTTTTGATCCAGCTCCACTTCCCCCCGCCCCACAGGCAGAGTTAGTGAGAGAGAGAGAGAGAGAGAGAGAGAGGTCTTCCTTCCGTTGGTTCACCCCCCAAATGGCCACTACGGCTGGTGCGCTGCGCCAATCCGAAGCCAGGAGCCAGGTGCTTCTCCTGGTCTCCCATGAGGGTGCAGGGCCCAAGCACTTGGGCCATCCTCCACTGCCTTCCTGGGCCACAGCAGAGAGCTGGACTGGAAGAGGAGCAACCGGGACAGAATCCAGTGCCCCGACCGGGACTAGAACCCGGGGTGCCGGCGCCGCAGGCGGAGGGTTAGCCTAGTGAGCCGCAGCACCAGCCTCAGCTCCACTTCTGATCCTGCTCCCTGCTAATGTGCGTGGGAAGAGGAAAGAAGGTGGCCCAACGACTTGGGTCCCTGCCGACCATGTGAGAGACCCTGATGGAGCTCTGTGCTCCTAGCTTTAGCCTGACCCAGCTCCAACTGTTGTAGCCACTTGGGGAGTGAACCAGCGGACAGAAGATCTCTCTCTTTCTCTCTGTCTCTTCTCTCTCTGTAACTCTACCTTTCAAGTAAAAACCTTTAAAAAAAAAAAAAAAAAGGAACTCCTTTAGAATATTAAACATGGAGAGGGTATACAATAAAGGGTCTTATGAGTGCTTAAAAAATTAAAGATTTCTTGATTCCAGGCTTGAACACTGAAGTCATTCTTTCAGTACACAGTTTTTCTAAAGTTAAGTGCCTCCGCCAAGTTAGCCAAAGCACGTCCTCATACCAGGATCTGGATCACGTGACCTTGGCTTTGACCTCAGGTCAGCCAAGAGTCACTGGACATCACAGTGGCTCTCCCTTACACCAATCAACATTTTTTCGTGTCATAGCTGGTAACTGAATTTCAAACACATTTTTGTGCTTCTAAGACAGAATCAATAGATTTTGTACAGAACTTGGTTAGGAAAGTGGGGTCAGGGGCCGCCCTTGTGGTACAGCAGGTTAAGCTGCTACCTGGGACGCCAGCATCCCACGTGGATGCTGGTTCGAGTCCCGGCTGCTCTACTCCCGATCCAGCTCCCTGCTAATGCCCCTGGGAAGGCAGCAGAGGACGGCCCCTCTGACCCATGGGGGAGACACTGATGGAGCTCCAGGATCCTGGCTTTGGCCTGGCCCAGCCCCCGCTGTTGCAGCCATTTGAGGAGTGACCAGCAGATGGAAGATCTCTGTCTCTCCTTCTCTCTCTCTAACTCTTCCTTCCAAATAAAATACATAAATATTTTAAAAAGAAGAGGAAGAAAGTGGAGTCACATGAATCTGGCTCAATCTTTGCTGTTTCGCCCCCTAAGCCTCCGCTTCCCCATCTTTACAATGGGCACAATCGGAGGGACGCTGTGGGGACGGACCAGGCCTGACGCACAGGCTGGGGTAAGAGCTTAGCAAACATTAGCTGCTGTATTAGGAAGGCTTCTCATTCCAGGTTCACCCATCAAAGCCACTTGTGGGGTTTCTCACTGCATCACTGTGCTTTTACGCAACACACACTCCCAGAAGTCCCCAGCAAGGTTGAAGAATTCTGTCCCTGCAGGGCTAGGGCACTTTGCTTCAAAACCCTCTCATCAAACACAGGTGTTCACGCACACGCACCCCGAGCCAGGCACTGTGACCCCGTCATCTCTTTCTGCAAACAACAACCCCACGAGGCGGCTGCCACCACCACCCGCGGATTCAAACTCAGAGCCAAGGCCAAGCCGGTCACAGCGCGTCAGAGGACACGGCCTGAAACCACGCGGGGTCCGGCTCGCCACTCCGTGCTTACAGTCCTGGAGGTGGAGGAATGGGACTGGAGGCAGGACTGGCCGGCGGGCAAAACCCCAGGAAGCTCCAGTCGTTAGCAAAATGACAGGGGGGGAGGGGGGCTGGGCGAGGCGTCAGCTGGCTTTTCCTCCCGGCCATGCCACCAGCTGAGCTTAGGGGGGCTCAGGCCAGGCTGCCTCAAAGCCCATTCCCCACGCACAGAATGGGGGCCCTGGGCAGGACAGCCTCGGGGGCGCCCAGCCCTGGGATAATGGGTGCGTTAGCCCTGCTCCAGTTCCAGAGGAGGCGGATCCACGTGTGCAACAGGTCTCAGCCATTCAGGGTGGGCAGCGGGGGCCTGGTGCTCAGCTCTGCCCAGCCCTGGGGGTGGGGGGAGGCAGTGAACAGAAGGAGGGGGTCGCAGGCTCTGACAGCGACAACAGGGGAGGGGCTTGCGGGGAGGAGCCCCGCGCGGGATAGCGAGCCTCCAGGCCGACTTGGAGAGCCTGGCCAGACCGGGGGACCCTGGCTGGGGCAGGGAGGGGGACAGAAGGGTCGGGGTCCCCCCAAAGGACTGCGGGGTCCTGGCAGTCTCGGGGCGGTGGGGGGTGGGGGCACGGGCAGCACTGTCAGAATTCGGGCTTTGACAGGACCGTGGCCCTGGGGGTGCTGGGGCCCACCCTGGCTCACGGCGCGGGTCGGGGGCTGACTTTCCTTCCCGAGGAACGCAGACAGAACTGGGGCTGCTGGAGGCCCCGAGAGGCCTGCGTCCTTTCCGCCTCGGTCCCGGGCCCCCGACCCTGCTGGACGCAGACGCCTCCGGAGCACCCCCTCGGGCCTGCGGACCCCGACTGGGGCGTGAGAAGGCCGCCAGAGGCCCGGCTGGGCACCCCGATCCTGGCCTCTCCGGCCGCCCCGCCCCCAAAGCTCACCTGACTGCGGCCCCGGTCCGCAAGAAGCGCTGGATGGCCCTGTCAGCTGCGGTCATCGCCGCCCCAGCCCGGGAACTGAGCATTGCGGCCGAGCCTGAGGCCCGCTGCCGCCCCCGCCGCGACCGCTGCCGCCGGACCCGAAGGCTCCTAGGGCTCCAAGCCTCCCAGGGCTCCCCAGGCGGCGGAACCCACGGCCACGTCCCAGATCCTCGGGGGAAGGTAGGCCAACGGACGCACGCCCCCCCCCCCGTCCCCGTGAGGACCGGAAGTAGCTACCACCGGAGACCAATAGCTGACGGACCACGACCTGGTTCTACCTTCCCCTTAGCAACGGGCGCCGGCGTCGGTTGCTAAGGGAGGTCCGGGACCCTCGGGTCCTCCTCGTTTAGATTTTGCCCAGACACAGCGCTCCGAAGAGGGACCTTGGGCCATGGTTTGAGATTTTCAGTGTGGAGAGGGAGGCCACTTTTCAAAGGTGAGGTCTTGCACGTTCAGTTGTTCCTGTGGTCAGCGGAAGTGGATGGAGAGGGAGGGCCTGCCATGGCGGTGGCGCGTCTCTGACAGCATCAGCAGGGCACCCGCGGCGATCGTAGCCGCCACGCTTACTGCTGGCTTGGGTGCCGGGGTACTGCTAACATGGCACGCCCCTTATTCACATGGACTGTTCACACCGACCACAGCATCGCCCACATTCACATCCCAGGAAGCCCAGGACATTTGGAAAAGTATCAAGTCTCTGGATACAGCTCGAGAGTGCCTAGGGAGCTGTGAGATCCGTCAAGTCTGCGTCTGCAGAACAAAGATGTTCAAAACAAATAGAATGAGACCCACTCAGGTGATTAAACTTGTAGCCAGACTCAAGCAAGAGGTGAACCTCTTAACCGTGTTTTACCGGGAATAGGCGTGCGGTGCAGTGGTTACATTGTCACCCGGGACGCCTGCAACTCTGAGTGTCTGCTTCCAGTCCTGGCTTCTCGGTGCTTCCGATTCAGCTTCCTGCTGGTGGACACCCTGGGAGGCAGTGGAAGATGGTCTGAGTCGTTGGGCCCCTGCACCCATGTTGGAGACCTGGAAGAAGCTCCTGGCTCCTGGCTTTGGATGGGCACAGCTCCGCCTTTGCAGCCATCTGAGTAGTGAACCAGTGGATGGAAGACCTCTCTGTCTGTCTCTATCTCTCTCTGTAACTCTTTCAAATAAATAAGATAAATCTTAAAAAAAAGAAAACACTGTCATATCAATGAGATAATTTACCATATGTTTTTGTGCTAGGTATGTCTCAACTTGGACCACCCACTACCTTTCACGTGCTCCGTCTGTGGCCAGTGGCTGGCTACCCACTGGACAGCACTGCTGATGGAGCATTAGCACCAAAGAGATTTTTCCTTTCCACGTAATCACTTTTGCAATTCCAGACCAAGTAATTGCACCTGCTTTAGTAAAAAAAAATTAACATATTAGCTCAGTGATTCTCAAAGTGTTTTGTCTTTGGATCCCTTGAAATTGTTTTCTTGTTCATGTGAGTTCTATCTAACCATTTAAAATTAATTGAAATTGAGAAATTGTTTTTGACCCCTTACATAAAAGTATAATTTACAAGGCAAAGTTTGCTTGTTTTTAGTTTACAATTCTGAGTTTCTATAAACACAGTCACGTAACCAACACCACAATCAAAATGGAGAATCACCTCTGCCTTCAAATCCCCCCCCCCCCGTCTCTCTGTAATCAACCCCACCACCCACCTCCAACCCTCGATCATGTAAAAACCTGGAGTGCAGGAGCAAACGTTCTGTTAGAAGACAGAAGCTCGACCCAATCAGATACTGGAAAGCCCTGGGAAACATCTGGGGTAAGTCACGAGTGAAGGAGAGAAGGGAAGGCAAACTGTGTCGTAGTCTTGACCTCAGTAACCCCCGAAAGGACTATGGATACCCTCAAGGAGCCTGAAGTCCACACTTTGAGAGTCACCACTTCAGCCCTGCTGGGTGAGTGCCCTCCACTCCCATTGCAAGTCTGCTCAGGGCTCTGCAGTCCAGACCACTGGAAGCGATTGGCATTTATAGAATATCCATGGTCAACCACTCCACAGGTGTTTCCAGCACACTGCATGCTTTATCTCATTTTTAAATGAGAGAGAGAGAAACACTAGCACTCCCATCTGGGGGTTTACTCCCCAAATGCCCAGTGGAAGTCAGGAGCCAGGAACTCCATCCAGGTCTCCCACGTGGGTGGTAGGGACCTACGTACTTGAGCCATCACCTGCTGCCTCCCGGGGTGCACATTAGCAGGAAGCTGGATCAGAAGCAGAACTGGGACTCGAACTAGGTACTCTGTTGGTGGATGTGGGCATCCCAAGGAGCCGCTGACCCCACTGAGCCACAACACCCACCCCAAGATGCTAAACGGCACAAGCCAGCAGTTAGTGGACTGCTTTTCTCCACTAAGAGGGCACTCACTTCAGAGCCTCCCAACCCCACCCAGACAGAAATCCTGTAATCAGGAGTCAGAATCTCAGCCTAACAGATGTATGCAGTTGTGTGAGTCACAGCTGCTTCTTTTCTTAACCAGGAGGGGCTCTCAGGAGCCAGCTCCCTTTGACAGATGAGGAATCAGGGGTCGCAAACCATTCCTCACCAAGCCCCTCCTCTCCCTGCAGAGACGCTGGGTTCATGGCCCACTGTCTGCTGAGAGCATTGACTGTGGCAGCAGCATGAAAAGAAGCTGAGTGCAGTAGCCCCAGGACCCTGCAGACCCTGGACCCACATTTCACACTGAACAAGGCTGACACTTGCAGCCCAGAGGTTCTTGTAGGAGGGCTGTGACATGAATTCCCAGGCCAGGCCATAAGAGACGTTGCTGCTTCTGCTTGCTTTCCTTGGACCCCTCGCTCTGGGTGAAGCCAGCTGCTGTGTGGTGGAGGCACTCAGGCAGCCATGGAGAGGTCCATGAGGCAAGGAACTGAGGCCTCTGGCCAACCGCTGAGACCAACTACCCAGCTGTGTGAGTGCGCCATCTGGAAAGTGGTCGTCCAGCCCCAGCAAGCTGTTTTTTTTCCTTCAATTTGAATTTTAAGGTCAAAGAGAGACAGACAGACAAAGATCTTCCCTTTGCTGGTTCACTCTCTAAATACCTGCAACAGCTAGAGCTGGGCCAGACCATGCCAGGAGCCCAGAGGTCAGTCCAGATCTCCCAAATGGGTGGTGTGGACCCAGCTTCTCAATCCATCGCCAGCTGCGTCCCGGAATGTGCATCCACAGGAAGCCGGAGTCAGAGCAGGGCAGGGACTCAAGCCCAGGCACTCCCAGGAGGGATGCGAGCCCCAGGCAGGGTCTTCACCACTGTGCCAAATGCTCACCCCCACCAGACACGTGTTTAGAATGAGACTGAGCCCTGGCTGACAGCTGCCTATGCTCTCGTGGGAGACCCTGAGCTTGAACCACACAGCTAGGTTCTGTTGGACTTCTGGCCCACAGACACTGTGTGAGATAATAAAATTCTTTCTTTTCTTTAAAAAGATTTTATTTGAAAGGCAGAGTTACAGAGAGAGCGAGGAAGGGGGGGAGGGAGGAGAGAGAGAGAGAGAGAGAGAGAGAGAGAGAGAGAGAGAGATTGCATCCACTGGATCCCTCCAAATGGCCACAACAGCTGGAGTTGGACCAGGCCAAATCCAGGGGCCTGGAACTCCATCCAGGTCTCCCATGTGAGTGTCAGGGGCCTAAGCACTTGGGCCATCTTCTGCTGCTTTCCTAGGCACATTAGCAGGGAGCTGGATTGGAAACGGAACAGCTGGGACTGAAACCACTACTTACACAGGATGCCAGAGTTGCAAGCAGTGGCTTAACCCACTGAGCCACAGCATGGGCCCATCTATCAGCTTCTAAGATGCTAAGTTGTGGGCCAGTGTTATGGTGGGAGACCTGGATGAAGCTCCTGGCCCAGCCCTGGCTATTGGGGCCATTTGGGAAGTGAATCAGCAGATAGAAAGTCTCTTCCCCAACTCCCTCTGTTTCTCTCTCTAACTCTGCCTTCCAAGTAAAATAAATCTTTTTTTAAAAAAAGTGATGCTAAACTGTGGGGTAATTTCTCATGTGATAATAACCAATACATTGGAAACCACGTTCCTCAAGGTTTAGGCCTCACCCCGTCTACCTGAAAATCCCAAGTTGCTTGTTTTGTTTTGTTTTTGGACAGAGTGGACAGTGAGAGAGAGAGACAGAAAGAAAGGTCTTCCTTTTCCATTGGTTCACCCCCAATGGCCGCTTACAGCCTGCGCGCTGTGACCAGCGCACCCCGCTGATCCAAAGCCAGGAGCCAGATGCTTCTCCTGGTCTCCCATGAGGGTGCAGGGTCCAAGCACTTGGGCCATCCTCCACTGCACTCTCTGGCCACAGCAGAGAGCTGGCTTGGAAGAGGGGCAACCGGGACAGAATCCGGTGCCCCGACCAGGACTAGAACCTGGGGTGCCGGTGTCGCAGAGGATTAGCCTAGTGAACCGCAGCACCGGCCTCAAGTTGCTTGTTAATAATGTGGGTTGCCGACACCATCCTAGGCAAGTGGATCAAAACGTGGCCCAGGAATCTGGGTTTTGACACATTCCTGGCACAGTTTCCCTGGACTCCGACAATTTCCCGACCTCCACCACCCTCCCCTCCCATGGCAGCCTCCACCTCCACCACTTTATTTACTAACCTCCAGCACACAACTGTCTTTAAAGTTCTTTTCAAACATTTCAGGGGACGGGCCTTGGCACAGAGATTAAGGCATTGCATCAGCCATCCCACACTGGAGTGCCTGGATTCAAAAAAAGTCCTGGCCCCACTCCCAATTCCAGCTAACTGCTAATGCACTCCCTGGGAGGCAGCAGGTGGTGGCTCAAGCAATTGGGTCCCTGCCACCCACATGGGAGACCTGGATTCAGTTGCAGGCTCCTGGCTTAGGCCTGGCCCAATCTGCAGTGTTGCAGGCATTTGGGAAACAGGAGATCTCTCTGTCTCTGTCTCTCTGCTTTCAAATGTGAATAAATAAATAATGTAAAGTCATAATAAAAGTTGCTTTCACATATAGGAGAAACATACACCTGAAAGCAAGTGGCCATGTCTGATAATTAAAATGCAGTAAATCTTTTTTCTGTGCGTCACTTGAAGTCACCCTGATTATCCTCGGAGGTAAACACTCCATCCATGGTGAGGCGCTGGGAATAGAGAAACGGAGAACACTTGGAAGTGCTGAGACCAGGAGCTGCGCCCACGCTTCCCCCAGAAGTGGACCAGTCCTAGGTTCTGGCATTTGTAGCATCTCCTTCCACTCACACCACCCTCAGAAACAGCAGGCAGGGTGAGGTCTGTTAGCGCTGTTTACAGCCCAGAACACCGATCCATATCCAGGTCGTGTACTGGAACACAAGCCCCACCTCCTGTCTTCCCACAAAAATCATTTTGCGAGATACAACGCTCCTCCAAGGAGAAGGACTCTCTAGAGGTTTCCTGCGCAGCTTCCTGCTGATGTTTTGACCAAACTTTCTCAAAAGCACTCTTGTAATAAGCAGATGTTATTCTTCGGCTCTCCAGGAAGTCAAGAAGCTACATGCCTTCGACATCACCAAACACTGTAGCTCTCTCGCTCGCTCTCTCTTAGATTTTATTTATTTGTTTTTATAGAAAGCTTTTATTTAATAAATATAAATTTTGTAAGTACAACTTTTGGATTATAGCGGTTCTTCAACCCCCCATACTTGCCCTCCCACCCCCAGACCATCCCACCTCCTGTTCCCTCTCCCATCTCATTCTTCATTAAGATTCATTTTAAATTATCTTTAGATTTCATTTATTTATTGGAAACACAAAACTATAGAGAGAGGGAGAGGCAGAGAGAGAGAGAGAGCGTTCTTCCATCCACTGGTTCACTCCCTAAAAAGCTGCAATGGCCGGGGCTGGGCCAATCTGAAGCCAGGAATGAGGAGCTTCTTCTCAGTCTCCCACGAGAGTGCAGGGGCCCAAGGCCTTGGGCCATCTTCTACTGCTTTCCCAGGCCATAGCAGAGAGCTGGATCAGAAGTGGAGCAGCCAGGACTTGAACCGGCACCCATATGGGATGCTGGCACTGCAGGTGGCGACTTTACCCACTATGCTATAGTGCTGGCCCCTACAGCTGATTTCTTACCAGAAACCATGATGTTCAGAAGGTGATGGAGTGACACCTTCAAAGTTGTAAAAGAAAAAGAATTCTATATCTGGCAGCACTATCCCTCAAAACAAAGGAGAGATTAAGACATTTCAAATAAAAGGCAGAGAGTCTTGTCTCTAGAAGATATGCCCGCTAAGAATCCTGCAGGCGAAAGTGAGAAGGGCCCCTGACGGTGACTCAAACCCCAAAAGGAAATCAAGAGCGTCAGTAAAGGAGCTGCACAAGCTAAGATAAAAGGAATACTGGGGCCAGCACTGTGGTGCAGTAGGCTAAGCCCCTGCCTGTGGCACCGGTTTGTGTCCTGGCTCCTCCTCTACTGGTCCAGCTCTCTGCTATGGCCTGGGGAAGCAGTAGAAGATGGCCCAGATCCTTGGGCTCCTGCACCCATGTGGGAGACCTGGAAGAAGCTCCTGACTCCTGGCTTCGGATCGGCCGTGCTCCAGCTGATGTGGCCATTCGGGGAGTGAACCAGTGGATGGAAGTCCTTTCTCTCTTTCTCTCTCTCTCTGCCTGTAACTCTGCCCCTCAAGTAAATAAAAAAATAAAAATCTTTTTAAAAGGTAGTATCGACATATTTTTGTTTGCTAGCCCTTTTGTCTCCTAAATGATTTGAATGAAAATTTCATAAAGCAATATTTATAAATATATGTTGATATGTACACAATGCATAAAAATGTAATTTGTGACAATAACAGCTTAAGTGAGGGGAGTGAAGAGACATAGAATTAGATATCTTTAAATGTGAAGATTTACTTATTGGGGCTGGCATGTGGCTGCAACCTGCAATGCCAGCATTCCATGAGTCCCCACTGCTCCACTTCCAGTCCAGCTCTCTGCTAATGAATCTGGATGACAGCAGCAGGTGACCCAAGTTCTTGGGCCCCTGCCACCCACAGGGAAGACTGGGCAGAGTTCCAGGCTCATCTCATGCCTTCAGTCTGGCTGAGTCCCCACTTTTTTGACCAACTGGGGAGTGAACCAGTTAAGATCTCTCTCTCTCTCTCTCTCTCTCTCTCTCTCTTCCCACTTTCTCCCTCTCCCTGTTACTATGCATTTCAAATAAAATAAATCTTTTTTTTTAAAAAAGATTGCAAGGTACAAGATCAACATATACAAAAAGATTTATTTATTTTATTTGAAAGGCAGAATAGGGGGAGAGGAGGAGGGAGAGAGAGAAAGGGGGAGATGGAGATTTTCCATCCATTGGTTCACTCCCCAAATGGCTGCAATGGCTGGGGCCAGGCTAGGAGTCTGGAACACCATCTGGGCCTCATGGGCCTCATAATGTTCTGCAATTTTCTGTGGCCCTCCCAGGTGCATTAGCAGGGAGCTGGATCAAAAGTGGAGGAGCCAGGACTTGAACCGGTGCTCCAATATGGGATGCCCACATTGAAAGTGGTGGCTTAACCTACTGTGCCACAGGCTGACCCCAGGACTACAGTTTTTGTATATGATTGACATTAAGTTGATATTAATCCAAAGTAGATTGTTATAAATTAAGATGTTAATGGTAATCTCCAGGATACCATGGCAAAAATAACTAAAAACGTTTAGTGAAAAAAATGGCAAGGGAGCCGGCGCCGCGGCTCAATAGGCTAATCCTCCTCCTTGCGGCGCCGGCACACCAGGTTCTAGTCCCGGTCGGGGCGCCGGATTCTGTCCCGGTTGCCCCTCTTCCAGGCCAGCTCTCTGCTGTGGCCTGGGAAGGCAGTGGAGGATGGCCCAAGTGCTTGGGCCCTGCACCCCATGGGAGACCAGGAGAAGCACCTGGCTCCTGCCTTCAGATCAGCGTGGTGCGCCGGCCACAGTGCGCCAGCTGTGGCAGTCATTGGAGGATGAACCAACAGCAAAAGGAAGACCTTTCTCTCTGTCTCTCTTACTATTCACTCTGCCTGTCAAAAACAAACAAACAAACAAAACAAAACAAAACAAAACAAAACAAAACAAAAAACAAAAAAAAGAAATGGCAAAGGAAATTGTATGGTAAACTACAAAATATACACTTAAAAGAAGATAGTAATGGAAGACTAGGAACAAAAAGCCATAAGACATGTTGAAAACAAATAGTAAAATGGCAATGGAAATCTAATGGATTAAGCTCTCCAATTTAAATCCAGGGATTAGAAGAATGGATTATTTTTAAAAAGATCCAACTACACAGATTGGGGGGTAGACGTGGTGTCTACGAGTCTCATTGTAGAGTCACAGACATAAATAGTTTGAAAGTAAAAAGATGGTTGGGGCCTGCACTGGGGCATAGCAGGTAAAGCCACCGCCTGCAGTGCCGGCATCCCATGTGGGCACCAGTTTGAGTCCTGGCTGCTCCACTTCCGATCCAGCTCTCTGCTATGGTCTAGGAAAGTAGAAGATGGCCCAAGTCCTTGGGCCCCTGCACCCGCGTGGGAGACTGAGAAGAAGCTCCTGGCTCCTGGCTTCGGATCGGCGCAGCAACAGCCATTGTGGCCAGTTTGGGAGTCAACCAGTGGATGGAAGACCCCCCCCCCTGCCTCTTTGTGTAACTCTGACTTTCAAATAAATAAATAATCTTAAAAAAGAAAGTAAAAAGATGGAAAAACATGTACCATGCAAACACTAACAAAAAAAGAGATGGAGTGACCAGGCTGAAGTCAGACAAAATAGACTTCAGACAAAGATTGCTGGGGCTGGCTCTGTGGCATAGCAGGTAAAGCCGCCACCTACAGCGCCAGCATCCCTATGAGCGCCGGTTCAAGTACCAGCTGCTCCACTTCTGATCCATTTCTCTGCTAATGTGCCTGGGAACGCAGCATAAGATGGTCCAAGTGCCTGGGCCCCTGCACCCACTTGGGAGACCCGGAGAAAGTTCCTGGCTCCTGGCTTTGGATCAGCCCAGTTTTGGCCATTGCAGCTGTTTGGGGAGTAAACCAGCAGATGGAAGACCTCTCTTTCTCTCTGCCTCTGTCTCTCTGTAACTCTGCCTTTCATATAACTTAATAATTTAAAAAAAAAAAAAACAAAAATTGTTCCTAGAGACAAAGAAGGAATTCTATGATGAGAAAAAGGGCCAATCCAACAGGAAGATATAACAGTTGTGAACATTGGCTGGCGCCGCGGCTTACTAGGCCAATCCTCCGCCTTGCGGCGCCGGCACACTGGGTTCTAGTCCCGGTCGGGGCACCGGATTCTGTCCCGGTTGCCCCTCTTCCAGGCCAGCTCTCTGCTGTGGCCAGGGAGTGCAGTAGAGGGTGGCCCAAGTGCTTGGGCCCTGCACCTCATGGGAGACCAGGATAAGTACCTGGCTCCTGCCATCGGATTAGCGTGGTGCGCCGGCCGCAGCAGCCATTGGAGGGTGAACCAAGGGCAAAAGGAAGACCTTTCTCTCTGTCTCTCTCTCTCACTGTCCACTCTGCCTCTCAAAAAAAAAAAAAAAAAAAACAGTTGTGAACATGCATGCACTTAACAACAGAGCTTCAGAGCATGGAGAGGGGCAACAGGCAGAACTGGAGGGAGACAGAGACAATCCGACGGTAGAGGCGGAGACTTCAGCAGGCTGGAACTAGGCAGACAAGCAGGGAAATACAGGACTTGAGCAACACTTGAGACCAAATATTTCTAATAGGTGTTTATACAGCAGTCTGCCCGACCCCAGCAGAATACACCGGGAACATTCTCCAAGATAGTTAATATGTCAGGCTATAAAACAAGTCGCAACAAATTTAAAAGGACTCAAATTGTATCAAGTGTGTTCTCTGATGGCAATGGAATCAAATCAGAAATCAAGAGGGGTTGGTGCTGTTGTGGCGTAGTGGGTTAAAGCCCTGGCCTGAAGCGCCAGCATCCCATATAGGCTCTGGTTCTAGTCCCAGCTGCTCCTTTTCCGATCCAGCTCTCTGCTATGGCCTGGGAAAGTAGTGGGAGACCCTGAAGCTCCTGGCTCCTGGCTTCAGATTGGCGCAGCTCCGGCTCTTGTAGCCATCTGGGGAGTGAACCAGTGGATGGAAGACCTCTCTTTCTGTCTCTGCCTCTCTCTGTAACTCTGTCTTTCAAATAAATAAAAATAAATATTAAAAAATCAATAGCATACAGAAAACATAACTATGTGGAAGATTAAATGGCACACCTCAAAAATTAATAAGTAAAGCAAAAATTAACAAGGGAAATGAGAATATACTTGGAATAAATAACAATGAAGACACAAGTTAGGAGCCTCATTATTGCAGAAAAAAGACCACCACCGCTTTTATGGCAATGACTCATGCAGCTTGAGTGTCATGTGCTGAATGAGCTCTTTTTTTTTCAAATAAGATTTATTTATTTGAAAGGCAGAGTTAGGGAGAGAGAATCTTCCACCCACTGGTTCATGCCCCAAACAACTGTAACAGCAGGGGCCAGTTCAAAGCCAGCAGCCTGGAACTCCATCTGGATTCTCAAATGCCTACAATGGCTGGGCAGCTGGGGAACCAATCCAGCTCTGCTATGTGAGTAGCAGGAGCCCAGGTACTTGACCATCACCCATGCCACCAAGGGTCTGCTTTATCAGGACACTGCAGCCAGGAGCCAGACCGTTCGATGTGGGATGTGGGTGTCGTAACTGAAAGGCCAAATGCCAGCCCTGACCCTCAGAAACTTTTCATCCCACAAAGCCTAAGCCTGATCCCCTCCAAGCAGCAGCTCCCCACTGCCCCACCCTCAAGCCCTAGCACCCCCCCCCCTTCTACACTCTGTGTCTATGCGTGTGACTGCCTTTGATAGCAACATCAGGAGAATCACTGTTTTATGCCTGGCTTATTTCACTTAGCATAGCACCCTCAATGTTCATTTTTTTCATTAAAGATTTATTTATTTGAGAGGCAGAGTTATAGACACACACACACACACACACACACAGAAAGAGAGAGAGAGATAGATATGAAGAATCTTCCACCCGCTGGTTCACTCCCCAAATGGCCGCATGGCTGGAGCTGGGCTGATCCGAAGCCAGGAGCCAGAAGCTTCTTCAGGGTCTCCCATGCAGGTGCAGAGGTCTAAGGACTTGGGCCATCTTTTACGGCTTTCCTAGGCCATTAGCAAGGAGCTGGATCAGAAGTAGAGCAGCTGGGACTTGAACCAGCACCTATATGGGATGCCAGCATTGCAAGCAGAGGCTTAACCTATTACACCACAGTGCTGGCCCCAAATTTCCTTATTTTTAAAGGCTAAATAGTATCTGTTTGTAAGCATGTACTCTATGCTGTACCTACTCATTCACTGATGATGCTTAGGTGACTCCCGCCTTTTGGCCATTGTGAATACTGCAGCAAAGGACCCCAGTGTGCATAGATCTCTTCAAGATCCTGCTCTCAATTCTTTTGGAAATTAACCCATTACTGGGTTAATTCTATGTGCAGTCTCTGGGGGAGACGCACTGTTGTAATCTTTTAGCCAACAGCCAAGTTTTTAAAATGTGTTTGAAAGGAGGAGAAACAGAAACAGATAGATAAAATGTCCCATCCGTTGGTTCACTTCCCAAATGACCAAAACAGGCAGGGTCAGGCCAGGTCAAAGCCAAGAGCAGAGAACTCAGTCTGGGCTTTCCACCTGGATGGCAGGAACCCAAGTACCTGAGCCATCGCCCGCTGCCTCCAGAGAGAGCACGTAGCAGGAAGCTAAGCAGAGACAGGACTGGAACCCAGGCATTTTGGTATGGGATGCAGATGTCCCCAGCAGTGGCCCAGAGGTCCACCATATTTAA
Organism: Oryctolagus cuniculus; assembly: GCF_051225735.1. Classification (NCBI taxonomy): domain Eukaryota; kingdom Metazoa; phylum Chordata; class Mammalia; order Lagomorpha; family Leporidae; genus Oryctolagus; species Oryctolagus cuniculus. The sequence continues at coordinate 22,198,162 of NC_142887.1, read as the reverse complement.
CCAGTGTTGAAGTGTGCAATTAAGTGGCATCAAGTATACTTACAATGCTATGCAGCCCTCACAACTCTACATCCCCGTAACTTTCCCATGAGCCCTGGCAGAAACCGTATACTGTTAATCATCACTCTCCAGCCCCTGGAAAGCTCTGTTCTACATCTGTCTATCAAGTTGCATATGCTGGCACCTCCAATGAGTAGAAACACGCAATAGCCGACCTTTAGTATCTGGCTTATTCCACTTAACGTGATGTTTTCAAGGTTCACCCTGGTAGCCTCTATTGGAATTTTGTTTCTTTTCTAGGATTGAGTGTCATTCTGTTGCACAGATATGCAACATTTTTTGTATACATTCATCTGTGGGTGGACACGTGAGTTAATTTCACCATTTGGCTTTTGTGAATCATGTTGCTATCAATGCTGGTGTACAAATATCTATGTATTTCTATCATCAATTCTTTGGGGGTTTCTACCTAGGAGTAGAATTGCCACAGCATATTGTAATTCTCCATTTAAGTTTCTTTTAAGATTTATTTGTTTATTCAAAAGGCATAGTGATAAGAAGGAAGGGAGGGGGGAGGGAGGGGGTAAGAGAGAGAGAGAGAGAGAGAGCTAGAGAGCTAGAGAGAGCAAGAGAGAAATCTTCCATCTGCTGGCTCACTCCTCAAATGGCCGCAACAGCCAGGGCTAGGCCATGTGATTGACAGGGGCTCAAGCACTTGGTCCATCTTCTGCTGCTTCCCAAGCATATTAGCAGGGAGCTGGATCCAAAGTGGAATAACCAGGACTCAAACCAGCACTCCCACATGGGATGCCGGTGTCACAGCGGCGGATTAATCCTCTGCACCACAACACCAGCCCTTTCGTTTAAGTTTTATGGGAACTGACAGTGGCAATTTTTTAAAGTGGTATATCTCAAACAGCTGAGACAGAAGTGATGATTACATGCTCTGGAAAAAACTGAGTTAAGTGAATAGAAAAGTCGACCCAGCATGACAAAGGCACTGCCGCCAAAGATATATGTGTACGGTTGGAACAAAATCGCTCCATAAATGTAATGAGGAAAAGGAGCATTTGAGAATGAGTTATTGTTTTAGGTAATACACCATTTTACATATACATAGCCACATTAATAAATTAAAAATTTCAATAGACAGTGAACATTTTTATCTAGTTCTGTAAAGCATATTAAGTTGATTTAAAAGCTTGGTTTTTTTGTGTGTTTTAAATACATTTTTTATTTGTGAATAATGTTGGATTTTCAAAAGAGCTTTAAACATAGAGCAGGGGTGAGTGTTTGATGTGGTGGTTAAGACACTCCGAGGGACATTCACATCCAATACCAGAGAGTCTGGGTCAAGTCCTGGATCTCTTTCTTTTTTTCTTTCATTCTTTTTTTTTTTTTAAGATTTTATTTATTTATTTATTCGAAAGGCAATAGAAGAGTTACAGAGAGAGAGGGGAGAGACAAAGAGAGGTTTTCCGTCTGTTGGTTTACTCCCCAGATGGCCATTATGGCCTGGGCCAATCCAAAGCCAGGAGCCAGGAGCCAGGAGCTTTTTCTGGGTCTCCCATGTGGGTACATGGGCCCAGGCACTTGGGCCATCTTCTAGTGCTTTCCCAGGCACATTAGCAGGGAGCTGGGTGGGAAGTGGAGCAGCTAGGACTCAAACCAGCGCTCACATGGGATGCTGGCACCACAGGTGGCAGCTTTACCCTCTATGTCACAGCGCTGCCCCTGGCCCTACTTCCAACTCCAGTTTCCTGCCTGGAAGCAGCAGGTGACAGCTAAAATGCGTGTGTCTCTGCCACCCACGTGGGAGATCCAGACTGAGTTCCAGCCCCTGGCTTTGGCCTGGCCAACTCTGGCTGTTGAGGACTTTTGGGGAGTGAACCAAGAGTTACAAGATCTCTCTCTTCCTCTCTCTCTTCCTCTGTGCTTCAAATAAATAAAAAAATTAAAATAAGTAAAATATTTTTAAAAGATTTATTTGTTTACTTATTTGAAAGGTGGAGTTACAAAGAGAGAGGGAGAGACACAGAGAAAGAATTCTTCCATCTGCTGGTTCACTCCCCAGATGGCTGCAACAGCTGGAGATAGGTGGGGAGAAAGCAAAGAGCCAGGAGGAGCTTCATCTGGGTCTCCCACAAGGGGACAGGGGCCCAAGCACTTGAGCCATTTTCTGCTCTTTCCCAGGCACATTGGCAAGGAGTTGGATTGGAAGTAGAGCAGCCAGGACTCAACCAGTGCTCCAATATGGGATGCTGGCATCTCTGGCAGAAGCTTAACTCTTTGTACCACAATGCTAGCCCCAATAAATAAAATATTTTTCAAATAGTGCCACATCTTAAAAAATAAAAGCAAATGTAGGCTTTTAAAGGTCCTTTTAAAGAACTAAAGATAATCTCAAAAACTAAAAAAATAAAGGGAGAGGAAAGGAGGGTGGGAAGGAGGGAACATCATTATGTTCTTAGAATCGTATCTATGAACTCTATTGAATCTGTTAAAAACTAATTAAAAGGAGGCCGGCGCCATGGTACAGCAGGTTAAAGCCCTGGCCTGAAGTGTTGGCATCCCATATGGGTGCCATTACTGTTCCTCTTCTGATCCAACTCTCTGCTATGGCCTGGGAAAGCAGTAGAAGATGGCCCAAGTCCTTTGGCCCCTGCACCTGTGTGGAAGACCCGGAGGAAGCTCCTTGCTCCTGACTTCAGATAGGTGCAGCTCCGGCCATCACAGCCGATTGGGGAGTGAACCAGCAGATGGAAGACCTCTCTCTCTCCTTCTCTTTCTCTCCCTGCCTCTCTTTCTCTCTGTGTGTAACTCTGACTTTCAAATAAAAATCTTTCTTAAAAAAGATTTATTTTAAAAAATAAAGAAATTTTTTAAACAAACAATAAAACACATTATGCTGAGTGAACTAAGCTGCACACAAAGGGACAACTATATGAGTGGAATAGGCAATAGACAGAAAGTAGATCGGAAGTTACTGGGGGCCGTTGCTGTGGTGTAGTGGGTTAAACCACCATCTGCAGCACAGATATCTCATATGGTGCCAATTTGAGTCCTGTCCAAGTGCTTGGGCCCCCGTACCCATGTGAGAAACCCAGAACCCAGGTGAAGCTCCTGGCTCCTTGCTTCAGCCTGACCCAACTTGGCTCTAGCCATTGTGGCCAACAGGGGAGTGAACGAGCAGATGGAAGATTTCTCTATCTCTCCCTCTCTCTGTAACTCTGCCTTTCAGATGAAAACTAATTAATTAATTAAAAAAAGAAAACACAAGGGTGGAAGAGGAATGGGGAGTTATTGTTGAATGAGTACAGAGCTTCTCTTTAGGATGACAAAAGAAAAACTCTGGGCACCAGTGCTGTGGCCTAGTGAGTTAAGCTGCCACCTGCGATGCCAGTGTCCCATATGGGTGTGAATGGAACCAGTGGATCAGAGATCTCTCTCTAACTCCAACTTCAAATGAATAAAATAAACATTTAAAAAAGAAACTTCCAGGAATAGATATCAGTGACAGTTACATACCACTGTGAGTGCCCTTATCACCACTGACTTGGACACTTAGAAATGGCTAAAGTGGAAAAGCTTGTGCTTCCCCAACCCCAGTGCAGAAACTGATGCCCTAGCCCCTGTGCAACGGTATTCAGAGACTGGCCCTTTGAGAAGTAACTGGGGTTAGAGGATGTCGGGAGATGAGGGCGGGACCCCACGATGAGGACAGCGCCCTCCTAGGTAGAGATGTCTGAGAGCTTGCTTCCTCTCCCTCTGCACTAAGGGCAGCCAGAGTGAAGGCACAGCAGCCAGCCGACGTCTGCAAGCCCGGCAGTGTGCTCTCCCCAAAACCCAAACGAACCAGAACCCTGGTCTTGGACTTTCCAGCCTGCAGAACTCTGAGAACTAAATTTCTGCTGTTTAAGCCATGCAGACTGTGGTACCTTGTTAGACATATATTTTACTACAAGTATTTTTAAATATCATGGTAACAATATGCATATACTTTTTTCTTTTAAAAAAGGATTTTTTTTTACTTGAAAGGCAGAGTGACAGAGAGAAGGAGAGATAGAGAGAGAGAGGAAGAGATCTTCCATCCACTGGTTCACTCATTACCCAAATGGCTGCAATGGCTAGGGCTGAGCCAGGCCAAAGCCAGGAGCCTGGAATTCCATCTCGGCCTCCCACCACATGGGTGCAGGAGTCCACCTTCCACTGCCTTCCTGCACATTACAGGGAGCTGAATTGGAAGTGGAGTAATCGGGATTCAAACCCAGCACTCAAATATAGGATGCAGGCAACAAAGGCAGCGGCTTAACCTGCTATACAACAACACCAGCCCTGTACATGGTCTTCAAAATAAACTAGCACCCCCAAAATTTACAATTTCAAAAAATGTCTCCAGTCCCCATCTCTCCACCCCACCCTCAGTATTTTAACTCCCCTTTTTGGTACTGCTGTACTTCTAAACAAGGTGTGCACATGGCTAGGTTTTGTTTCCTTGGTTTCAAGTATTTTCTGTTGACTTCCATAAGCTTGATGAGGACTTAGTTCTCTCTGAAACACCATCCATACTTTCCTTTATAGGCAAGGTAATGTTTTGAAGAAATAGAAAAGATACTTTGGAACGGATAGCAGACATTTGGCCTGGTGGTTAAAGTACTCGTTAAGATACCACATCTCATATCAGGGCATCTGGGTTCAAATCCCCTGCTCTGGCTCCTGACTCCAACTTCCTGCTACTGTAGACCTTGGGAGGCACCAGGTGATGTCTCAAATAATTGGGTCCCTGCCACCCATGTGGGAACCCCAGATGGACTTCCTGGCTCTTGGCTTCAGCCTGTTCCAGATCTAGTTGTTGTGGCCATGTAGGGAGTGAACCAGCAGATGAAAGATCTCTCTGTTCGCTCTATGTGTCTCTGTCACCCCACCTTTCAAACAAACAAATAAATCTACAAATTGGTATCTTTAAAAATAAGTTGGAGTCCATTGGTCTGGGAGGGAACCAGGTGATTCTTACACGGAGCTTGACTCCAGAGCCATTCATTTATTCAGTATTCACAGAGCATCTTCCCTGTACCAGTCATGGGTCTAGGTTTTTGGGACATATCGGTGACAGCTCATGGAGCTCAAGTTCCAAAGATGGGCAAAAATCCTAGTGGGAGGTGGGCTGGGAGCCCCTGAACTCTCTAAGAAGGGCCCTGCAGGTGAAAGACTTTGCCTTATTCATCCCCAGTTCCCCAGAGTCAGGACTGTAGACATCCCTCCATAATGCTTGTTGAATGCACAAACGAGTGATCTTTGGCCTTCTCCTTGTGCACTTGCATTTCTTCCCTTGAATCATTGCACTGCAATCATTCCGGCTCCACGATGACAACATGCCCCGTTCGCTCTGTTCTCAGCCCAGCGCCTATGACACTGCCTGGCACACAGTAGGTGCTCAGTGTGCAGTCACTGAAATCATGAGTGCGTTTTTCAGAAATTATTCATACCCTGTTTTTGGTATAGCAGCCTAGGTTTCAAGAATAGTATACGGATAAGATTCATGAATTCCTAAAAATAAACATCCAGAGAGCTATGCGCTAGCGACTGCCAGGCCCGTGTGCCCTACTGGCACCCGGCAAGGCCACCAGCCACACGGAGGCTGTCGGTCCCTGGGAGCTCTGCCCGCCCCCTCCCCCGCGCAGCCTGCTCTGCGCTCCCTCCTCCTCTCCGCCCACTCTCTCCGCGGTCTCCCAGCGGCGGCGGCTTTGTCTCGTGGGCTGGTCCCCGGCGGCTCCCTCCCCTGAGCAGCTGCCGCCCGAGGGAGGCGCGCGGCGCGGGAGCTGTCCAGTACCCCGGTGCTGAAACCCCGAGCGCTCGTCCTCCAGCACTACCATGTAAGGGCCATGAGAAGGACTGGTCGTGGCGCAGCGCGGACATGGAGGAGGACTTATTCCAGCTCAGGCAGCTGCCGTGAGTATCCTGGGGGCGAGCGAGAGGCACTCGGGCTTTCTTTGCAAACAAGAAAGCCTGCAGGGGGGGCGTCTCTGCATGGCTTCTTGGATTTACAGGGAACGATTTCGGAGGCAGGAATTAGGCCTGGAGGAGGAAAGCCATTTCCCTACCCCAGCAGCCCAGTCTCTGGATCTCTGACTCAGTTCAATTTTTTTCAGAGCTGTCAGGATCTTGTTGGGGGTGGGGGAGGCTTACCGGGGCTCCACTTTCCATTTTAATGGCCCTCAATCTTAAACGGTGTCCTGGTCTGTGCATTTAAGAAACGGTAGCCACCTTTGGAAATGTAAACTGAATGGACGAGTCCATGCGATGACATCCATCCTCTCCAGACCTCCTGTGCTGTGAAATTCCTGATTTTTCTGCAAGTGCTTTTGGACAGGAAGGATACCGATGTTGCAGCCTAGTTTCTCAAAGGCTGGGATTTCTTCCCAGAGGAAAAGGCTTGGGCAAGTCCTGTTGTTTATGAAGTGTGTGAATGAGAGGGCTGTGCACCCATCGCTGAGCCCTCTTGCTTTCTTCTGAATGAAAGGTTTTTTTTTTTTAACAGCCAGCTAGAGTGAGACTCGTCTTGGAAATATCAGGGAGACACTTCCCTCTGAGGAAGGGGATTTTCTAAGGATATCAGATTTGCTCTGAGGATCTTGGGGGGAATACAACCAAGCGATGGAAGTGAACAGGGGCCTGTGGTGGGGTTTACAGATTTTTTTTCCTACCACAAGCAGATGGTGATTCGTTCAGCAAATTCCAAGAGTATGAGGGGGGCATTAAAAAGAACATTTCTGGGGGTTTTTGTTTTAATTCTTAGCATCACTAGCCATTTGGATGATACAAGTAGACTCCACTTGGGTTTGTTGGAAAGGATGTGTTATTGTTAGCATGTGTGCATTTTCTTGACTTAAAAAATGGTGTGTCTGAGCTACTGAAGAATTCTCCCAAGTGACTCTTAGTGTGACTGATAACAGTTCTCTGAGCCTCTGAGTACTGAAGGGATTGGAATATTTACTTTCCAATCAGCACAAAATTAATTTTCATTTAAAATCTTAATGAATTTAAAATTTTAGTTTTCAGCTCTTATTAATTGATCCACAAATGGCATATCTTGTTATGTAATGCAGCATTATTTCACAAATGCTAACAGGGTAGCTGGTTAAAATATCCAAAGGTTGTGTATAAAAACGTAAATATGTGAGTGTAAATCTCAAAGAAAACATGCCAGTTTTTCCTGAAAATAAATATCATGTTCAAAGCCCAAATTCAAAATAAAAAAATAATTCAAAAATGAAAATATGAGATTTAATATTCAGAATAAAAATACATATTGAAACTGCAGTTTTACTGAGACACATTTTCAAACAATGCCAGAGCATGTAACTTTGCAAAAGATTCACATATATTTAACCTACTAATAAATAGACATGACATTATCATGGTAATTCCTACCCTAATTTAAAATAGCAAAAATAGGATGAGAGTGTTTTTTCTGACTTACTGAAACATAGGTGTTTATATAGTTTTGATGTGAATATGTAGTGACCAATACAGTATATAGATAGTCAGTAAAGATCAGAGAGAAGGGCAAGAATGAAAAGCAGGCATCCTCTTCGCCAGCCCCAACCCTAGTCCCCAGAGTCAAGTGTCTTGATTATTCTTTCTGATGTTTTATAGACACAAGTATATGCAATATCTGTTAGAGGGGCCAAACTCTATGCCAGTTAAGAACATTGGCTCTTGAGTCAGACTTGGGTTCAAATCTTGACTCTGCCAGTTGCTGACCGTGTTGACTTCAAACAAGTGATTCAGCCTGAGACCTAGCTTCCCTAGCTGTATACCATGAGGACCAAAACAGTACTTGATTCATAAATGAATTGTGATGATAAACTGAGATAATACATGTTAAATTCTTGCAAGACACAAAGCACTCAACACCTATCAGCTATTGTTGCTATTTCACACCTGAAAAATAATTTATGAAAACAAAATAGGTGTCTTTGCTATGCTGGACTCCCCAAAACTGCAATCTGCAAACCACAGCCTATATTTGAATGAAATCAGAATTAGCCCTGAAATGTGTTGTCTTCAATTTTTATATATTAAAAAAGTAAAGTGAAAAGAATGGGTATGTGAATCTGAGTGGGTTACAAATCACGACTTAAGATGCTTTTGAAACCACACCCTGTGCACATTATGCACATATTGTAGGCAGCAGATTTCCTGAGAGCAATATGGTTGGAAAAAAAGATTCACAGTGCTTTGTAGAGGGTTGGCAAGAGTGGACTTTGGAACAGACTCAGTCCCATGGGAGGCCAAGTGTTAATAGATTATAAACCACTAAGTCGTTTACAGGGTTGGGGGAGGGGTGAAGAGGATGAGGGCGTCTAAGAAAACAGTCCTTCCTTGCACTTGGGGGCACCTTTGCACTGCTCTGGGTTGGCTCATTTGAGACCACAAGTAACCCTTGTCTTTCACTGGCTGTCCACTCAGGAATGGTCCCACGGACAGGAGAGTAGGAGGCAGAGACTTAACATCCAGTTCTACCTTAAATTTGGTCTTGTGCAACTCAGACTTTTCTAGTTTTCTTCCTTCTAGGACACTTTCTTGAAAGTAACTTTTGCAGACCACATTCATTCATTCCTTCAGTGATTTACTGAGGGAGCTGCCTACATACAAAGGATTCTACAGCTGAATGAGGTAGAATGATTTTTGCCCTTAAGGAGCTCTAAGTCCAAAGTTGCAATGTCTAGTATAGCGGTCACCAGCTACCTGTGGCTATTTAAAGATAATTTAATTTAGAAAGGAAATAATTTATATAGTATCATGTATAATATGAAACATGTGAAATTAAAAAAAAAATAAGTCCCGGGGCCAGCGCTGTGGTGCAGCGGGTTAATGCCCTGACCTGAAGCGCTGGCATCCCATATGGGCGCCGGTTCGAGACCCGGCTGCTCCACTTCCAATTCAGCTCTCTGCTGTGGCCTGGGAAGGCAGTAGGAGATGGCCCAAGTCCATGGGCTCCTGCACCCGCATGGGAGACCCAGAGGAATCTCCTGGCTCCTGGCTTCGGATCGGTGCAGTTCTGGCAGTTGCAGCCAATTGGGGAGTGAACCATCGGATGGAAGACCTCTCTCTCTCTCTCTCTCTCTCTCTCTCTCTCTCTCTGCCTCTCCTCTTTCTGTGTAACTCTTTCAAATAAATAAATAAATCTTTAAAAAAAAATAAGTCCCTCAACCATATGAACCACATTTGAGATGCCCAGTAGGAACCTATGTCTGGTGGTGAATCTACTGGATATCATAGTCCAGAGCATTTTATTTTAAGATTTATTTATTTATTTGAGAGGCAGAGTTACAGAGAGAGAGGGAGGGAGAGAGAAACAGAGAGAGAGAGAGAGAGAGAGAGATCTTTCATCCACTGGTTCACTCCCCAAAAGGTCACAATGTCCAAAGTTGGGCTGATCCAAAGCCAGGAACCAGGAGCTTCTTCTGGGTCTTCCATGTGGGTGCAGGGGCCCAATCACTTGGACCATCTTCCACTGCTTTCCCGGGCCATAGCAAAGAGCTGGATTGGAAGAAGAGCAGCTGGGACACGAACTGGCATCCATATGGGATGCTGGTGCCACAGACAGAGGCTTAGCCTACTGCACCACAGTGCCAGCCTCAAGAGCATTTTCATAATTACAGGAAGCTCTGTCGGCTAGCACTGGTGTAGTGGGAGAGGCAGACATTGAATGCATCATTGCAAGAATAATTATGAGAATTCCTTAAAGTGTTGTAGAAGATTGAGGTAGTGCAAGGAGCCAGATCCGGATGGAAGACAAGGAAAAAAAAATGTCTTGGAGGAAGTGACGTTTGAGCTGAGCTCCCAGAGGTGTGTGGGAGCCATCCAGGAAAAAGAGATGGATGAGGAGCATTCCAGACAGAGGGAACTTTATGAGCAAAAGCCATAGTTGAAGGCCAGCACCACGACTCAGTAGGCTAATCCTCCGCCTTGCGGCGCCGGCACACAGGGTTCTAGTCCCGGTCGGGGAACCGGATTCTGTCCTGGTTGCCCCTCTTCCAGGCCAGCTCTCTGCTGTGGCCAGGGAGTGCAGTGGAGGATGGCCCAAGTGCTTGGGCCCTGCACCCCATGGGAGACCGGAGAAGCACCTGGCTCCTGCCTTCAGATCAGTGCGGTGCGCTGGCTGCAGCACGCCGGCCCTGGCAGCCATTGGAGGGTGAACCAACGGCAAAGGAAGACCTTTCTCTCTGTCTCTCTCTCTCTCTCTCACTGTCCACTCTGCCTGTCAAAAAAAAAAAAAAAAAAGCCCTAAGTTGGAGGGGTGGGTGGGGGAAGCATTTGGCGCAGCAGTTAAATACGCCTCTGGGTGAGACACCCACACCCCTTGGCAGAGTGCCTGGGCTCGAGTCCTGGCTCCACTTCTGACTCCAGCTTCCTGGAATGCAGACACACTGGGAGGCAGCAGTGATGGCGCAAGTGTTCGGGTCTCCATCATCCATGTGGGAGACCTGGATGGAGTGCCCACCTCCTGGCTTCCGCCCCGGTCCAGGCATTTGAAAAGTGTTGCAGGCATTTGGAGAGTGAACCAATGGATGGGAGTGTTCTCTCTTTCTCATGTTTTTTAAAAAAATGCTCTAAATTGGCCAGCGCCGTGGCTCACTAGGCTAATCCTCCGCCTTGCGGCGCCGGCACACCAGGTTCTAGTCCCGGTAGGGGCGCCGGATTCTGTCCCGGTTGCCCCTCTTCCAGGCCAGCTCTCTGCTGTGGCCAGGGAGTGCAGTGGAGGATGGCCCAAGTGCTTGGGCCCTGCACCCCATGGGAGACCAGGATAGGTACCTGGCTCCTGCCATTGGATCAGCGCGGTGCGCCGGCCGCGGCGGCCATTGGAGGGTGAACCAACGGCAAGGGAAGACCTTTCTCTCTGTCTCTCTCTCTCACTGTCCACTCTGCCTGTCAAAAAAATAAAAATAAAAAAAATGCTCTAAATTGGGAAAAAGCTTGATGTGTCTCAGAATTGGGTACTGGAGCCTAGTGAACAGTGGCTCAAGGGAAGACTGCAGAGGACAGCAGGGACCAGGGTTTACAGGGTCTTGAAGTACATGACAAGGAGTTGAGGCTTCATTCTGCATTTGCTCAATCCGCTGTCTCCTTTATTACAAGCCCTGTCTTTTTTTTTTTTTTAAACAGAGAGAGAGAAAGGTCTTCCTTCCATTGGTTCACCCCTCCCCCCAAGTGGCTGCTATGGAGCCAGGAGCCAGGTACTTCCTCCTGGTCTCCCATGTGGGTGCAGGGCCCAAGCTCTTGGGCCATCCTCCACTTCCTTCTCCGGCCACAGTAGAGAGCTGGACTGGAAGAGGAGTAACCGGGAACAGAACCGGTGCCCCAACCGGGACTAGAACCCGGAGTGCTGGCGCTGCAGGCGGAGGATTAGCCTAGTGAGCCATGGTGCCAGCTGCCCTGTCTTTCAAGATAGAGTTGAAGTCCAGCGTGTGAATGAATCTTCCCCCTGAGTTTCAGTTGCAGCAGAAGTAAAAATGTGGGGTCCAAGTCAGGCAAGCCACGTTCAGACTCTGGTCCTGCCTCTTACCGGCTGGGTGGCCTTGGGTCAGTGATGTCATCTCCCCAAGGCAGGCTATGTATCTGTAAAGTTGGAGGCGTGATCTGCATGGTCGGGCTCTTGTGAGGACTGGGGAAATCATTGATGGGAGGTGCCTGGCTCTGTGTAAGGGCTCAGTTGATGGTGCTGGAGTCATTGCCTTCTCCACTCTGGTTTCTCCCCTTAGTCTCCACCTTGTTCAGGTGGTAAAGCACCTGCAATCCACAGTCTCCCTTGAGGAACACTTGCTGTGATGACACACGTCCAGACTTGGACTTGATTGTGGCTCCACTCTGCTCCTCTCTTATTCTCTCCCATAAAAACTGATGGCTGTGCCAGCCACGCCGCTTGGGTCAAAAACTTGGTATTCCTCCTACACTCCTCTCACATTTCACTTTTGATCCATCCTACTGGTTTTGCCTTTAATCTGCACCCAGACTCTAATCCCTTCTCTCCTTCTATACCATGACCCCCAGCTCAGGGTCTGGTGCTCTCTCACTGGGGCAGATTGCTGTTCTGTCCTTGATGGTCTTCCTGCGCCTGCCCTTGACTCCCTGTAGCCCTTTCTCAACACAGCAGCCAGAGGGATTCTTTAAATTCAGACCTGGCCCCTCCCTGCTCAAAACTCTCCCATGACTCCCAGCTCAGCTCAGCTCAGCTCTTCCACTCTGCCCTCTACTTGTGCTGACCAGCAACATTCCGTAGCAGCCGTGCAAGAGCTGAGTCCACCTGGGAAGACCAGACATAGCTTCGCTTCTTCCCTGTTTCCCTCATTCCACTTTAACTAAATCAGGGAGATTGGAGAAATGGCAGCTTGACTTGCTGATTAGAACTGGGCCTTTGGCATAGCAGTTAAGACACTGCTTGGGACGCCTGTACCCCACATCAGGATGCCTGAGTTCAAGTCCTGGTTCCACCCCTGACACCAGCTTCCTGCTAACGTGCACCCTAGGGGATGGCTTCAGTAGCTGGGTCTCTGCCTAGATGGAGTTCACAGCTCCTGCCTTTGGTCTCGCCCAGTCCTGGCCATCACACACATTTTAGGAGTGAACTGGTGATGAGAGATCTGTGTCTCTATACTTTTCAACTACATGTGAAGAAATGAAAATTCTTAAATTTTTTGTCAAATAAGTCTTGTAGATACTTAAAACGCACAAATGTCGAAATATGTTTTTGTTGGGAAATGGCTCAATCAAGACAGTTAACAGACACACTGCTTCATATACTCATCATTTAACATATTTATTTGTTTGTTTGTTTGAGAGTTAGAGACAGAGAGGAAGAGAGAGGTCCCCCACATAGTGGTTCACTCCCTAATGCCCACAACAGCCAGGGGCAGGAACACAGCTGTAGCTGGGAGCCAGAAACATAATGCAGGCCTCCCATGTGGGTGGCAGAAACCCAATCATTTGAGCCTCCCAGGGTCTCCATTGGTGGGAAGCCAGGCTCAGGAGCCAGAGCCAGGAACTGAACCCAGATACTCTGATGTGGATGAGACCCTTGCACCTTATCTACCAGGCCAAGCACCCTGCCTTCAGTTACTATTTCTACAGCGTCTTCAGCTCTCTCTTCAAACCTCACTTCTTCGGCTTTAGTCCTCCTGGGACCCTGGCACCTGTCCTCTCAGCCAGGTACACCTCCACGGTCCTCAGTGTACCCTTGTCAGTTCCCCATGTCAGTGTGACACAGAAGGAGTCTCCACTGCATGGTGGTTGAACTGACACATGAATGAATATGTTGCAAAATCGTACTAGTTAGAGAGGTGTAGCAAGGCGGTGTCTCCTTCCAGTCTGAAGAGTTACCTTCTGCCCCTGCCCTGCGTGCCCTGACACATATCAGAGAATGCCCAAGTGTGCTGGCTCTCTGCTCAAGCAGACCTAGTTCAGATCCTAACTTTCCTGCCAGCTTGGGAGGGAACCTTGAGCAAGCTGGTTTTCTGTAGGCCTCAGTTTCATCCTCTGCCAAGTGGGGATACCCTGGCCCCACTTTCTATGGCATCAGCGTCCTGGAGGTGATGCTCACGACACACTTAGCGGAGTGACCGGCACCTGGCAAAGGCTTCATGGACGTTACCTATCATTTATTATTAGCGTTACATTTTGCCCAGAGTAGATTCTGCAGGTCCACTCTACAGGGAACAAGCTCAGTGCCATTCAGGCTGATGGAAGTGAAAGGAAATAAATAAAATCCATAGAAAATTCAAATTTCCCTTCTTTGCAGATTTGTAGCTGCTCAGGAGTGGACCTCACAGGTCATCACAGCCACTTTTCTCATCCCATCTCCCCAGTTCAGGGCAGGAGAGCATTCGGCGATTGCTTTCAAACTCTTGTGGCCATCAGCATCTTATTAAAACTCAGATTCCTGGGCTCCGCTCTACAGGGATCCAAAAGCATTCAGTCTAGAGTTTGGCCCAAATCAGCATTCTGATCAGTCCCCTCGTGGTTGTTTTGGCTGAGGGAATAGCTATTAAGCCTAGTGGTTACTACACTCAGCATGTCTGGCTCTCCTGGCTCCAGCTCATGACTCCAGCTTCCTGCTAACACAGACCCCAGGAGACAAGTCCTTGGCCAAGTTCCTGCAGCCAGCATGAGAGACCCAGACCATGCCCTAGCTCCTGGCTCTGGCTCCAGCTGTTGTAGTCATTTGGAAACTGTTTCTCTCTGTGGCTCAAAAAATAAAAGAGAGAAGCATTGGCTGATCGCATAAGATCCTGAATTTGGGGGCTACTTGTGCTAGGGCCCTAGTACACTAGATACTGTCTAGGGGATGTGAACCAAGTGGCGTGACTTCTCTGAGACTCAGTTTACTGGAGCTGTGTTGATACCACGTCCTTCTTAGAGTGTGAGGACATTACCTAAGTAGTTTATGGCATTCCAGCTTGGGCCTGGCGTGCTGAAATGATGCACAAATATTCCATATCATTACTCCTGAACGGCCACACGATACCCATACCTCCTGCAGTGCCTCCCGGGCCTCCTAAAGCAGCCTGTTTCTCCTCCTTGTATTGAGCTGAAATTGTTCCCCTCTTCCTTATACATAGAAGTTCAAGTTCTATTCTGAGTCCAAGTTGAACAAGCACCCTCTTTCACGTGGCAGAACCTCAACCCTTTGGAAAGCAGAGGAGCAGCCTCTGAGAAGACTCAAATCCTACAGGCCAGAGAGTGCCCCAGTTCTTGTCTTGAAGGAGGCAAAGCAAGCCCTCCAGTGCCTGTGACCTTGACAGGTGCTGCTCCAAGCGCATAGCATCTAAGCTCCTCCATCAGTAGGTTTCAGGCCCCAGAGAAGCCCCAGTGCCACACAAGCAGGGCATCTGGGACAAGACTGAGGGCACTGGCATCAGTACTTTTGTTTGAATTCCTCAAACAAGGAGGAACCTTGTCATAACTCAGCTGTCTAGGGGTCAGCCTTGCCCATGAGCCCCCTGTGGTGAGGGTTTCCTCTGCTAAGTGGAAGGGTGTCGAGGGAGAGGGGACTAACAGTTAACAAAAGCTCCAACTCTGCACCCCACTTTGGGCAAACCACTGTCCCCTCCCCCCTGCCCACCAGCCTCCACCCTCTTCCCCTCTGCTTGTCTCCCCATCCTCACCACACCTTAGCTTTTCTGTATGCTGATGTTTTCACATCTTGGGGTCTCGCTGACCCTGGATGGACTGTCATTCCCTGAATTAACTAATTCCTAGAGATAGCAACCAGCTGTCCTGCCAGCGGGCCTTGCAGATGCAAACCAACCAATCCAGAGCCCCACATCCCCAGCCAACTCCTTTCTCAGGCTTCCGCAGGACCCCCAGATGCTGGGCCACATCCGTTCTGTCCAGAACCAGGCACCTGCCGGCCGGGACAGCTCCTCTGCCCCCACTGTCTGATGCAATCACTCAGGCTGGCCGGTGCTAAACCTGCTTACTCTCCGCACCTGGTTCTTTCCATGGAAGCCACAACAAAAGCTCTTGCCCAGCCCCTCTGCCTCTGCTTCCTGACCAACGCTGGTGGATCCCCACGTGCCCCTCTTCTTGGGACCTGGGGGTTTGTAAACACAGCACAGCATAGACCTTCCATAGCTATCATTTCCTGGACTCTCTTTAATGAAGTTCTTTTTTTTTCTTCAAATTTTTACTTCTTTATTTTCTTCTTATTTGAGAGATAGATGGAGAGAGCTCTGGTTCAGATCCACTGGTTCACTCTCCAAATGCCTGCAACAGCTGGAGCTGGGCCAGGCTAAAGCCAGGAGTCAGGAACTGAATCCTGGTGGCAGGTGGCAGATGGCAGGGACCACTTGAGCCATCACCTGCTGCCTTCCAGAACATGCATTAGCAGGAAGCTGGATGGGAAGTGAAGGAGCCAGGACTCGAACCAGGCATCCTGACAGAAGATGTGGGTGTCCAAAGCATCAGCTTACCCACTGTGCCAAACTCCTTGCCATCCTCTATCTGGCTCCTGAGAAGGAAAGAGCCTGCCCAACACTCAAAACTCAACTGTGGTCATCTTCCAGCCTCTCGCGTTTCCTTAAAACTCTTCAATGGCAGACCATTGGTCTCAGGACAACAGCGAAACCCTCACCCCAGTCTCTGGAGCCCTGCATGGTCCAGGTTCTCTAGCCGCTGCTCCTTGGTCCTACCACCCAGCCTTCAAACCAGCCGTTCTCTCTACTCTTCCCCTCTGTGTGTGACTGTCCTTGTCCCCTTGACCTCATCCTCCCCTGGAAGCTCTTCTCTGGCCACTCCCTGCTCCAAATGCTCTTTATGTTAGCACCCTGCTTGCTTCCTTCTCAAGATGCAATCATGGAGCTGGCGCCGTGACTCACTTAGCTAATCTTCCGCCTGCGGCACCAGTGTCCAATATGGGCACTGGGTTCTAGTCCCGGCTGCTCCTCTTCCAGTCCAGCTCTCTTCTGTGGCCCAGGAAGGCAGTGGAGCATGGACCAAGTGCTTGGGCGCCTGCACCCACTTGGGAGACCAGGAGGAAGCACCTGGCTCCTACCTTCGGATCAACATAGCTCCAGCTGCAGTGGCCATTTGGGGGGTGAACCAATGGAAGGAAGACCTTTCTCTCTCTCTGTCTCTCTCTCTGTCTCTCTCTGTCTCTCTCTAACTTTATCTGTCAAATAAATTTTAAAAATGCAATCATTTGCTTAAGTATAATGTTGCATTAGTTGATTTGTCTGTCAATCATCTCCTTGACCAGAGCATACACTTCCGGAGGGCAGGGACCGTGTCTATCATGTCCTCTTTGTACCCCGGCACTCAGCACACAGCCAGCCCCCAGTAGATGCTATTTAAAATACTGAATGGCTTGTGCCCAGGTGCTCTCTGCAAGGGACTCCTTTCATCTCCATGGCAACCCTGTGAGGTGGGAATTACCATCTCCATTTTATAGATGAGGAAATCCGGACTCTGAGAGATGAAGCAACCTCTCTAGGGTCGCACAGTTGCATAATAGCATGGGCAGGGGATTCAGACTCAAATCAGGGCCCTGTGTTGTGATGCAATAGGTTATGTCACTGCTTAAGGCACAGGCATCCCATATCAGAGCAACAGTTTGAGTCTTGGCCACTCTGCTTCCTGTCCAGCTCCCTGCTAATGCACCTGAGAAGGCAGTAGAAGATGGCCTAAGCACTTGGGCCCCTGCCACCCATGTAGGAGACCTGGATGGAGTTCCAGGCTCCTGGCTTCTGCTTGGCCCAGCCCTGGCTGTTGCAACATTTGGGGGATAGTTCTGTCTCTCCCTCCCTCCCTCTCTGTCTGTCACTCTGCCTTTCAAATACATAAATAAATCTCTAAAAACAAAATAAACAGACTCAAATCCATCTATTTGCTGGAGTTGGGTCTGCTGCTTTCCTGTGAGCGACCTCGGTGGTCCATGTGGGATTCAAAATGGTAACACAGCCAGGGTGAAGCTTCCCTTGCTGACGGACAGACTCGTGAGCTCAAGGGATGAACCTCCAGAAGCTCAGATGAGAGAGAGAAGAACTTCCTCCTCTCAAATGCCCTCATCAAGTCACAGGCCCTCACTGGAAGTCCGGAGATAAATTTCATAAAATCACATTGCTGCCAACAGGATCTTGAAGTTGACAGCTATTTCCTCAAGTCCTTCTCTTCCTTAAATAGCAAAACTATGTAAAATAAATGTTCCCTGCTATTTTAGTAAATTATACGCTATATATAATATGCAATGAGAAATGCCAAGAAATTGCAAGCCAGCTGGTTTTGAAGCCCTCATATATTTGAACATATGCCACTGCTATTTTCTTTTTAATATATCTATTTGAAAGGCAGAGTAACAGAGAGGGACACACACAGACACACACACACACAGATCTTCCATCCACTGGTTCACTCCCCAGATGGCCACATGGCCAGAGCTGGGCCAGGCTGAAGGCAGGAACCTGGAGCTCCATCCTGGTCTCCCACGTGGGTGCAGGCGCCCAAGGACTTGGACCGTCTTCAGCTGCTTTCCAGGGTGCATTGGCAGGGAGCTGCATCTGAAACAGAGTAGCTGGGACTTGAATGGGTGCCCTGATATGGGACGCTCCACGTGACAGTGCCAGCCCGTCTTCCCTTCCTGTCACCTTACGTGTTTTCCCTTGGGAAGGCTTGGCTGCTGTAGGTGGTACATACATTCAGGATCCCAACCGATTGCAAATGCAGTCTGGCTTTCTGAGTATCATTTGATACCAAGGGTCCCCTCTTTATCTCTGCTTTCAAACAAGCTCTAATAAACACAGGTTGAAACCCGGCCTCTGGTGTTCCGCAAGGGAAGAAACGTGAATGGACCGTGGTTTGAAACCGCAGGGAGCCAGGTCATTTTCTCAAAGTCACATCGTGCAGAGGTCAGTGTGTCCCAGGGTCAAGGCAGAGCCGTGACCTGGGTGCGGCTGGTCCGAGGGGGAGTTAATGTTCACCCACTCCGGGCCCCAGTCCTCCCGCTCATCAGGATGACTGTCACGATGCTGCTGCAAGCCCGTGGCCATCTTCATGTCACAGACGGAAGTCTGCAGCGTGCTGAGCAGAGAGCTCACGGTCGGCAGCGGGACGCGGCCACTGCTGTGCTTTCCGGCGAAGGTGATGGATGCCCAGGTTAAAAGTGTCCAACACGACAGAAGGGTCCAAAATGAAGAGGGAAAACTATCCCTTTCCCTCAAAACTCCCCATTGCTAGTGGGTGTTTAGCCTGGCAGTTAAGATGCTGATTAAGCTCCCCGCATCCCACATCAGAGTAGCTGGGTTCCATAGTCGGCTCTGTCTCCTGACTCCACCTCCCTGCTAATGCACACCTGGGGAGGCAGCAGGTGATGGCTCAAGTCACTGGGCCCCCGCTGCCACCACGTGGGAGACCCAGATGGCATTCCCGCCTCCTGGCTTCCACTCAACCTCGTCCCTGCCATGTAGGCATCAGGGGAGTGAGCCAGCAGATGGGAGCTCGCTCACTCTCTCCCTCTGCCTCCCTGGTTAATTAATTTATTAACTTTTAAAAACCAACTCCATTTCTACCCAGTCCTCTTCCCCAGAAGAAACCAGGCTCAGGCTTCTGTGTCGGTCGACTTTGTGTCAAGAATTTGGTTTGTTTCAGCTCACGGCTTTGGAGGTCCACAGTCCCAGCCTGGATGCCCCTGTCGGTCCTGTGTCTTTTGAGAGTGGTGGGTGGCAGAACAGGTGGGAAGGAAGGTTCACGTGGTGGGCCAGGAAGCAGAGACTGGAACACGATTGTCTTCCATGTCCACCTGTCTCTCTTTACCAAGTCCCCATGATTATATCACAAGGGCTCCATCCCAGTGGCTTAACCCAACCCAATCTCTTTCCAAAGGCTTCATCTTCCAACATTAACTTTTAAAAAAATATTTGAAAGACAGAGTTTTATATATATATATATATATATATAGAGAGAGAGAGAGAGAGAGAGAAGTCTTCCATCTGCTGGTTCACTCCACAAATGGCCACAATGGCTGGAGCTGGACCAAGGCTAAGCCAGGAGCCAGGAGCTTCCTCCAGGTCTCCCATGTGGGTTCAGGGGCTCAAGGACTTGGGCCATCTTCTACTGCCCTCCTAGGCCATAGCAGAGAGCTAGATCGGAAGTGGAGCAGCCGGGTCTCGAACCAGTGCCCATTTGGGATGCTGGGGCTTTAACCTGTTGCACCACGGCACCGGCCCCTACATTAACATTTAACATTCACCCATTATCCATTAACATGGCCCCATCGACCATTAACAGAAGACCTCGGGAAACATGCCCTTAACCCATGGGTCTTTGAGGGACTCTCTAGGATTGGAAGCACAGCACTTCCTCAGGTATCCTTCTAGAATATCTATGGCTGTGTAAGTGCGCCCGTCCCAGAGCAGCGCATCTCAGATTTTTAGCATGCATGAAAACTGCCTGGGGCAGATAAGGTGCTGATTCAGCAGATGTGGATCAGGGCCCCAGACCCTGGGTTTCTAACAAGTTCCTAGAGGGTGCCAGCTCAGGACTACACTTGAGACTTTGATTAGCCAGGACCAAGGCCATGGGTGCATAGGATCGCACATTTAATAATGAGCCTGAAGAGTTTTTCCCTGTGATATCTTACAGGTGCACGTGTGTGTGTGTGCATGCATGTGTGTGTGTGATTATGGTGGTGAAATACATATAAAGTAAAATTTACCATCGTGACAATTTTAAGCACACACTTAAAGCATTAAGTACACTCACAAGGCTGTGCCGCCTTCACCACCATCCATCTCTAGAATTTTTCAGAACCCATTAAACAACACTAACTCCCCATTCCCTTGTTCCTCAGCCCCTGATAACCACCATTCTGCCTCCTGTCTCTAGGACTTTGATTATTGGAGGTACCTCACACACAGGTTGGATCCCACAATGTTCCTGTGGCCGGCTTTTATCACTTGATACAACGTCCCCATCATTCATCCATGCTGCAGCAGGTGTCAGCTCCCTTCCTCTGTGAGGCTGAATGACATTCCACTGTGCAGATGGACCACGTTGTGTTTATCCGCCATCTTGCTGGTGGACACCTGGGTCGTTACCACCTTTGGCTATGGCGATACTTAAAGACGTTTAAAACCACTTTCTCCAAAGGATGTGCAGAGATATATTTCATCACTCCCATCCTGATGGCTGTTACTAGTTTCCCATTATCACAAGCAAAGCTGCAAATGGCATGCTAGCATCCAGAGGACAAGACAACACAGTGGCCAGAAGGGGGAGCTATGAAGTCAGATACCTTTGCCAAAGACTGGCTTAGCCACTGCTGTGTGACCTCAGGCAAGCTCGCAGCCCCTCTGTGCCTCAGTGTCCTCATCCGTGAAGTGGGGATAATGACAGTGAGGATAGATAAGATCATGCACGCACAACACTCACGCAGCAAGCCTGCCATCCACACCAGCTCTTTGTGTCACAATGCACCGCCTCCTGGTGTCTACGTCTGCAGTGAATTTCCAGAACCCTCTGGGGGCAGAGAGGTGTAGTAGAAAGCATTTACGATCTGGAAGGCTTCACAAATGCCCTTCCCCAGTGGTTGCCGTGGCCACTGCTCTCCTGAGAAGGAAGTAGGGAGCCAGGGAGGGCTCGGGAAGAGAGGATGCCATGAAAGCATTCAGGGAAGACTACCAGGCACTTCAGAGTCAAAGCTGACCCCTTCCTTGGCCTTCCCTGCATTACTTTTTTTTTTTTGACAGGCAGAGTTAGACAGTGAGAGAGAGAGACAGAGAGAAAGGTCTTCCTTCTGTTGGTTCAGCCCCCAAATGGCCGCCATGGCCAGCGCTGCGCCGATCCGAAGCCAGGAGCCAGGTGCTTCCTCCTGGTCTCCCACGGGGTGCAGGGCCCAAGCACTTGGGCCATCCTCCACTGCCCTCCCAGGCCACAGCAGAGAGCTGGACTGGAAGAGGAACAACCGGGACTAGAACCTGGCACCCCAACTGGGTCTAGAACCCGGGGTGCCGGCGCCGCAGGTGGAGGATTAGTCTAGTGCGCCATGGCACCGGCCATTACTCATGTTTTTGATTTGGGGGTTGCTTCTTGGGGCAGGGAGCCCCACCACTCATCCCTTCCCTGGAGCCCATCCTACACCACCCCTCACTCGGTTGGTTCCAGGCTGGAAACATCCCCCCTCGCCTTGAGCTTTCTTCTGGGTGCCCAGTTGGTTTGCAGTGCTTCTCACACGCTGCGTGACCTCTCCAGAGACATTAATATTAATATATTAGCATCCACATTTGCATTTCAGTATTGGGGGCAGGATTTGTTCCAGGACTTCCTTGCAGAAACCAAAATCTACAGATGCTCCAGTCCATTACGTACGATGTTGTAGGGTTTGCATAGGAACTATGCATATAATCATATGCATAACCTACATATATGTTTTAAAAATATTTGCTTAGTAGCCAGAGTTCTGGTACAGTGGGAGAAACAGCCGCCTGCAAAGCCAGCATCCCATGCGGGCACCAGTTCAAGTCCCAGCTGTTCCACTTCCCATCCAGCTCCCTGCTAGTGCCCCTGGGAAAGCAGAGGAAGATGGCTCAAGTAGTTGGGCCCCTGCACTCATGTGGGAGACCTGGAAGAAGCTTCTGGCTTCAGCATGGCACAGTGCCAGCTCTTGCAGCCTTTTAGGGAGTGAACCAGTGGTTGGAGGATTTTGATCTCTCTCCCTCTCTCTTTGTAACTCTTCCTTTCAAAGACATACTAAGCAAATCTTTTAAAAAAAAAATACTTGTTTATTTATTTGAAAGGCAGAGTGACAGGGAGGGAGAGAGACAGAGAGACAGAGAGACAGAGAGAGAGGGAGAATCTTCCATCTGTTGGTTCACCCCCCCAAATGGCCGCAACAGCTGGGGCTGGGCCAGACCTAAGCCAGGAGCCTAGAGCTCCATCTGGGTGTCCCACGTGGGTGTCAGATACCCAAGCACTTGGGTCACCATCTGCTGCCTCCCAGGCGCATTAGCAAAAACCTGGATCAGAAGTGGAGTAGCTGGGACTCGAACCAGCTCTGCAACATGGAATGCAGGCATCCTAAGCAGCAGCTTACCCTGCTGCTCCCGGACGCCTGCCTCTCCCACATGCTTGAAATCACCCCCAGGTTACTTGTAATACCCAACCCAAGGCAAAGGCTGTGCAGATGGCCTTCTCTTCTGGGAATAAAGAGAAACCTATACTCGTCCAGGGCAGGTGCCGTCATTTTTTCCCAAATATTTTCCATCTGTGGTTGGTTGGGTCTGCAGAGAGAGAAAGTTCCAGAACCCCCCAGAAGGAAAGCCGGGCCTCGTGCAGCAGTGCCTCCCCGCTCCCTCACGGTCCCCCAGCCCCCCGGCTGCCTCCGTTCTCCTGTTCTAGCTGCTTCATGTAGATGCAGTCACAGAGCTGGGACCTCCTGTGTCTGGCCCCTTTCCCTTAGGGGGACATTTTTAGGTGCATCTGTGTTGTAGCATGCATTGGTAGGGTGAGGACTTGTGCGTGCCGTGGTGTGTAAGAGCCTGCTCCTACCAGCTCTAGGGAACAGATTGTTAAATATTCAGGCGCCTGTGGAAGCTGCTGTTTAACTATTGATAGCGTGACACTGGGCAGCGAGGGAGTACTTACCCCCCCCCAACCCTGGCAAACTGGCAACACTGTTTTTTTTTTTTTTGGAGGGGTGGGTTATTTGAGAGTCAGTTTGCAAGCATGCCACTGGCTTTAAATCACCCTGTCACCTCCATCAGCACCCCCAAAATAAACACATGCACTGAATAGAGGGAGCTGCTTGATGGCCCTGCTTGGAGAGCCCTGGGTGCCATCTAGGATCCGAGTGTGCCGGCCTAAGGTGGTTTGTCTCCAAGCTTTTGCCTCCCAGATGCAATGGATACCCCAGCTCCAGACCCGAGCCTGGTGGTGGCATCAGCCAGCCTCACCGGTGAGGAGCGGGAACTGCAGACACCCAGCTCAGCTGGCAGAGAGCGGGGGTGGGCCGGGTACCAGCCCCTCAGTGGGATGGGACCCCTGGGGAAGCATGGTGGGGGGTAGGGGGAGCAGTGTAATCGTTGTCCGACTCTGATGCATGAACGCAGGTCAGCAACATCGGCAGCACCCGGGGTGCGTCAGGCAGGCAAATTCTCCCTCCCCAGAACCACACCTCCCCGGGGGCGGGGCCCAGCCAGTGTGTGGTAACCTCTCCGTGCGTGTTCGGAGGCTCTATCCAGCTGGATGCAGCAAAAAGTGACTGTGTGAAGAGCTGTCGGCCAGCCTGGAGCTGGAGCTTTGGATTCCTGCTCCAGAACAAAGCCTCGTCTTCCATGTCTGGCAATGCTCAGCCTCCCCCCACCCCAACCCCTGCCAGCTCTGCCCAGGCCTTAGGTCCACTCCCCACTGGGAAACGCACTGTAATTCAGACCCGGGGCTCTGACAGAAAAGGCAACCAGGCTGAAGCCTCAGCTCCTTCAAGCTGTGTGGCCCAGGGCATCTGTGTCTTCATCTATAAAATGGGTATAATAATAGTACTTACTTCACATCTGGTTTTCAGGGTAATAGGAAACTATACAGAGAACCTAGCATAGCTCTTGGCTTATGCAAGTGCTCAGTAACTACCTGTAAGATTGAAGGGCATTACTGAAGGAGTTTGAGGGGCAGGGATTTACTGAATAATTCCTCACATTTGCATAGTGCTTTAAAATTAGTTTGCATAAGTTGCATTTAAGTGCAACAGTTAAGTGGGTTACCCAGATCCCATATCTGAGAGCCTGGATTCAAGCCCCAGCCCCACTTCTGATCCACCTTCCTGCTGGTGTGCACCCTGGGAGGCAGCAGGTGATGGCTCAAGGGCTTGGGTCCCTGCCACTCATGTAGGTGACACAGTTTGAGTTCCCAGCTCTTGGCTTCAGCCAGCTGTTGCAGGTGTTTGGGGATTGAACCAGCACATGGTAGCTTCGTCTTTCAAACAAATGTTAAGTGTTAAAAAAAGAAAACCCCCATCTCACTTTTTGCACAAATATACAATTCCATATGGAATTTCAAGGGACTCCCAATAGCCACAACAATCTTGAAAAAGAGAACAAAATTGGAAGTCTAACTTTTTCCAATATTAAAACATACTACAAAGCTACAGCAGTCAGAATAAGGCGGTACTGGACTAAGGAGAGACACACAGTTCAACAGACCAGAGACGCCAGAAGAATGAGTAAGCCCTCACGTCAAGTGATTTGATCAGAAGATTGTCGACAAGAGTGCCAAAACCTCTCAGTGGAGGATAGAATCGTCTTTTCCACAAATGGCATTAGGCACACGAGGTATCCACACGCAGAAGAACAAAGTTGAACCCTTTCCTCACACCGTATCAACAATTTAAATCGGGGGCTGGCATTGTGGTGTAGCGAGTAAAGTTACTGTCTGCAACGATGGCATCCCTCATGGGCGCCGGTTTGTGTCCCGGCTGCTCCACTTCTGATCCAGCCCCTGCTAATTGTGGCCTTGGAAAAGCACTGGACGATGGCCCAAGTGCTTGGGCCCCTGCTACCCACATGGGAGATCTGGAAGCTGCTCCTGGCTCCTGACTTCAGCCTGGCCAGCCCTGGCTACTGCAGCCATGTGGGGAGTGAACCAGCAAATGGAAGATCTCTCTTCCTATCTACCTATCTATCTGTCTGTCTATCTATCTATCTGTCTATCTATCTTCTCTATCTTTGTAACTTTGACTTTCAAAATAAATAAATCTTTTTAATAAATTTAAATCAAAATGGATCAAAAACCCATGCTTTTGACATTTTTAAAAGAAAACCTAAGGGAAAAGCTTCATGAGATTCCATTTGGCAGTGGATTCTTGGGCACGTCATATGACATCCAGGGCCTCAGTTTTCTGGTCTGTACAATGGTGACAACAATCCCCACTGCATGGAGCGGCTGTGCAGATGGAGTGCACAGAGCACCAGCTCCACCCCCTGATGGCGGTGGTGACCGCTTCAAACCCGGCCGCCCTCCCTGCAAACCCTGCCCCCTCTGTGGGCGATGCATTTCCAGCCAAGGTGAGTTAGTGGAGCAGAGTTTTAGGTATTTACAAAATCAGCCTGATTTACAAAATTGTTGTGGTTTCACCTGTCTTTTCTGGAACTTTGCAAGCAAAGTTCCCTGTGCTACCCAAATCAGATTTACCCTTTCTGTGCCACAGCACCAGTTATTCTTTGGTGCCAGGGAATAACGTGGTGGTTAATAATAGCCTGATTTTGTATGTAGATACTTCTTTCTTTTTTAAAAATTATATGATTTTATTGATCTTCATTTTGCCTGTAAGGCAAAGAAAGAGAGAGAGAGAGAGAGAGAGAGAGAGACCTTCCATCCGTGAATTCACCCCCCCAGATGCCTGCAACAGCCAGGGGCAGGCCAGGCCATAGCCAGGATCCCAGAACTCGATATGGGTTTCCATGTGGGCGGCAGGGTCCCGAGCACTTGAGCCATCCCCCAGTGCCTTCCAGGATGTGCGTTAGCAGGAGGCTGGACTGGAAGCAGACGAGCTGGGAGCAAACGAGGCACTCCAATATGGATGCAGGTAACACCGTGGCGTCTGCCCCACTGGACCAGATGCCCACTCCCTGGAATCCACTTTCAATGTACAAAACAATGCTGGGTGAGCACCTTCTTGTGGGCCTGAGGTCACTTTTCGGTGATCAAATTGTTACATCTGTTAAATACAAACAGCATGCTTCCAAATAGCATTCACGCCTAGGAGGAAGACATCTTTATTCACTGTGTGAATAGAGGCCCTCTAGAATAGAGGCCCTCTAGAATTGTACAGTGCCCACCCTGATCAACTTTACATGGTAGCCCTGATACACAATCCGCTTCTCCTCCCACACTCAACAGAAATGCCAACCCCCACCCATTCCATTCCCACACCGTGAAAAAGGCCTTTCACCTGTGTTGGGCACAAGCCCTGTGTAGCAGGGCCGTTGAAGGGGGGTCCTGGCCATCGTGACTGGATCTGCTCTTTCCTCCAGGGTGGTGAAATTCCGGCGGACGGGCGAGAGCGCGAGGTCAGAGGACGACGCAGCTTCCGGAGAGCATGAGGTCCAGATTGAAGGGGTCCGCGCGGGCCTAGAGGCCGTGGAGCTGGATGATGGGGCAGCAGTGCCCAAGGAGTTTGCCAATCCCACTGACGGTGAGGGGGCCCGTGGTTGGGGCATCAGCCTGGGCCAAGGTCAGGGGCTCAGGGGGGCCAGTGCTGCCACCCCAGGTGGCGTGCTCAAGGGGTCTTATGAAGGGCAGCTGGGAGGGCACCAAGGGCCCAGGAATGACACTGAAAGGGGGGCCTCAGCAGGCCGGGTTACATCACAATTGTGCCAGTCAGTGTCGCTGCCTCACACTTGGCTGAGGACAGCAGCAACACTGATGATGGTGTTGACAGAGATGGTGATGGTGATGGTGATGGTGATGGTGATGGTGATGATGGTGTTGACAGAGATGGTGATGGTGATGGTGAGGTGATGGTGGTGTTGACAGAGATGGTGATGGTGATGGTGATGATGGTGTTGACAGAGATGGTGATGGTGATGATGGTGTTGACAGAGATGGTGGTGGTGATGGTGAGGTGATGGTGGTGTTGACAGAGATGGTGATGGTGATGGTGATAATGGTGTTGACAGAGATGGTGATGGTGATGATGATGGTGATGATGGTGTTGACAGAGATGGTGATGGTGATGATGGTGTTGACAGAGATGGTGATGGTGATGATGGTGTTGACAGAGATGGTGATGGTGATGGTGATGATGGTGTCGACAGAGATGGTGATGGTGATGGTGAGGTGATGGTGATGGTGATTTGATGACAAAGATGGTGATGGTGATAATGGTGATGGTGATGAAGATGGTGATGGTGATGGTGATAGTGCTGACAAAGATGGTGATGATGATGGTGATGGTACTGACAAAGATGATGATGATGATGATGGTGATGATGAAGATGAAGATGGTGCTGGTGATAATGATGATGGTAATGATGAATGTCATGGTGAAAATGACAGTGGTGATGATGATGGTGTGATGATGATGGTAGTGATGGTGATAGTGGTGATGGTGATGATGATGGTGGTGACAATGATGATGGTGATGATGAAGGTCATGGTGAAAATGACAGTGGTGATGATGATGGTGATGATGATGGTGGTGGTGATGATGATGGTGATGGTGATGGTGATAATGACAACAGTGATGATGATGGTAATGGTGACGCTGATGGTGATGAGAAGGGTCCACATGGTGGTGATATAGGTGTTGGTTATGAGAGCAGTGATGGTGACAATGGTGTGGGGGCAGCTGACCTTAGCTGAAGATCTACTCTGCTGCTCAAGGCACTATTCTAAGCCCTGTAGATGCATTACCCATTAATCCTCACTATAGTTCTGCTTGGAACTATTACCACCGTCTTCTCTGTTTTGGAGATGAGAGGACACTAAAGCACAGAAGGTCAAGCGTCTTAACCAGGGTTTCACAGACAGGAATTAGCCAGCTGGATGCACACCCTGGCAGTCTGTTTGCACCTGACCTTGTGCTGCTCTGATCAGAGCTAGTCAACTAAGGGGCCCAGGTAGTGCTTGGGACCTGTCTTGGACCCCCCTCCCCACCTGATGCTCATGGATGGAAACATTCCATGCATCCCTGAGTGACCCCAAGCCCCAGGATGAGAGAGGGTTGCCGACCTGGCTCCAAGACCTGCTGGGTGGGCAGATCTAAGGGGCAAGGTTGGGGATATGAGGGGCAATGAGGCTCTACTCTCAGGCTGATCTGGACTCAACTCTGAGCTCTACAGCAGTCAGCATGTCACCCTGGGCAAGCCCATGTCCTCCTCTGCAGCGTGAGGCTAATTCTAAGCCTTAACTCTGAGGGTCATGTTGGGGAGGCAAGGAAATAGCACACAGCAAGCTCTGAGTGTGGTGGCTGGCACACAACGACCTCTCACTGTCTGCATCTTAGGGTTAGTGGTGCAGGGCTTCCTGTACAGGATACTCTTGCTGGAGGAAACCCAAACCTGCAAGTGTGATAAACACCAGCTCATGCTTCCAGAGGAAGCTATATGATTGACATAAGGGCCCTGTGGTTGAAATTCCAAAAACAGGCTGGCAGGGGCTGAGACCCTCAGAGTCCGCCGTGGAAGGGCCACCCAACCTCTTCCTACAGTATCTTTATTGTCGAAATAACTTCATTTTGGAGTTATTTTATTTTATTTTATTTTTGACAGGCAGAGTTAGACAGAGAGAAAGACAGAGACAAAGGTCTTCCTTCCGTTGGTTCACCCCTCTAATGGCTGCTACGGCTAGCACATTGCACCGATCTGAAGCCAGGAGCCAGGTGCTTCCTCCCAGTCTCCCATGCAGGTGTAGGGACCCAAGTACTTGGGCCATCCTCCACTGCCTTCCCAGGCCACAGCAGAGAGCTGGACTGGAAGAGGAGCAACCGGGACAGAATCCAGCACCCCGATTGGGACTAGAACCCGGGGTGCTGGCGCCGCAGGCGGAGGATTAGCCTAGTGAGTCGCAGTGCCGGCTGGAGTCATTTTAGATTTACAGGAAAATTGCAAAGCTAGCACAAACAGCTCCTATATCCCCTTTACTCAGTCTTCCCTAAAGGTCAAGACCTTACCTAACCATGCTCTGTTTATCAGAATGGAGACACTAACACAGGTGCACTCTTTCTTGAACCCAGACCTGGTGCAAATGTCCCTGGTGTTGTTGTTTTGTTTTCAGTAGTTTTGTTCCAGGATATGCTGAAGCATACCTACACATTACGTTTCATCTTTTATAATTTTTCAAAAACGCTTATCAGTTTACAAGGTACATCTTTGCACAAAAGTAGCACTTTTACATGGAAAGTGTTCAGACACAGAAATGTCTGACGTCATGGAAAATGAGTGTTCTCCAAGATTACTCTGCTAAGAGTTTGTAAGACGACCACTCAGTCTTGCCTGCCCAGAACAGTACACATCTATCTACACACACACACACACACACACACAGAGTATTTCGGAAAGTTTGTAGAAAATTAAAAGATGTCTATTTTTGTGCAAAAACATCATGCATAACTTTGTTCCTACTTTGCATTTTCATGAACTTTATGAAGACCCTCCATGTGCATGGATTTCAGCCTTTTTTGCACTAAAATGAACTTCTCTCTTCATCCCACGTCCCATAAACATTTTAAAGAACCTTCATATATCTGCTTTTATCACAGACATGATTCTTCCTGCATATGCCATTCCACAACATCACTTTTTGACTTAATATAATGTGGAGCTTTTGCCATCTGGGTGCAGTTGGAATTCTGCTTTCAAAAAGTATCAATTTTTTCCTAATTGTGGAAGTAACAAAAATGATAGAGTCTTCCCCCCTCCAAAAACAACAATAAAAAAAATTATGAAGTCTATGCATGGACACATGAAACATAAACACACACATGCATACATTTCTTTTTTTAAAAAAAATATTTTATTTATTTATTTGAGAGGTAGAGTTGCAGACAGTGAGAGGGAGAGACAGAGAGAAAAGTCTTCCGTCCGTTGGTTCACTCCTCAAATGGCCACAACAGCTGGAGCTGTGCTGATCTGAAGTCAGGAGCCAGGAGCTTCTTCCCAGTCTCCCACGCGGGTGCAGGGGCCCAAGGATTTGAGCCATCTTTTACTGCTTTCTCGGGCCATAACAGAGAGCCGGATTGGAAGAGGAGCAGCCAGGACTAGAACCGGTACCCGTATGGGATGCTGGCGCCACAGGCGGAGCATTAACCTACTGCACCACAGTGCCAGCATACATTTCTAAGAACAGAATCATACTGTTTTGTTGCCCATCATTTGTTTTTAAATATTAATTAGAAATATTACTGTATGTGTCTTTCTATATCTACCCATTCTATTATACAGTTGGGTTGCATTTCCTAATGTGGATATTTAGGCATTTCTACATAATATTTAACCACCCCACCCCCCATTCATAAGCATTGAGGATATTCCAGTTTTCCCTGCTGTAGACTCTTGCTGGAATATTTTTCTAGGGAAAGTTCTAGAAGTAGCAGGTGCTACCTTGAATGAGTTCACTAGTATTGTTCCTATTTCTGATTTTTTTTTTTCTGGAGGAAACCAGAACCAGCAAGTGTGGTAAACAGCATCTCACACTTCGGGAGAAAGTTACAATTAGCATGGGCTCATGGTTGAAATTCCAAAATGGTGATGATTCCCAGCAGAGGCTAGGAGACCACTCCAGACACCCCCAGGCTGGGACAACAGCCAAGTTGCATTGATTCCTCAACCCCTCCCCCTACTCCCTCGCAGATACGTTCATGGTGGAAGATGCGGTGGAAGCCATCGGGTTTGGGAAATTTCAGTGGAAGCTGTCTGTCCTCACTGGGTTAGCGTGGGTGAGTATTTCTAGGGTGGCAGGGGCCTCACTGCAGTCTCCACGGGGCTCCTGTGCTGCTCTGCTGGCTTTCCACGGTCCACAAGGACAGACACAAGTCCCTCCACGTAGATCATTTGCCTGAGCTCCAGCCACGTGCCTGTGCAGTGATCGGGGGTGGGATTGAGGTGTGTGCTTGGGGGAGCTGGCGGCAGCTGGCGATTGGCCTCAAGAAGCTGAAGTTTCTGACTAATTGGCCAGTTCTCAAGCCTTTGAGACTATGGGGAGTTTGTGGTATCAGCTGTGGACTTCTCCCCCAGAAAACCACGTGCATGCCAGTCCTGTCTTCTGCTCCAAGGTGCTCACAAATCCTCTTAGATGGCCGTGGCAAACGGCACAGCCAGACCTTTCTTCCAGGTGAAACGGAGGGGTGGGTGCTTTGTGGTTAAGTTGCCACTTAAGACATCGGCATCCCATGTTGGAGCGCCTGCTTCTTGCCCCACTTCCTCCTCTGCCCATCCAGCTCCCCACTAATGCACACCCTGGGAAGCTGCAGAAGATGGCTTAAGCACTGGGGTCCCTGACAAGCTCATGGGACACCCTCATGGAGTATCGGGCTCCTGGCTTTGCCCTGGCTCCGCCCCAACTATTGCAGGCACCTGGGGAGTGAACCAGTGGGTGAAAGTGTGTCTGTCTGTCTCCCTCTCTCTGTCTCTCTCTACCTTTCAAATAAAAGGAAATAAACAAAAAAAAGTTTTAAAAACCAAATGTCCTATAAAAATTGATTTTCGCTAATGGTCTGGGAGAGCAATTGAATTACACATTTTTCCGTATGGGTCATCAATTTCCCTGCGTCATTTCTTCTGCTAATTTGAAAAGCTGCTTTGATCCCATACAGCGTTCCCACGGCCTCACAAGTCTGCTCTGAACTCTCACTCCTGTTTCATCACGCTGGCTAGTCCCCTAAGAGCACCGAGATATTTAATTACTGGGGCTTCCTAGTGTGTTTCACTACATTAACAGGTCATGCCTGTTGAATACACTGGCAATTCTACATGAACAGATGACCTAGAAACCAAAGACAATCGAGTTTTTAATTGTACCAAGAGAAAAAAAAAAGATCATTCTCTCTCTAGCTCTATCAAAAAGGTTTTTCTTGAATGTTAAAAATAGGATCTTTTCCCACTTCAGACAGTGCTCATATTTTGTAAACATGGAAAGACACACCCCATGCCCCAGGAATGCTAAATATCTCGTCAATTTCTGCACGGTGTCATAGTGCTTTAACCACTAGAGCTTTCTTTCAGGGTCTGTGTGTGTGTGTGTTTTAAGATTTAGTTATTTGAAGTGAGTCTACAACAGCCAGGGCTGGGCCAGGAGCCAGGAACTCCATCCAGGTCCCCCATGTGGGTGGCAGGGACCCCATTACTTGGCCATCCTCTGCTGCTTTCTTAGGAGCATTAGCAAGAAGCTGGATGGGAAACAGAGGAGCCAGGACTCGAAGAGGCACTTGGATACAGGCGGGATGCAGGCATCCCAGGCGACGGCTGACCTCCTGCAGCACAGCACGGCCCCTTTTGGTGTGTTCTGACTTGGGGTGGGCGCTCAGCAGGTGCAAGAAGGAGTCTGTGGCCGAGGGGCCCTGCAGGGCTTCCTGCCTCACGGTGCTTCCCTCCTCTCTGCAGATGGCCGACGCCATGGAGATGATGATCCTGAGCATCCTGGCCCCACAGCTGCACTGTGAGTGGCGCCTGCCCAGCTGGCAGGTGGCCTTGCTGACCTCGGTAGGCAGCCGGCGGCTCTCTCCTTTGCGCTCAGTTCTAGCCCCCTGGGGTGTCCTGCGGGATGTCCCCTCTGCTCCCGCCGCCACGGGCTCAGGCACTGGGGGTGGGGGAGGGGAGTGGGAGGGGGAGGGGTCCCCAGCTGATGTGCTCAATTACTGGGAACGTGGGACCTCCCCGCACCTATGGGTTCACACCTTCCGAGGACACAGCCGAAAGTTCATGCAAAAATGGAACCGCATGACAAGCTCGCCGTGATGTGGAGAGCTGAGCGATCCAGGCGTAGCTTTTTACCCTGACACACGTTTTCCAAGACCCCACTCAGATCTGTGTTTTGGGGGTTTAGGCCCCTCCTAGAGGTGTGACCTTGACCGAGACACTTTATGGCTCTATTTCCCGACCTGCAAAATGCCTGCTTTTCTACTGACAGGCAACAAACATGAAGGGTGCCTAGCCCATGGCAAGGGTTGTGTCAATGACACTTTCTGTTTGCAGCACTCATTCTCCCGGATCCATCCTAGAGTGTAGACGTGGGTCTATGCCACTTGCAAGGTGGAGCTTCCTGGTCTCTGCTCCTTCACTGGGTCACAACCATCACCACTTATTGGGCACCTACTGTGTGCCAGGCTCTGTCTCAGGGTTTGGCATGCATGACCTGATTAATTCTCACAACGCTATGCAAGAGCTGCTGGCGTTGCCCCCATTTCTGCGGATAAGGAAACTAAGGCATGGGAGCAGTACACTGACTGGCATAAGCTCACGGGACCTGTGAGAGCCGCCGGCCCCAGCCGCTGCACTGGGCTGCCTTCTCTCAGGGTGAAGTTGGTACTTGTGGGACACTTAGAGTTGTGTTTTCTGTGGACCAGTTAGAATACTGCAGAAGTCGCTTGAATCGCATCAAATACACAGGCGAATAAGGGGAAGGCGTTATTTTTGCTGCAGGAAAT
Organism: Oryctolagus cuniculus; assembly: GCF_051225735.1. NCBI lineage: Eukaryota > Metazoa > Chordata > Mammalia > Lagomorpha > Leporidae > Oryctolagus > Oryctolagus cuniculus. The sequence goes on along the minus strand of NC_142887.1, from coordinate 22,164,537 downwards.
GTGGCACAAGTTTACCATAATTGCTATAATACAGACCCAGTGTATTCTTACACCCGAATCTCTCTCTGTGGGAAAATGGGTGTTTGGGGAGATTTAACTCTTTCAGGACACAAGGATACCACTTGTCCCATGATTAAAGAAACACTACACCCCAAGACAGTTGTTTTGAAATAGTCTTGTTTTAGGTAATCTAGAAAATAACTGAATTAAAACTTTGCAGCCTAAATTGACATGATTTTTTTTAAATTGTAGGTTGCGGATCATTTCCAGCATATTGGAATATTTAAAAATTTAAATAAATGACGTCACTTTAACAAATGTGTCTGGGGCGGGCGTTTTGGCACAGTGGCGTAAGCTACTTCTGGTAGCACTGGCACCAGATCCTATCAGAGCCCTGGTCCCAGCCCCAGCTGCTCTCTTCCCATCCAGCTCCCTGCTACTGCTCCTGGGAAAGCAGCAGATGATGGTCCGAGTGCTTGGGCCCCTGCACCCACACGGGAGACCCGGGTGGAGCTCAGCCTGGACCAGCTGTGCCATTTCACCCATTTAGAGAGTGAACCAGTGGATGGAAGATCCCTCTCAGACTCTTCCTCTCTGTCAAATAAATGTTTTTTTAAAATATGTGTAATGGAACTGAAATAGTTATCTGATGCCCACCATCACCTGTTTAAATTAATTAATTTTTGAATTAATTAATGTATTTGGCACCAGAGTGGCAGAGAGACTGAGGGATAGACAGAGAGAGAGAGAGAGAGAGAGGAGAGAGAAAAGAGAGAGAGAGAGGGAGGGAGGGAGAGAGAGAGAGAGAATCTTCCATCCTCTGGTTCACTCCCCAAATGACCTCAATGGCTAGAGCTGGTCCAGACAGATGCCAGGAGCTCAGAACTCCATCCAGGTCTCCCATGTTGGTAGCAGGGGCCCAGATACTTGCGCCATCCTCCACTGCTTTCCCAGGCGCACAAGCAGAGGGCTGGATCGGCAGTGGAACAGCCGGGACTCGGTATAGGATGCTGGCATTTCAGGCAGTGGCTTAACCTGCTGTGCCACAATGCAAGCACCTCAGAATATTTTTGCACCAAAATAAAAGTATCTTTCAATTCCATTTTTCCGTGAGTTTTTGAAGTCCCTTCGGGGCAGCATTTAGAATAGGATTTGTCCCCTGCCTGGCTCTCCTTGGTTCCGTGCTGTGTGACCTAGGGGTCTCTTTTGTCATTCACTCTCTCTGCTGTGCTCTGTGCTGACAGACACTGTCTTTGCGCCCACAGGTGGTCTTTGTCGGCATGATGTCCAGCTCCACGCTCTGGGGGAATATCTCAGACCAGTACGGCAGGAAAACGGTAAGGCAACTGCCTCTGAGCGCAAGCTCTGTGTTCTCCGGATGACGATATTGACAAGTAACAGACACTGTGCTGTTGGGAGGGGTCCTGAGCGCCCCGGTGTGGCGCAGTGAGGAGACGCTGCTCCAAGGCTGCTGTGGACTCTGCGGGCCAACATTGCTGGTGGGACCCAGGCATGCCCTCTTCACTATTATTATTTTAAATGACTTGAAGGGCAGAGAGACAGAGATCTGCCTTCCACTGGCTCACTGCCCAGATGCCCACAACTACAGCTGGGCCAGGTGGAAGCCAAGAGCCTGGAACTCCATCTAGAGTTCTCATGTGCATAGTAGGAACCCAACCTCTTTAGTCTGTCTCGCAGAGTTTGCACTGGCAGGAAACTGGACTCCAGAGGCGGGACTCAAGCCCGGGCACCCTGACCTGGGATGCAGGCGTCTCAAACAACATCTTGATTGTGATACAGAGCACCTGCTCCCCCAAGCGTGTCCATTTCAGAGTCTGGATGATGCTCTTAGTGCCCACTCACATCCTCTGGACACTCACCCTTCCCTTGCATGAGGCTGGGGCAGGCAAGGGAAGATAACAAAAGACGCTGGCTTGTTTGCGAAGTGGGTCATGTCTCATCCCCAGCAGGACTGAGCGCTGGCACCCGTCATGGGAACCTGCTCGTGAAGGCCCCTACCTTGTGTGCCTTCCCTCCCCTCTCCAGGCCCCTGCTGGCATGACTGCTGAAATAAACCTTTTGTGCTAGGACCCTTCTCCTGGCATCTGCTTTTGGGGGCACCCAGGCGCGGCAGGAAGTGGATGTGCAAGCCAAGAAGGAAGAACAGAGCTCACAAGTCTCTGACTCCATCAGCTCCTCCAGTGCTCCTTGCCTGCTCCCTTGGTTTTGTCCCCTTTGCGTTGCTGTGGGGTTTGCGCACCTGCACGTGGGGTCTTTGTTTTGGCCTGTGAGGCCAGCATCCCCCTGTAAACACCCGTCTTCTGGGAGTCAGAGACCCACAGAGCCGCTGCTCCAAGAGTGCACATCCAGGGCCCCACTCTCTCCTGCATCCCTGTTCTCATCCCTGGACTGTCCACAGGCAGGATGGTGCAGTGGTTACACTCTGGGGCCCTGAGTCAGGTGGACCTCGGCTTGCTTCTGACTTTGCTACCTCTGTGTGATGGTGGGGACAAGTGACTTGATCTTCTTTTTTTAAAAAAGGAGAAGATATATTTTTAAAAATTTATTTGAAAGGCAGAGTGAGTGAGTGAGTGAGAGAGAGGTAGATGGATCTTCCGTCCATGCTGGTTTAATCCCCAAATAATTGCAATGTCCAGGGCAAGGCCAAGCCAAAACCAGGAGCTATAAATCTATGCTCATGCAAGTTGGGCCTAATGTAATCTTCAGAGCTTTTGTATGACTCTGCCTTTTGTCACCTACTACCTAAGACAAGCTATGCAGGAAGGCAGGAGGTATATTTCAATTCATCTCAGTTTGGGAGGTTCACAGTCTAAGATCGAGCTTCTGCCTTGATTCCACCATTTGGTGAGGCTGGAGGAGGGTGTGTGTGTGTGTGTGTGTGTGTAGGATCTGGGGTGAGCTGGGAAGCAGAGACAGGCAGGGCCCAACTTGGCTTTCATGACCAACACTCTTGTGAGAATTACCTTCTGACGGCACATCTCCAACAACCTAAGGGTCTCCCCACAGGCCCCCCTCCCAGATGCCATAATCTGATCATGCCTCCCCCTTCCTAACACCACCAACTCCGATGCTGGGCTTTAACTTCTGCATGAGCTTGGGAGGTTACGCCAGTTCAAACCTTTAAAAGAACCGCAAGGCTTAAAAATAATCACAGATCCTTCCAGGTGCTTTGTGTGGCTTCTTCCTGAGTGGACAGGGTGTGGGGAGGGACGACTCATTCCTCAGCCTCCAGCTAAAAACACGTTCTGCTTGCTTGTTCCTGCAGCAAACACACACACACACACACACACACACACACACACGGCAGCAACCAGAAGGGGGCGTCCGCTGCACTCCCAGTGCTGTTATCCGATTGCTGATTTACAAAGCAGGGAGGAGGACAGGGGAAAAGAGGGGCAAACACTTTAGTCTGGAGTCTCCCTCTGCCACTGGGGCACTACATCAAGTGAATTTCCATTCTTGGTACTCTGCTTCCTCATGAGGATCGGAGGAAGCTGGGCTAGGTGACAGCTGACGTTAGTAGTTGCTACCTACCGACTTCCCCAAACCAGAGCGCAAGTGTGTTTTTCCCCCTGTACCTGTTCCAAGTAGAGCATGCCAGGAACACGGGTTTGAGGGAGTTGGAAGGCTCAATGGCACAATGCTCTGATCGATTAGTGATGTCTGCCATGGGCAATGGCACAGTGCTGTGATCGATTAGTGATGTCTGCCATGGGCACATGCTGGAAGACTATTGGATGTTTGTCCTTGATGAAAGGACTGTGCCTGTTTCATCTACTGAGGTGGCCCTGGAGAATGCAGGCTTGGCTCACAGTAGGCGGTAAATTCTTCCTGAGTGGCTGAGCTAGGACAGAGGAGAATTAGACCTTCGTCTCCTGTTCCTGCCACTCTCTGGCCTCCCAAGACCAGCAGTTGGCTTAACTGATGAGTGTTCTTTGTTTGCCAGAAAATCCACAGAGGTCGCTAATGTAGGGTCCTTATTTATGTTCTCAGCAGGGACAGCCACTCCAAGGACATCCCCAGGACGGAGCTCTAGGAGGAAGCCATGAGCTTGGTAGTAAAACATCCTCAGAGTGGGCATTTGGCCTGTATCTCGCATCAGAGGGCCTGGGTTTGAGTCCCTCCCCCTCCAGCTGCTGGTTCTGGCTTCCTGTCCTTGGAAGCAGCAGCGATGGCCCAACTAGTTTGATCTTGCCACCCACGTGGGAGCCCTGATTTGAGTTCCTGGCTCCTGGCTTCAGCCCCCTGCTCCCCCAGCCACTCCCCAGCTATTGCAGGTACTAGGGGAATGGACCAGCAGATAGGTGCTCTCTCTCTCTCTGCCTCTCAAATAAATAGCAATTTTTAAAAATTTGAAAAGATTTCATAGAGAGGTTTTCAAGTAACGACATTTGCTGAGTTGTGACTGCACTTTGGCACCTGCTAGAACAGTAGTTCTCACTTTGGGGGAGGAGGCACCAGCTTATACCTGGGGACGTGTCTGGGTTGTCATTCAGTGGGTAGAGGCCAAGGATACGCCAAGGATACTACTAAACACTCCAACTGCACAGGACCGGCCTCAGCACAGAGAGTTGCCGGGTCTGGGACGTGGCCGGTGCTGAGGTTGGGAGACCAGGCTGCAGGGTCCCTGTGCAGATAACACTGCCGAGTTGCAGCACTGGGGAGAGTTAGCTCTTCCTCCTCTCTTCCTCTTCGTACTGCATCTGGGACAGCTCACCCTCCCTTGGGTTTTTACCCAAGGGGCTCCCCTGGACAAGGGAGATGCTACGCATCATTGTGAAGGGCGTGGGCTCTGAGGTCGGGCTGCGTGCGTTCAGATCCCAGCCCTTCCACTTCCAAGGCTGCGCGGCCTTGGGCAAGTTGCTCCATCTCTCCATGCCTGTTTTCTCCTCTGTGCAAGGATAGCAATAGTCTCCTCCCATAGGGCTGTAATGAGGAGTAAATGGCCTTGAACATGAAACTCGGCACAGAGGAAGAGTTCTGTTACTGTTACTATCATGAGCCAAGTTTGTGGTGCCCACGGATGGCAGCGCCAGCATTAAACACAGGTGTATCTGCCTCCGGCCCTCGCATCCTTCATCCTGACCTTGGCCGCCGGGAGACAAAACTGAATCAGGCCCCAGAACTCATGTTTGCCAAAGAGATGAAGCTTGGGATGGGAGAGAAGCCCACGGGGTGCCCTGCCAGTTCCCCCGGCTGGCTGGCTAAATTCCACACCCAATGTGGAGCCCGAGTGGCTGGAAATGAGCAGAGAAAGCATCAGATTGTAGAGCTGCCTCCTCCCCGGCCCTGGATTCTGGCCCAGCCTCAGAGAGGACGGCTCGGGCTCAAATGATAACGTTGCTCGTGAACTCCAGAACCTGGGCCAGCCGGGCAGCTGGCGAGCCTTGGCAGCCATGTGGGAGCTCCTCGATCTGCCTTGGCCCGGCGGGGAGGTTTCTGTGAGGGCCCCTGCTGGGTGACATTGCGGGGCTAGGAGTCAGCTGCAGGACCATTTGCAGCCTGGGGATTTGTGGCTGCTGCAGAGAGAGATGAAGGTTGACTCTGAGTGTGTGGCCTGGAAGGTGAACCCCTTAGGGCTCATTGTTTATTGAGCAAGGTCACCCCAGTGCAAGCTACTTGACCACTGTGGTCCTCAGTTTCCCCGTATGCAAAACAATAAAAGTGTCTGTCATGGGCTTGGAGCTTCCAGTGCACACTCAGCACTCGGTAAGTGGTAATTGCTATTGTCTGGGGCTCAAAGGAAGAAAAACTCAGAATATGGCATGGTCAAGGCCTCTGCCACCCACCCACGTGGGAGACCTGGATGGAGCTTGTGGCTCCCGGCTTCAGCCTGGCCCAGCCCTGGCTGTTGCAGGCATTTGGGGGAATGAACAAGAAGATGGAAGATGTGTGTGTGTGTGTGTGTGTGTGTGTCTGCCTTTCAAATAAAATGAAAATAATTAAAAACTTAAACTCTCTTCCCTTCCTTAAAAAAATGAATGCATATTGGCTGCACCTCTCCCTGTAGCCCAGTGTATAAAAGATGCTTAGCGAGTGCACGCTGAAGGAAGCAAGGAACTGACTGTGTGTCGAGGCTGGGCAGGAGGGCTCTGGGCTGATGAGAAGCCTCAGGCCCACGGGCAGCTCTTGCACGGCGCTTGCTGGCGGCGCCCGCCCGTGCGCTGGGCAGCTGGAAAGCTCCAGCATCAGCGAACAAATGCCGAGGCAGCTGGAATCTTTTGTGAGCAGACAGGGCCGGGGAGCGCTGCCTGGCAGGGCATCAGGCGGTCCCTCCCCCAGCAGCCCCGGAGGGAGGCTTGGCCCTCTGTGTCCAGCCCCGTGTCCTTGTGTCTTCCCCGCTCCTTCCCTCTTGCTCTTTCTTCTTTCTTTTGATTTTCTCTGTCGCTAAATATGTCCCATGTCTGATTCGAGACTCCTTGGAAGAAAATCAATCCCTATTAAACTAGCTTAAACCAAAAGAGGGAATTCAGTATCTGGGTGGCAGATACCAATCTCTTAGCTATATAAAAATTTATTTCATTTATTTGAAAGGCAGAGTGACAGAGAGAGAGGGAGAGATGGAGAAGGAGCTCTTCCACCCACTGGCTCACCCCCGAAATGGCTTGCAACAGCCAGGGCTGGGCCAGGCCAAAGCCAGGAGTCAGAAACTGCCCCAGGTCAGCATCTACCCCTGATTATAGCTGGGTTTATAATTGAGTATTACCAGTGTGGTTCCTTATATTTGCCTCATTTAAATTTTTTTTAAATTTTTATTTGAAAGACAGAATGACAGAGGGGGAGAGGGAGAGGGAGAGGGAGAGGGAGAGGGAGAGGGAGAGGGAGAGGGAGAGGGAGAGGGGCAGGTACAGGGAGTGGGAGAGGGAGAGGGAGAGGGAGAGGGAGAGGGAGAGGGAGAGGGATCTATCTGCCTTCTGCTAGTTCATGCCCCAAACGTCCACAACCAACACGGCTGGGCCAAGCCAAAGCCTGGGGCCAGGAGCTCCATGCAGGTCTCCCACGTGTGGGTGGCAGGACCCCAACACTTGGGCCATCATGTGCTACCTTTGCAGGTGCATTAACTGGAATCTGGATTGGAAGGCAGGAGGCAGGGCGGGACTCCATCCCAGGCACCCTGATATGGGCTGCAGGCACCCTAAATGTCAGTTTAACCTGCTGTGCCACAACGCCTGCCCCTGTATTTGACCTTTTGAAATCAGATCTCTTTACAGACAGACTGTGAATGCAGACAGAAGTCGACGCGGTCCATCAGGGACTCGCATGCCCCAGGCAGCGTAGCCATTGCCGACAAACTTTCCTGCATGAACGACTTTATAAAGTTCGGGTCCAGCAGGGTTCGTCTTCCTTTGGTTCACCCTGGCAGATCTGGCTGTGCCCCCCTCCCCAGTGCTCTCATAGAACAGGGCTTCAGGTGCAGGCAACCAATCAGAAACTGAGCTTTCTGGGGCACCATCACTGGCCAGGACAATTGAGATGGTGAGTGACACAGGATGAGTCTGTCATGTCTCATGCATATCATTGGGACCACCCAAAGTGGCCCACAGTTTCTTCGCCAACCTGCTAGGGGTCAGCAGCAGCCACAGGACCCCGACCTCCTGCTGGCCAGGTGGGATAGCTTTAGTCTGACCTACTGGTGGCTTGCAGCAGGTGCAGAGGCCGCGCTGCCTGCAGGTGCGGAGAGGCCCTTGTGACTCGGTGTGTCGCTTCTCCACAGGGGCTGAAGATCAGCGTGCTCTGGACCCTGTACTACGGCATCCTCAGCGCTTTTGCCCCTGTGTATAGCTGGATCCTGGTGCTCCGGGGACTGGTGGGCTTCGGAATCGGAGGGGTCCCCCAGTCGTAAGTAAACACCCAGCTCTGGAGCTCCAGCTGGGCAGCCCTTCCATATCCGTGGGTTCTGGCCCCACGGATTCAACCAACCGCAGATCAAAAGTCTTTGGAAAAGCATTTGTGTGTACTGAACACGTGTGGACTTTATCCCTTGTTGTTAGTCACTCAACAGTACCAAGAGCCATGCACATAGCATCTACGTTGTGCTAAGTATCGTAGGGCATCTGGAGATGACTTAAAGTTTACAGGAGATGTGTGCAAACACCGCACCATTTCAGAGGAGGGATTTGACAATCTGCAGGTTTTAGTGTCTACAGGGGACCCTGAGGGCTGACTGTGAGGTCTGTGGCCTCCGGGGGGCGCAAGGATGGCTACCCCAGCCTTCTGCTATCAAGGAGTGTGTTGTAGCAAGAGGATAGCCCTGTTAGCCGTAGTGCACCAAGGCACAACAGCAAAAACAGTCCAGTGGCTGGAAGGTGACAGAAGTGACGGAATCAACAGTAGGAGAGCCGGCATCACTTTGACACGTGGCAACAAGCAGGAGGGGGTCCTGTTGTGTCACCACAGCCTCCCTGGTCCAGGTGAGGAACCCGAGACTCAGCAGGTGAAATCAGTGTGGAAGTGGCCCTTAGGCCCTGCTCTGTCGGCCAACAGCATCCATGCTCTTAAAAAAAATTTTTTTTGAAAGGCAGAGAGAGAAAGAGACAGAGAGATCTTCCATCTGCTAATTCACTCCCCAAATGGCCACAACAGCCAACTCAGGGCCATACTGAAGCTGGGAACCTAAAACTCCAAACAGCTCTCCCATGGAAGCGGCAGGGGCCCAAGCACTTGGGCCCTCATCTATTGCTTTCCCAGGAGCATTAGCAGGGAGCTGGGTCTGAGGCAGGGCAGCCAGGACTCAAACAGGCACTCCCAAGTGGGATGCCAGCATCATGGGCGCAGGGCGCCCCCAGCATGTGTGTGCTCCTAACCAACCCGAAGGCTGCCCCCTGACCTGTGAGCTGAGTGTTGCTTGGTTGTTGCTATTGTTGTTCGAGGTACTGAGAGTATTTGGACTTGGTTGATGAAGCCAGTTTCTCCTGGGTATGCAGGGGCCCTAAGGCAGGGGTCGGCCAGCTCTGGAAGGGCGGGGCAAACCCGACCTTCTGATCAGTGCTGTGAATAAAGTTTTATTGGCACATCCCCATCAGTGACATGTCAGCTACGGCTGAGTTCCTGCTCAGTGACAGAACTGAGCAGTCTAGCATACACTATACAGCCTGCAAACCCCAAGTGGGTACCACGGGACCCACTGTAGAAAAAGTGTGATGGACCCCACCAGCAAGTACAATGGTATCTAATGAGGGTCTTCAAAAAAGTCCAAAGAAAGTACATACCGTGAGAAACTTATGCACGGATTCCAGAAAATTTCTGCAGCAAAGTCAGCTTATCTTTGATGGCCTTTCCCATGAGCTTTTGGAAGTAGCCGCCTATCTCGTGCCTCCTGCTGGGCAGCACCGTTCCCAACAGCCTCCCCGCGACCTCCACACTACCTGCAGGAGCTCAACTCTGCAGTAAAACCCCCGCTTACAGACACAGACATGGAGGCCCAGGGAGGCTGACGCCGACGCCCTCCCTCCAGCAGGGGGCAGAGCTGAGCCACGAGCCCCAGAGCCTCAGCTCTGCCTGCTGTGGTGTCCTACCTTGCTATTCAGGGTGCAAAGATTGTGGTGGACATGGAAGGGGGTTGGGGAACAGTGTGGGAACTTCCCGGGATGGGAAGGGAGGAAGCTGTCACCCAGGCTGAGCAAGGCTAGAAGCCCCGTCTGATCAGCTTGCAGGGGTAAGATCTGTGAGGATTGAAAGCTGGGGTTGCACAGGTCCACCAGCATAAGCCTGCTAAAGACCTGGAAGGTGATGGGGAGCTACAGAGAGCTCTTGAGCAGGAGTGGTCCTTTGAAAGTATTCATGTGGCAGTGGTAGGAGGCAGGAGCCCACTGAGATAACTCAGGGAGATTGTATGAGAGGGCCAGGTAGACCTCCTGTAGTCTGTCTCTCTAAGAGGGAGAGAGAGAGACAGAAGCCTCCATTCACACCCTGAGTGCCTACAGCGGCCAGGATGGGACTATGGCCAAAGCCAGGAGTCAGAAACTCTATCTGGGTCTCCCATGTGGGGGGCAGGAACCCAGCTATTTTGAGCCATCACTTGCTGCCCCCCCCCCGGGGGGGTGGGTACTCATAAGCTGGAATCTGGACTAGGAGCCAGGGACTCAAATCTGGGCACTCCGTTGTGGGACCTGGGTTTTCTTTTTTTCTTTCTCTTTCTTTCTTTTTTTTTTTTTTTGGACAAGCAGAGTTAGTAAGAGAGAGAGAGAGAAGTGGTTCACTCCCCAAATGGCTGCTACAGTCAGCGCACTGGGCCGATCCGAAGCCAGGAGCCAGGCGCTTCCTCCTGGTCTCCCATGTGGGTGCAGGGCCCAAGCACTTGGGCCATCCTCCACTGCACTCCTGGGCCACAGCAGAGAGCTGGACTTGAAGAGGAGCAACTGGGACAGAATCCAGTGCCCCAACTGGGACTAGAACCTGGGGTACCAGCGCCACAGGCGGAGGATTAGCCTAGTGAGCTGTGGCGCCGGCCGGACCTGGGTGTTTTGACTCTTAGTTTATGCATTCATTCAACCAACACTTCTTGAGCACCACGATGGCGCAGACACAGGCTAGGGTCTGGGAATCAGCAGTGAGCCAGCCAGACGTGGGTCCTCATAGAGTAGCATTGTGGGAAGTAGACTCTGGGACAGTTCTCGGCATCAACACCTGGTGGGGAGGGAGGGAGGGAGGGAGACCGGGCCTGGCCGAGGCAGAAGCCGAGGTCGGGGCTGCTGCGCTGTCCTGCAGGGCAGGGCTGGGAGGCTTTGTCTGCTGGGGGCCATCTGGGGATTTATAACGTCATTCGCAGGCGACACAAAATGATCACTTAAAGATGAGTCAGCTGTAGATTTGCCGAATTCCTGGGCCTGCCTGGGGTTGCCCAGTGGTTTCCCGAGCCCTCCACGGCCCGTGGGCCGGATGTTCCCCACCCCCGCCCCCCACGGGGGCTCAGACGCTGGCAGGGCCCTTCAGAGTTGGCCAGGGCCAGGGTGCTCCACTGTGGAACACAGGCAAACCAGCTGGTTTCTTAACCAGCAGGCCGGATTCCAGCCCCACCTGTCCATCTGATGCCACAGTGGGCAGGGGAGTGCCAGGAGATGCGCCGTGTCTCGCCTGGGCGCCCACTGTACGGCAGCAGCCCACTTCCTCCTCGTGATGGACATTGATCCAGAAGCCTGGCTCCTTTTCTTGACTGTTCAGTTCTGGCCACAAAGGCCCCAGGTTGGTGGGCAGCAGCCATCGCTCACAGCCCACTGGGAGTCTTGTCTTGTTGCCCAGGGCCAACCCCCCACTCTAGGGGTCAGGGTCTCTCCGCCCATAAGGCCAGAAGTTGCAGGAGGTGGGGCATACATGAGCTCCCCGCAGTGTGTCCCTGGGAAAGAGGACAGTGAAAGCCATCCCTACTGCAAGCCCTTGGTTTCCAAGCCTGTACTGGACACACAGCAGCACCCGATGGTCATTGTCTTCAGCGTGTGCCCTTTCTGTACTGGGCATCACCTCCACACTGATGCCCCCCATGGCATCTTCCAAAGGCTGGGCCAGCAGCGTCAGGGCAGCACTGTACATGATAGGACCAGTGGACTCCGAGGTCGTGTGCCCACTGGGGGGCACCTTTGCTACCCAGCTGCTCCTTTGGTCCCATGTAGGGTCCTGCAGGATCCTGGGGCGGAGCCAGGGGCAGGGCCAAATGCTCTGTAGGCCCCCTGGGTGCCGGTGCTGGCTGCATCTTTGTGGGCAGGAAAGGCTAACGAACGCCTGGACCGAGCACCGGTTCGGTCAGGATATAAGACTGCTCTTTCCAAGACGGAAGGTGCCCAACGTAAATAACGTGCGTGCTTCCGGGAGCCTCGGGGGTGGTCCCGTCCCGAGGACCCACACCGGCTTCTGTGGCTGACACATGGACTCTCTGGCCCCGGAAGAGGCAAGACCAGCCTCTGAGGGTGGGGACGGGGGTGGTGCAGCCCTCTGAAGCTTAGCAATCCGGCCGTGGACTTGCGGAGCCTGCAGGTGTCACGGTCGGGGCAGACTGGGAGAGTGCACTCGTGTCATCTGGGAGGGAAAGGCTGGTCTGCCATCGCGTGGTTACGTCACCCTGGATTCGCAAACCAGAACCCAAGCCAGAATCCTGGCTTCGCTGCGTAACAGCTGCGTGACCTCGGGCAAGTTACCTTTCCACACCTCAGTCTCCTTGTCTCTAGAGTGGGGAGAACATCCCTCCCCCCATCACGGGGTCCCTTAGGATAGACAACGTTAGCCCACGTGACACTGCCAGCCCAGTGCCCGTCTGAGCCACTGAAGCTCTGGTTAGAACTCGGTGTCACCGCGATGGATGGAGGACTCAGCCCATCACAGTGGGAAGAATGAACCGGAGGGGAGGAGCTGTGAGTACAGACAAAGGCTCGAGCCACGTGGACGCTGGCCGGACGGCGAGGGGCGCTCCCTCCTCCTGGGTCCTTCCCGCCCTCCCTTCTCCACAAAGCAGGACAGGACGCCTCCTCTGGATCTGCAGCGCATTTCAAAGCCTCGGGAGCTTGAAGCTGCGGCCATTAGCACATCCACACCAATCAGGCTGAGCCGGCAAGGCTGGTGGCCGGCACGCACACGCTCCACTTCGGGGAGTCCCGGCCAGCACAGCCATGGCCCCATGCGTGAGCTGGTCGTTGACCTGGCGCTGCGCTTTCCCGGCGCAGGGAGGATGCACTGGCGGCAGCTCAGGTCCTTCCCTAGGGATGCTCAGGTGGACGCCAGTGCCAAGAGCCTCCCCCCAGCCCCCTGGCTTCTCCCAAGAGGAAGCGGAAGGAGCCGAATATTCAAAATGTTTGCCAAGACCCTTCCCACAGAGAATCATCGTCCGTCTCTCCTTCTTCCAAACTTCCTGGAAACAACAGGCAAGTGATAGGAAGCAGACTAGGGGGTGGCCGTTGTGGTGCAGCGGGCCCTGACGCCTGCGTCCCGGGTCGGAGTGCTGGTTCCAGTGCCGCCTGCCCTGCTTCTGACCCAGCGTCCTGCTAAAGCTCCTGGGAGGTAGTGGTGATGGCCCAAGGTACCTGGGCTCCTGCCACCCACGTGAGAAACAGGACGGAGTTCCAAGCTCCTAGCTTTAGCCTGGCACAGACCTGGCTGTTGCCACTTGGGGAATGAACCAGCAGATGGAAGATCTCACTCTCACTCCTCATATTCTGCCTTTTAAGTGGATGAAAAATAAACATTTAACACAGAGACACAGAATAACTCCGTAAGAGTGCTAGAGAGAAAGACAAGGCTATGGCAGCAGACCGGAAATTTTGAGGAACTCCGGGAAGATGTAGGCAAAGGAGCCCAAGCAGAGGCTCCGCCTTCTAAGACAGCAAAGGGGAGGAGCTACCCCAGGAGCCTCCCACGGGAGCCCACACAGGAAGGGAGACAGCACTCCAAGAACACAATACAGGACCCCGGCCAGCAGGGGGCGCCGGTGCCCCTCACACTCATGCTGTCAGGTCCCTGGTTTGCCTGCCTGCTCCCCACACGTAAAATCTCACGCCTCTCTCTGATGATGCAGGGAAAAAAAAATCCCTAACTCAATGGCTCGCCCTCTACCCTCACAACACGCTTTGGACACGTATGTGGGAGGTTTTGCCCGGTCACCAAGCAAACAAGGCTCCTGCAGCAGGCACCAGCCGGGCATCCTCCAATGCGGTTTTCAGTTCAATTCTGACTCCGAGAAGTTAGGCAGCCCCCACCGCCCCCAGACCCTCCCCAAATGCCAGCAAGCGCCCGGGCTTGCTCTCCCTATGCGTCTGACCGACCGGCTATACAGCAGGGTTCTACACCTTTTTTTGGGGTTCAGTGACTCTGCCAGGAAGGCTCAGAGACCTCAGGGGACACCTGTGTGGTTTGTGGGCTTGTGACAAAGCATGTTACAAAGGCTCCAGAGGAAGAGACGCACAGGGCGAGGGGTGGGGAAGGGGCACAGTGCGACGCCCGCTGCAGAACCTCCGCCTGTTCAGCCACGGGAGTTCCCCTTCACCTGCCCTTCCTCATTCTTATGGAAGCTTCGTTGCAAAAGTTTGATTGATTATATCGTTGGCCATTGGCAACCAACTTGACCTTTTTTTTTTTTTTTTTTTAACCTTCATTTATTTGAAAAGCAGAGTGAGATCGAGAGTTCTCCATCCACTGGTTCCCTCCCCAACTGCCCAGAACAGCCCAGGCAGGGCCAGGCTGCAGCCGGGAGCCAGGAGCTCATTCCCGATCTCCCCATCATGGGTGGCAGGGACCCGAGTACTGAGCCATCACCTGCTGCCCCCTAGGGTGCACGTTAGCAGGAAGCTGGGTCACAAACGGAGCTGAAGGGCCAACATCGGGGTGCAGCAGGTTGAGCTGGCGTCCCATGGAGGAGCAGTGGTTCAAGTCCCGGCTGCTCCACTTCTGATCCAGCTCCCTGCTGATGCACCTGGGAAGGCAGTGGAAACTGGCCGAAGTGTTTGGGCCCCTGCACCCCATGTGGGAGACCCGGATGGAGTTCCTGGCACCTGGCTTTAGCTTGGCCCAGGCTTGGCTGTTGTGGCCATTTGGGGAATGAACCAATGGATGAAAAAACTCAATGTGTCTGTTTATCTCTCTCTCTCTCTGTCAATATGCCTTTTGAATAAAAATAAATAAATCTTAAAAAAAAAAAAATCCGAGCTGAGACATGCACCCAGGCACTCTGCTGTGGGATGCAGGTGACCGCTGTGTGTCACAACGCCCAGCCCACAGCTGAGGCTTTAAAGCAGCGAAGTGACACGTACGAGGTCACACACCCAGCCAGTGGCAGAGCTGAGATTTCAACATCGTTGGACCGAACCTCGTCTCTTGAGGACTCCCCTGGAGAGCTCCCTTGTCTGCAAGCAGAGCAAAGCAAGACAATAAGCAAGCTCACAGAAGAAATATTCAGTCCCCAAAGACAGCCACCTTCACTCTGGCTGTGTCCATAAAATAATTACAGCTTCCTTACACGCTGCTCTTCTCTGGCTATAAAAACGGCTCTCGTAGGCTCATCATTTGGAAGCATTTTTGTCAAAGACATTTTTACGTGGTTAAAGGTAATTAAGAGTCGCCAGTCATTTAGAATACCCCATGGCAGCACCACATAAAACCGGATGAATTAGGTTGTGCTATGTAATTTCCAACGGCTTAACCACAGGAGTCTTTATAAACTGCATCCATCCACTTCCTGTTGCCAGTGCTGCAGTGCCACACGCAGGTGAATCAGAAAGAAGGGACGTGTCTGACTCACAGTGGTGGCAGAAGGCAGGGACCTGTGACCTGGCGATGGCCTTTGTGCGGCCAGAGTCCCGCGGGGGCACCAGAATCGTGGGGGGAGGGGGAAGACAGGGAGTGCACCTGCGTGTGGTCTTCTTAGAAAGTCACCTGTGGGGCCGGCAGCCCATATAATACGGGCACCGGTTTGGGTCCTGGCTGCTCCACTTCCCATCCAGCTCCTGGCTAATGCACCTGGGCAAGCAGCTGAGGACAGCGCACGTGCTTGGGCCCCTGCACACACGTGGGAAACCAGAATGGCGTTCCTGGCTCCTGGCTTCAGCCTGGCCCAGCCCTGATCATGTGGCCATTTGGGGAGTGAGCCACTGGGTAGAAGATCTCTCTCTCTCTCTCTAAAGTAAAATTAACTTTTATTAAGAAGGAGGGAGAGGAGGGGGGGAGGGGGAAGGAGGGACAGGGGGAGGAACAACTACCTGTATTCAGTCCCGGGGGCTCTGCTTTGATGAGGTCTTGTAACCTGGCTCACGTCCCGTCCCAAAGCCCCGGCTGTAAACACCGCAGGCCAATTAAGTTTCCATCCTCCTAATAGCTCTCCGTGGGGAACCAAATCCAAACCCTGAAACCAAGGAGCACATGTGCTCACCCCGGCCAGGATAAGACCTCGGGAGCTGCAGCACAAACACAACCGTGTTCTTGTTTTTCAGAGCATAAGCTTCCCCCCTTTGGTGTGTTGATGGGGTCATGCATTTTGAACTTACATTCTCGTCCAAGGCTTAAGGGCTCTCCTGAATAAGGAGTTCAACAAGTGAGAAATGAGAAGGATCCGAGCAGCAGGGCCCCAAGCAGTCATCCCACGAAAGGGAGTTCACCTTCACCCAGATAACGCAAGCTGCAGACTCGCTGCAAAACCCCAGCACCGCGGCCGAATCTGATTCCTCTCCATTTGGGGGACAGAGATTTGAAGCACAGCTTGATAGAACCCTGTGCTTGCAGCAAAGCCGGTAGACACGGGCACTTCTCTTATTTTTGAGCTTTTTATTTTAGCTCCCGATATACTAGTTACTAAGGAGGAGTTCGCTCCTCTGTCTGTTCGCTTTTCCTTTCTCTCTTCTTTCCTTGCTCTTAGTGTTAATAATGACATTAATAGCAACCATAATAATGCAGCTGAGTGCTCACCGAGTGCTGGCTCGGTGCTGCGTGTCCTCGCCGTCGCTCCGTTGAACAACCCTATTACCCCCATTTGACAGGTGAGAAAGCTGAGGCTCAGAGCCCCTGCCTGAGCTGCCTAGGGTCGGATGGTTTTTAGAGGGATATAGGGGTAGAGGGTTAGCTTTTGCTTGTAACAAACTACCCCACTGCTCTTGCCTTAAACCAGTGATTATTTAACTCACAATTCTGCAGCGGGGTTGTCTGAGGCTCGTTCTGTCTCGGCTGGGTGTGCTCACGTGTCTCCGGTCAGGTGGTGAAGCAGGCTGGCGAGCTTCGTGGGGGGGCTCCATGAGCTTCCGCACCTGGCCACCTGGGCAGGGGCCCCAGATAGCAAGCAGAGGCTGCAAAGCCCCCTGAGGCCCACACTTGGAAGTGGCACGTGTCATTTCTGCTACATTCTGTGGGTCAAGGCGAGCCCCAGGAGCCTCCCCAGGTTCAAGGGCAGTGGGCACACACTCTTGATAGAATGCGCAAGGCAGCAACAACTCGGGGAGGGACAATGCAGGGGGCCACGCCTGCCCGACCAGGTGCAGCTGGGTTCCAGTCAGGGCTGGCTGATGCCAAAGCTGCACGGTGTTGAACAATTGTCTCAGACGGGTTCAGAATGCCCTTGTGCAGTCAGAAGACCCTGCTAAATCATGCGTGCCCAGCGGGGCCCAGGGCTTGCGGATGACCCTGGGAGTGGAGAATGCGTTCCTGCCTCCCCGCCTCCCCGGAACCACAATTCATCAGAGTTAATCAGAGATGTCGGATAATCACAATTCCTAAGAAGGAGCATCAGGAAGGAAGCGCGCTTAATTCACGCAAAAGAGTAAATGCCGCCTTCCCTCTTATCATTACAAATCATACATTTAAAAAAAATTTTTGGAAGGTGCAAATAAACCCCCCCAAAACGAGGAGCACCTCTGGTAGCACTGGGGCCAGCGTGTTGTTATTTCCACTAGAGGGCGCTGTGGGCCTCAGTAGTCACCACTTACGGAAGTGGCAAACGGAAAACTGAGCTGACCTGGCTTCGGCTAAAGGTTGGTTCTCGCTGTAGCTGAACCCCTGCTGCCCCTCGCAGCTTGCCTCGGGGCGTTCAGAGGGGCTGGCAAACCTGCCCGGCGCTGCTGTTTCCTCCCAGGACCTCCGGAAATGCCAGGTGGAGACCCCGGGTCGTTTCTTTCCAAGCGTGTGATCCAAATGCAAACCTCTCATTGTCCGCCGTGCTATAATGGTGATCGTTCGCATCACGAATTGATGGATGCCAAGATCAGCTGCCTCCAGGCGTTGCTAATGTCACTGCCCATTCTTCCATTTTCGGAGCGATTTTAATAATTGGCATCCTCTGGCTGAAGATGAAGCTGCTCACGTTCACAGTGAGCTGCTATTAAAAAAAAAAAAAAAAAAAAAAAGGTGTGGGGCTGAGGGTGGGGCCCAGCAGCCAGGGTGCTTCCCACCGCACCGTTTGCAAAAGCAAGAAGTTGGAAACAACCTAATTACTAATCACCAGGGCGTGGAGGAGTACGTGGTGAGCCAGCCACAGGGAGGAAGCTCATGCAAGCTGTTCAAAATACTGCAGTAGCGCTCGCTGTCTCTGTTACTATGGAAGATGTCCACGTTGTCGCCTGGAGAGCAGATCCTGGCTCGGAGGCTCCAGGGCGAGACCGGGCGGCACACGCTCCGCACTGCCCCACTCGGGATGAGGGCACTACCTTCTGCTGAGCACTGCCGGCCCCAGGAGGTTTAAACTCTTTGCCATTTCTGGCCAACCTCACAAAGCAAGCTGTCGTGACCAGAGAAAGTCCCGGGAACAATGGGGACAGCGGGATGGGCACTGAGCCTAGCAGTTGAGGACAGTGGGTAAGATGTCCCATATTGAGTGCCTGGGTTGATGGCTGGCTCTGTTCCCTACTCCACCTTCTGCAGATGCACCTGCAGGGACAGAGCAGTGGTGTTTAGAGTGACCCGGTTGCTGGCACCCATATAGGAGACCTGGATTGGGTTCCTGGCTCCCTGCTTTGGCCCCGCCCAGTACAGGCCTGGCTGGGCAAGCACTGGGGGAATCAACTGATGGATGGGATCCCCTCTCTCTCTCTCTCTCTCTCTCTCTCTCTCTCTCTCTCTCATTTGTGTGGGTGGAACACCAGTAGGATGCTGCATGTATTGGGAGAAAGAAAGAAGGCAGGGAGGGAGGGAGGGAGGAGGGAGATGAAGGAGGGAGAAGGGGAGGACAGGAAGGAAAAGGCAAGAAAGAAACAAGCTATTGCTTGAATTTATCTGTGCACTTGCACAGAGAAGGGGTTTGAAGGCTACAAAGCAAGCTGCGGGTGGTTCCAGCTTTGGGGGTGTGGGTGGAGGAGAGGAAGCTCTGGGCTGTGTGTCCAGTATGTGTGCAGCTCCTGGACGTCTAAGCTTTACCCTTCGGATCTGCTCCACTGCACCTTACAGAAGGGTTAGCAGTAGGGCTTTGCATTTAGCGCTCTCATTTGCATGTTGATTGACTTTTTAAAATACCTTGCAGAATACCACGTCAAAGAAGTCACCACTGCCATGTCTCGCAAGCGTAGCCAGCTCAGTCCCCTTTCTCCACAATCAGGGAAGGGGAGTCGCTCGTGGGTTTTGCTCAGAGAGGTGCAGGTTGGATTGGCCACCTTGGGAGCCACCTTGGTTGTCTCTATTGGAAGTCTCAAAGCCAAGCATCCCGTCTACTTAGGGGAATCCCTCGTAGGAAACCGTGCAGAGATTCAGCCCGAAGATGTTCAAAGAGGTGCTGTTTACACAATGGGGACACCGCCAAGGAGCAAAGTGATGGGTGGGCCATGCACACAGGCAGACCTGGGCTGACAATTCACAAGCTGTGCATCCCTGGGTAACTTCTCTGTCGCAGGTAGATGTAGATGGGAAAGTGGGGTGAAAGTCACACAGGCACACAGCGGGACCTGTAATGACCTGACCCCTTGACTGTTATGTAGTGAGATGATCCATGGAAACATCTAGAATAGTGCTTGGCACATGCCAAATCCTCAATAAAAGGTAGCTCTTTTTAAGGAAAGCATGGTTCATGTGTGTGATGGGTTGTATGGGATGCTTCAACAAATGAGTGGAAGAGGGAATTAAAAGCTTGGTTGAATCAACCCAGATATCCATCAGCTGATGGCTGGATAAAGAAACTGTTGCATAGATACGCTGTGGAATACTACTGAGCTGTAAAAAAGAATGAAATACTGTCTTTTGCAACAAAATGGATGCAACTGGAAACCATGATGCTAAGTAAAGTAAGCCAGCCCCCAAATGACAAATATCATTTGTTTTCTCTGCTACTTGGTAGTGAATATAGAATACCAAAAAATATATAGGAATGAGATGGACATTTTGTGATTTGATTGCTGGCTTTTTTTTTTTTTTTTTTTTTTTTGACAGGCAGAGTGGATAGTGAGAGAGAGAGAGACAGAGAGAAAGGTCTTCCTTTTGCCATTGGTTCACCCTCCAATGGCTGCCACGGCCGGTGCGCTGCAGTGCACTGATCCGATGGCAGGAGCCAGGCGCTTCTCCTGGTCTCCCATGGGGTGCAGGGCCCAAGCACTTGTGCCATCCTCCACTGCCTTCCCAGGCCACAGCAGAGAGCTGGCCTGTAATAGGGGCAACTGGGAAAGAATCCGGCGCCCCGACCGGGACTAGAACCCGGGGTGCCGGTGCCGCTAGGTGGAGGATTAGCCTATTGAGCTGTGGCGCTGGCCAGATTGCTGGCTTTTTTAAAAAGATTGATTCATTTATTTGAAAGAGTTACAGAGAGAGAGAGAGTTTCCATCTGCTCATTCACCCCCCAGATAACTTCAACAGCAGGGTGGGGCCAGGCTGAAGCCAGGAGCCAGGAGCCTCATCTGGGTTTCCCACATGGGTGGCAGGGGCCCAAGGACTTGAGCCATCATTTGCTGTTTCCCAGGTGCATTTGCAGGGAGCTGGATCAGAAATGGAGTCAAGACTGGAACTCGGGCACTCTGCCATGGGATGTGGGTGTGCCAAGTGTGTATCTTTAAAAAAAATTATTTGTTTAAACATGTATTTATTTTATTTGAAAGTCAACTACAGAGAGAAGGAAAGAAAGAGACAGAAAGAGAGAGAGAGGTCTTCCATCTGCTGATTCACTCTCCAAAGGCCTCAATGGCCAGAGGTGAACCCATCCAAAGCCAGGATCCAGGAGTCTCTTCCAGGTCTCCCATGTAGGTGCAGGGGCCCAAGCACTTGGGCCATGTTTTACCGCTTTCCCAGGCCATTAGCAGGGAGCTGGATCAGAAGTGGAGCAGCCGGGACTTGAACCAGTGCCCAGATGGGATATCAGCAGTCACAAGCGGTGGCTTAACCCGCTACACCACAACACGGGCTCCCCAAGCAGATACCTTATGAGCTGCCCCGAATGCTCACCCTTCAAGATTCTTAAGTATGACCTCATCTAGGGATTGAAATGGAGGGAGGGAGGGAGAGAGAGAGACCAAGAGATTAAGAAAGAGAGAACACAGAGAGAGTGAACAAGAGAGATGGGGGGAAGCTCCTACAACACTGAAGACGAGAACTCCCGCAGCCTTCCCTCTGATTACCCGAGGATTCTCCCTGCTGGCCTTTTCATGTGCGCCGGTCTCAGGGGAATTGCTGAGGTCAGCTTGCAACAGGTGATGCAGGAGAAGCTGTCAAGCAAGGACTGGGCCCCGTGCAAGGGAACAGAGCCCCGGGCAGGGTCCTTGCACAGTGGGAGGGGCCTGTGAAAGGCACAGGAAGCAGGAATGATAAAGGGGAGGGGGATCAGCCAGGCCGCGGGTTCAGGCGACGTCGGGACTCACTGACCACGGGAGGAGCTCGGGTTGGGGGTCCGCGGACACCTTCGTCCCTGCAGGTCAGTTTCTTCCACTGGACAACCTGTCTCTGGTTGCGTGCACGTGGTCGGCAGCCGTTCTGCCCAGATCTTTGCTGCAGTTTGCAACGCGAGGTTCTGCCTGGTTCTCTCGCTCACCCCAAGTCCTGGGCTATGCAGAACAATCTCCTCCCATCCCCCTGCTTCTCAAGGCACCGTCACAACTGCAGCTTCCATTTGTGTCACAGCTTGGTGTGCACGCCCCAAACCTGGAGCCCCCCGGGAACAAACACAAAGCAAAGTGCAAGACCACCAGCGGCGTGGACAAGTGGTTGGACTTGACTTTGGCCAAATGTATGTGATGCGATCGATCTGGAAACAACGTTTTCAATTCCCTTTGCACGTATCAGAACCACTTCCTGCTGACTAACAGGCTGTTTTGGCTTCTGGTGGCGATATGGTTTAGTGCAGATATCCAGGGACAAACGCTTTAACTGAATCCATCTCCGAGATGGATTGTTCTGCTGATCCCACAGTGTCCATTGCTCAAGAATCATCTTCAGGCCGGCACCGCGGCTCATGAGGTTAATCCTCCGCCTTGCGGCGCCAGCACACCGGGTTCTAGTCCCGGTCGGGGCGCCGGATTCTGTCCTGGTTGCCCCTCTTCCAGGCCAGCTCTCTGCTGTGGCCAGGGAGTGCAGTGGAGGATGGCCCAAGTGCTTGGGCCCTGCACCCCATGGGAGACCAGGAGAAGTACCTGGCTCTTGCCATCGGATCAGCGCGGTGCGCCGGCCGCGGCGGCCATTGGAGGGTGAACCAACAGCAAAAGGAAGACCTTTCTTTCTGTCTCTCTCTCTCACTGTCCACTCTGCCTGTCAAAAAATAAATAAATAAAAATAAAAAAAGAACCATCTTCAGAGCAGGTGACAGCAGGAGTCACAGGCAGCGGCTGCCGGGTGGGCGGTGACTCGGACAGGGATCCTGGGAGCCCACGTGGGTCGCCAACACCGCTGGCCTCAAAGCGGTTAAAGGAAATTGGTCTCCCCTTGCCTCTCCCCCCACCCTCTAAGAGAGGCCAGGGGTTAACAGGAGGACATCCTGAAACTCAGATGCCCGGCTTCGGAGGGAGATACAGGGGAGAGATTTTTCTCCTCCTAGCAAAATGGAAGGCACACAGGGGAGAAGCTGAAGGTTCCCTTCTCCCCCCAAAGCCTGAGTTAGTGAAAGGAAGGGCAGGCAGGCGGGGTGGAGGCAGCCTGTCACCTGGGACGTGGGCTCCACTGAGCAAACAAGTAGACGGGTTGAGTGGCTTTGTGAGCATATCGAGGGGCGTGACCCCCGATCTCTGAGATCGGAGAAGGGAATTATTATAGACGTGGAGGCTGGGAAGATGACAAGGAACTTGACCTGTGAGATGGAACTGCAAGTCTGAGTATGAACTCACTCTTTTAAATAAACGTGCACAGGTACTGGCATTAAGGTGCAGTGGGTTAGGCTGCCTGTGATGCCAGCATCCCATGTTGAAGTGCCAGTTCAAGTGCTGGCT
Organism: Oryctolagus cuniculus; assembly: GCF_051225735.1. Classification (NCBI taxonomy): domain Eukaryota; kingdom Metazoa; phylum Chordata; class Mammalia; order Lagomorpha; family Leporidae; genus Oryctolagus; species Oryctolagus cuniculus. The sequence goes on along the minus strand of NC_142887.1, from coordinate 22,141,732 downwards.
GCTAATGTGTCCCCTTGGGGGGCGCAGCAGGTGATGGCTCAAGTACTTGGGTCCCTGCCACCCACACGGGAGATCAGGATGGAGTTCCTGGATCCTGGCTTCAGCTGGTCCCAGCCCCAGCTGTTGCGGGCATTTGGGGAGTGAACCAGTGGGTGGAAAATCTCTCTTTCTCTCTTCCTCTCTCTTTCTCATATATGTGTGTGCGTGTGTGTGTGTGTGTGTGAGTCTGCCTTTCAAGTAAATGAAAATAAATTTTACAAAATAGCTCAATAAGCATGTTTTAAATAATAAAAATTGTGAATCCACAAATCCATACCAATTGAATAAATAGCGAGATAGATGGATGGACGTGGGGACGGACACACCAGACAGAGGGGAGAAGAGAAAGCTTTTCCCTACAGTGTAAAGTCGACTAATTCACGTGGAAGGAATGACAGAAATTTTAAAATGCCATCGTTGCCGCAGCGGTAGTTGATTTAGGCAGAAAGAGCCCAGGACTAACGCTGGCGGGTAAAGGCTCTATGTGGGGAGCAGGACCCTGGCAGATCCTTTAAGTCGTCCCCCACAACGCCCTCAGTGGAGACATCCATCAGGGGCCAGCGTGATCCGGCGGTGAGGACTAGTGTCACCAGTGATGGGATTGGTTGCCTTCAGGTGCCCCCGAAGTGATGTGCTGGGGAGCCCGGCGTCTCTCCGAGGTGTCCCCGCAGGGCCTGGGTCTGGTCCTGAGGACCTGTCAGATGGACTGGGGGAGGGGCATCCTATAGAATGAAGAGTCACAGGAGGGGCCAGCGCTGTGGCGTAGCGGGTTAAGCCGCCGCCTGCAGTGCCGGCATCCCACGTGGACTCTGATTCAAGTCCCGGCTGCTCCACTTCCAATCCAGCTCCCTGCTAATGCACCTGGGAAGGCAGTGGAGGATGGCTCAAGTGCTGGGGCCCCTGCTACCCACATGGGAGACCTGGAAGAGGCTCCGGGCTTCAGCCTGGCCCAGCCCAGGCCATTATATCCCTTTGGGTAGTGCACCAGCAAGTGGAAGGTTCTCTCTCTTTCAATTCAATTCTGCCTTTCAAATAAAATAAATCTTTTTAAAAAAGAGATTCAGAAGCAAGAGGTTGCTCCTAATTCCATTGTCCTATTTCCCCAGACTTCTTGGGCTGTGAATAGCGTTCAATGGCAGGTCTTAAGAAATTTGAGAATTATTTGGGGACTTAGTTAAAAATACTGATGCCAAGCCCCCATCCCGGAGGGTCTGTTTCCCAAGGCCACGGGATCTCTATATTTTTTGCTCATCGCACGAAATTCAGATATAAAAGGCCCACCTGCCATGCCTGGAGGAATGTTGACCTTGAAATTCAAGAAACGGTGGCGATTTTCCTGCCCGGCCCAGACCTTAAACCCATTTCTGTCCTTGCTTTCCCAGGGTGACGCTGTATGCCGAGTTCCTTCCCATCAAAGCCAGAGCGAAGTGTATTTTGCTGATTGAGGTAAGGAGGAGGGAGCCTGGTCTCTACTGATCTTGCCAGGAGGTTCTCAGATTAAGACAAATCTAACAGACTCACCAGGCAAAGACTTCAGTGGATCCGACCTGGCTGTTGCGACCTATAGATAAATTATTCAGCTGACAAAACCCTACAGATAAATTCTTCAGCTGACAAAACGTTGAGTGGATCCCGCCTTTAGAGAGTGGCAGCAGGCAGGTGGTGCGTCCTTCCTGACCTGAAAATGGCCTTGGTGCTGCATGGCGCAGCCGGGGTGGGCCCAGGGTCCTGCCCACACCCAGGCCTCACCCTCGCACCTGCTGTGTCACAGCCAGACCGGCCGTGTCCCGCGTGAGATCGCCTTCCTTGGTCTCTTCCACAGCCGATAGGCAGCCCTAAAATGCTCATGCTCCTGCAGCCCCCTCAACCCCTCTGCAACCAGGGGTCTCGTGACTCAGTTTCCAACCATGATCAAAAGATCGCAGGGCAAATACCGTGGCCCCATGCCACGCCCTCCGTGCAGCTGCCCCTGACGTCCACAGTGGTGACTGTGGAGCCACTCAGAGTCCCCGGTCACTGGGGCCACCCTGGCAACATTGATTGTTGACCCCACAGCCCCCACTTAACCACCACGCCAGTCCAGTTAGCATGGTGGCCAGCAGGGCCACACTGTCCACGTCATCTACATAATGAAGTGCACCTGCAGCTGATCCCACACCCTGACCGCCTCTCATTGCCCAACATCCTGTCCACCCCTCGGGCGCCCGACAGCTTCCCGTGTGCAGCAATTAAACATTCATTGGTGGCAGAGTGGGGGTGGGGTGTCTGGCCGGTGTCCAGTCTGACTGGGCAGTGCCCTTGTGCGCCAGGTCATCAGGGGTGTTGACAGTCACCCCTGATTCTCCAGAGCCAGTGGGGAAGGTGGCGGATCGGGTTTTGGAACGGACAGTAGTTGTAAAGCCGGGGTCTGGCAGGAAACAGCACGCCCAGAGTAGCATCATTTGGAGGAGGGCTTAATCCAAGGACCGCTGAAGTCCCCGTGGGGGTATCCTCACCCCAGGCCTCCAGGGGCAAGAGGAGAGCGCATTTCTTAGCCGCTCAGAGAGTTCTAGGTGAAGGCTGCTAGATGAGGGCTTTGACCTGCACTTGAAGCAGCCGGCTCACGGCCACCCTGCAGGGAGGAAGCCGGAGGAATGAACGCCCCAACCTCTCCCTCCTCCCCCACTGCCACCTCTCCTGAGGCCCCTCATCGCACCCGGAGGACATCCTTTTCCATACAAAAGTGGGAAACGGTGGAGAGAGACTTGGTGAGGCAGAGAAGGTATTCAGCCCAGTTGGGCATTTCTGATACAGAGCACTGGGGGGCGCTGTTGAGCAAGGGCAATGGATGTCAATAGACAAAAACCAATGGGTCTGTTGCAAGCCATGCTCACGGCTGCATGATCTACGGTAGCTAAGATGTGCGTGCAACCCGTATCCACCGGTAGACATCCGGATAAGGAAACGGCTATGTCCATGCAATGGAATATTACTCAGCCTTCAAAAGGACAGGGATTCTGGCACCTGGATGAACTTTGAGGATGCGGTGCCAATGCCATGTCCACTGCCCTACTCATCTCCACAACCAGAGCTGCCCTGCTGCCCGGCCACAGTCAGTGATATGTGAATGTGACAGTGCGGGCGGCAGCCTGGGGCGGCGGTCAGCGAGGTCTGGCCGTGGCCCCAGCATGTGAACCACAGGGAAAGGACGGGCCCCCAGGCCTGGCTCAGCCTCATGCACCGTATCAACTACCCTTGTGCCTGATGACCTTGAACTTGCTCGCTGGGAGGGCCGCGCTCCCCGCTCCGCTGACCCTGCTTCTCCCGCGCCAGGTGTTCTGGGCCATCGGGACGGTGTTCGAGGTCATCCTGGCTGTGTTCGTGATGCCCAGCCTGGGCTGGCGCTGGCTGCTCATCCTCTCGGCGGTCCCACTCCTGCTCTTTGCCGTCCTGTGCTTCGTGAGTACCCTCGCAGAGGTCTGCGGCTGTCCACTGTGATTTGGTGGGGCGGAGGCGCAGGAGGACACCAAAGCCACCTTGTAAGACTATGTCTTTAAATCAGGAAGTGAGACAAGGGAATGAGGCTTGGGCGAGCCCCAGGATGGGGTGCTGGGCAGACACTTCTGGGGTGTCCTCTAAGGAGAGAACTAGGGAGGAGAGGATACACAGGCCCCATTGTTGACACCTACAGGGGCTATACAGGATTAAATTACGAGTGACAGAAAACCGATTCACGCTGACTTGAATAAAAGAGAGGGATCGATATCTGGCTTCAGGCATAGCTGGATCCAGGAGCTCCCACGATCTCTCCCTCTCAGCTCTGTGTAAATCACTCCTTCTAGCAAGATCTTGTCACGCAGTCCTCATTCCATAGGCAGACCACACGCATGGACACACTACAGCCAGTGGGGCCCCCAGCTGAGCCTGCGGGGAGGTTCTCACGAATGGGTGGTTCTACAGTGACTCCTGCTGGCGACAACAGGTATTAATAGTTACCCACCTTAACTGTGTGGCAGGCTCCATGCCGGCTCTTTGAAGGTGTTCTTGTATTTATTATTGCAAAGAACCACAGGAGGTAGGACTCTAATGGACCCCCATATTAGTGAGGGGGACACACTGTCACAAATAATGCCCACAAACTCAGCTGCTCAACACGAAGTTATTTCTCTCTAGCATGACAGAGGAGGAGTGTTCTGGCTGGTGGATAGGATTTGGGCCCAGGTTCTCTGTTCAGCAGGTGGCTCTGCCATCCTCTATGGCTTTGGAGTTTTCTACTTCAAGACAAGGTTGGGGAAGAGCAGCTGGGAGACGGTACACTCAGCCAGGAATATCTGCTCCTATGCCATTGGTGAAAGCAAGTCACATGGTCTCACCTAGCTGCAAGGGACCCTGGGAAATGTAGCCCCCACTCCATGATGTAGCCATGTCCAGGGACAACTCTACAGTGTGGAAAGGGGCATCTCTACAACGTGTCCATTTTACTGATGAGGAAGCTGAGGCCAGAGAGGTGGTTAAAGGGTGTGCAGCAAATCAACACGGCTCTCTCATCCCATGAGGTCTTCTGACGCCAGTATTGTGCTTCCTCTCTGCTGTGCGTGCCGTCTCATGGACGGCTGTTGCTTCGTGTTCACAGAGCCGTCATTATCCGGTCACTTGGGGTCGGGACTCCGTTCCGCCTGCACTAGTCAGCTTTCCCTCGCCACAGTGGAGTGCCAGAGACCACTAACCTGACACAGAGAAAAGGTTGCATTAGCTCACAATTTTGGAGGTACAAGACCCAGATCAGGTGGTCCCAGTGACTTGGCAGAGCCCGCCCAGAGGAAGGGTCCCATGGCGAGGCAGGAGCAGAACGAATGGCCTACCTGAAGCTTTCCTGGCAGCCCTCTCCTGAGATCTGTCTTCCAAGGACACGCCCCCCCTGGGCACCTGAGGTCCGCCCACTAGGCCGCCTCCCAACACCATCATTGGATTCAGGGTCCTCCTCCTGGTGGCTTTAACGTAGGACTTACACATGCAGGTCTGCGTGAGTCCAGGAGCCACGCCCTATCAGACCACAGCCCAGGGGTCTTTCTGGTCTCCCCTGGGACGGAGTTTGCAGGCTAATGCTGAGCACAGATGAGCTTATCGTTTCTTGAGAGATGGGGGTGAGACTTCTGACGGGGTCTGGATTTCAGGGAACCCTCCCCTGGAACTCTGAAACACACCACATGACAGAAGCAGCAGCTGCGACCACCAGTCCCCACCCCGGTGACCCAGCCCAGGCCCCGTGTTAAGCGCTTGGCCTGGATTCTCTAACTCCTAAGAGGCAGGACCTGTTGTGCTCCGCATCTTGTGGATTGGGGATGGAGGCACAGAGAGGTCAGCTGACTGCACACAGGGTCACACAGCCCAGCTACCGAGTGACAGTGGCAGATTTGAAGCCAGGTCTTTGGCTGCAAAGTCCCCACCCTCCAAGACTTGAGAGCGTGTGGCTGGGGAGTGACTGCTCTGTTTGGCCTTAACTGGGTCCACCTGGGTCTCCTGTCTGCTCCCCCCTCCCCAGTGGCTGCCCGAGAGCGCGAGGTACGATGTGCTGTCGGGGAACCAGGAGAAGGCCATCGCCACCTTGAAGAGGATAGCGACGGAGAACGGAGCACCCATGCCCCTGGGGAAGCTCATCCTCTCCAGGCAGGTCAGTGCACACCTGCTGCCTCTGCAGCACCCGTGGCCACGTGCATGCAGGGGTGCGTGTGTGCTGGGGCACGCATGTGGGCAGTGTAGGTGCCCGGGATGGGGCAGGCGTGTGTGTGTGCGTGTGTGTGTGTGTGTGTGGTGGGCAGCGGATGGATGGAGGCACAGTGGGCGGTATGAGACCAGCACGGGGAATCTGGTGACTTCAATGTGTCTGTCCACCGCCCGGTTCTAGAAAGGATACTGGGAGAAGGCGGCCAGGGACCGGAGCAATGTGAAGCCTGCACCCGGGGCTTGTGACCACGCGTGCTTCCACTCCACCTTTCAGCCCCAGGAAGTCTGACTGGCAGATGTGATCGGTCGGGAAAGCTGTGCAAGAAAACTGTGTTAGAAAGAGATGAGCTCAGGCCGGCGCCGCAGCTCACTAGGTTAAACCTCCGCCTTGCGGCGCCGGCACACCGGGTTCTAGTCCCGGTCGGGGCGCCAGATTCTGTCCCAGTTGCCCCTATTCCAGGCCAGCTCTCTGCTGTGGCCCGGGAGTGCAGTGGAGGATGGCCCAAGTGCTTGGGCCCTGCACCCCGTGGGAGACCAGGAGAAGTACCTGGCTCCTGCCATTGGATCAGCACGGTGTGCTGGCCGCAGCGGCCATTGGAGGGTGAACCAACGGCAAAAGGAAGACCTTTCTCTCTGTCTCTCTCTCTCACTGTCCACTCTGCCTGTCAAAAAAGAAAAAAAAAAGAAGAAAGAGATGAGCTCAGATCCAGGGGTCCCACCACACCCTGTGTAGACGTCTCTAATAGAGGGGCTGCATTGCTCGCCTGGTAACACCATCATAGACCCCCACCACCACTACCACCGGGCAAAGCCAAGTTTTATGAACACCTGCTGTGTGTGGGCGCGCTGCACACAGAGGGAGAAGGGTATGGATTTAAGGCCACAGCCCCTGCCCTCAAGAGTCAGCCAGGGCCGGCACCGCGGCTCAATAGGCTAATCCTCCACCTGCAGCACCGGCACACGGGGTTCTAGTCCCAGTTGGGGCATCAGATTCTGTCCCACTTGCTCCTCTTCCAGTCCAGCTCTCTGCTGTGGGTGGCCTGGGAGGGCAGTGGAGGATGGCCCAAGTGCTTGGGCCCTGCACCCCATGGGAGACCAGGAGAAGCACCTGGCTCCTGCCTTCGGATCAGCGCGGTGCACTCGCCGCAGCGGCCATTGGGGGGTGAACCAACGGAAAAGGAAGACCTTCCTCTCTCTCTCTCTCTCACTGTCCACTCTGCCTGTAAAACAAACAAACAAACAAACAAAAACAAATAAACAAACAAGAGTCAGCCGGGCAGCCAGCAGAAACAAGAGAAGTACCCTCAGGCAGACAATGGAGGCAGGTGTTTGGCGCAGTGGTTACAACACGGCTTGGGACGCCCACAACACGCATTGGGAGTACCCAGGGTTGAGCCTCACATCCAGTTCCCATCCAGTTGCCTGTTCATGTGCACCCTGTAGGGTAGCAGCGATGACTCAAGTGCCTGGGTCCCTACCATCCAGTGGGAGACCTGGACTGAGTTCCTGTCCCCTGGCTTCTGCCTGGCCTGGCCCCCCGAGGAGTGAACCAGCAGGTCCAAGATTCCTCTCTCTACATAAACACTCTGTCGTTGTATATAAGGGACTGAGCGTCTGTGGGTTCCATGTCCTCAGAGGGTCCTAGAGCCCAGCCATTCGCATTGGGAATAGAACCAAGGCCGAGTGTATTGGCCCATCTCTGCACCTGTATTATTTCTATAAATGTGTCATCAATCTATTTATTTTTAAAAAAGATTCTATTTATTTATTTGAGAGAGAGAGAGAGAGAGAGAGAGAGAGAAGGGCCTTCCTTCCGCTGGTTCACTCCCCAAATGGCTGCAATGGCCGAAGTTGTGCCGATCTGAAGCCAGGAGCTTCTTCGAGGTCTCTCACACAGGTGCAGGAGCTCAAGATCTTGGGCCATCCTCTACTGCTTTCCCGGCCATAGCAGAGAGCTAGATTGGAAGAGGAGCCACCAGGACTAGAACCGGCGCCCATATGGGATGCTGGTGCCGCAGACGGGGGATTAACCTACTGCACCACGGCACCGGCCCCCTTTAATCTATTTCTAAGTATTTTCATGAATCTATTCCCAAATACATTCAAAAAATACAAACCTTCTCAAATATGCTTGATAAATACCTAATGGATTTATCTTCTTACTCAAGAATGTATTACAGAAATACTTTTGTCCATGAAGACAATATTCCTTAGCAGACTAAACCACCTTTGACCTGTAATCTTTTCTCACTTTAAAAAAGTTTTATTTATTTTATTTTATTTGTGAATCAAGGAGGGGGGGGGGAGAGAGAGAGAGAGCATAACAGCCAAAGCCAGGTAGGTGGAAGCCACCCAACCATGGGAGCTGTCACTGCTGCCTGCCTCCCAGGGTGCACATTAGCAGGAAGTCGGAATCAGGAGTGGAGCTGTGATTCGAACCCAGGCCCTCTGATATGACAGGCAACCATCCCAATCCAAGGTCTTTTTATTTTATTTATTTGAAAGGCAGAGTTACAGAGAGAGGTAGACACACACACACACACACACACAGAGAGAGAGAGAGAGAGAGAGAGAGAGAGAGAGAGGTCTTCTATCTGCTGGTTCACTCCCCAAATGGCTGCAATGGCCAAAGCTGGGCTAATCCGAAGCCAGGAGCTGGGAGCTTCTTCCAGGTCTCTCACATAGGTGCAGGGGCCCAAGGACTTGGACTATCTTCTGCTGCTTTTCCAGGAGCGTTAGCAGGGAGCTGGATTGGAAGAGGAGCAGCCGGGACTTGAACCAGTGTCCATATGGGATGCCAGCACCATAGGCCAGAGCTTTAACTCAGTGTGCCACAGCTCTAGCCCCCCAGTCCAGAGTCTTAACCACTAGGCAGCCCCTCCTTTTATTTATTTATTTTTTTACCGTTCAATATTTTTAAACAGCAAGCACTTCCCAAAGTGCTACTAAGAACAATTTGTTGTTTTTTTTTTTTAAATATTCCTAAAAAGAATATAATCACAACTGTGGAATATGATTTTTTTTTATCTTTTATTTAATGAATATAAATTTCCAAAGTACGACTCATGGGTTACAATGGCTTCCCCCCCATACCGTCCCTCCCACCCACTACCCTCCCCTTTCCCACTCCCTCTCCCCTTCCATTCACATCAAGATTCATTTTCGATTATCTTAATATACAGAAGATCAGCTTAGTATACCTTAAGTAAGGATTTCAACAGTTTGCTCCCACACAGAAACATAAAGTGAAAGAACATTATAGAGCAAAAGAGCGATACTTGGCAAATATATAAGATTGGCAAGTGGACTGGTTTTGTGGCATAGCAATTTAAGTTTTTTTTGTTTTGTTTTGTTTTGTTTTTGTTTTTGTTTTTGTTTTTTGACAGGCAGAGTGGACAGTGAGAGAGAGAGACAGAGAGAAAGGTCTTCCTTTGCTGTTGGTTCACCCTCCAATGGCTGCCACTGCTGGCATGCTGCGGCTGGCGCACCATGCTGATCCGATGGCAGGAGCCAAGTGCTTTTCCTGGTCTCCCATGGGGTGCAGGGCCCAAGCACTTGGGCCATCCTCCACTGCACTCCTGGGCCACAGCAGAGAGCTGGCCTGGAAGAGGGGCAACCGGGACAGAATCCGGCGCCTCGACCGGGACTAGAACCCGGTGTGGCAGCGCCGCTAGGCGGAGGATTAGCCTGTTGAGCCGCAGCGCTGGCCAGCAATTTAAGTTGTCTCGTAAGAAACTGGCATCGAATTAAGGACGCTGGTTCCAGTCCTTCTGATCCAGCTCCCTGCTAATGTGCCTAGGAAAACAGCAGAAGATGGCCCAAGTGCTTGGGCCCTTGCACCCTGTGGGAGACCCAAAAGAAGCTCCTGGCTTTGGCCTGGCCCAGCCCTGGCCATTGTGGCCATGTGGGGAGTGAAGCAGCAAATGGAAGATCTCTCTGTCTCTGTTTCTGTCTCTCTCTCTCTGTGTAACTCTGCCTTTCAAATAAATAAATCTTCACAAAAAATTGGCAAGTGAGTCACTGAGCAAATCCATCTATTGGCAAATTGGCCTTAAGTGGATTGGTTTTTGAGCACAGTAACTGTCACGTTGGCTTAGAGCAGATTTGGGGGGAGGAAGAGTGAGTTTGAGTGTGTGTGCATGTGTGTGTGAGAGAGAGCATACCCGTGTGTGTGAGTGTGTATGTGTGTGCATGTGTGAGTATGAGTGTTGTGTGCATTCATATTGTGAGAGCGTGTGTGTTAGTGTGTGAGTAGAGTGTATGTGTGTGTGAGACTATGTGTGTATGTGTATATATGTGTGTGAGACAGTGTGTATGTGTGTGCATATGTATGTATATGTGTGTATGTGTGTATATGTGTATGACATTACCGGGAGCTGGATTGTATGTGTGTATGTGTGTATAGGTGTGTGAGACAGTGTGTATGTGTGTGCATATGTATTTGTGTGTATGTGTATGTGTGTATGTGTGTACATATGTGTGTACGTGTGTGTATGTGTGTGCATTTGTGTGTATGTGTGTGTGTGTGATGGTGGGACTCCCTTGGACTGTTTTTCTGCTCCCTGGGCCCCTGGGACCGCCCCAGAGCCGTGATGGGTTTCAGGGGTGAGTGACATGGGATGGCTCCATCTTCTGGCCCTTGGGTGGGTCCTGGCTGGCAGGACGGGTGTGGATCTGAGCCCTGGGTTCCCCGAGCAGGTGGGTACGCCCCTGTCCAGGCCGCCCGCTGGTGCTGGACAGCATGGAGGGGGAGATTAAACCCGCGTCCTTGTCTCGCAACAGGCAGACCGAGGCAAAATGCGCGACCTCTTCACCCCCCACTTCCGATGGACGACGCTGCTGCTGTGGTTTATATGGTGAGAGCCCTGCTGACCGCGTGACCCCTGCCCTGCGTCCAGGCCGGGCATTTGTCTTAATTCCCTGCTGGGAGCGCCCGTGGGCCCGAGGCACCGTTTGCTGATGACGTCAACGGTTTGCACGCCCCGTCGGGCTTTTGCGGTACCCGGGTGATCACCTGAACGGTTATTTCTTTGATTTTTTCAAACTTGACTCACCAATGACTTAGAGGAGTGTTCTGACAAAGGAAACTTTCTCCAGTGGTCCTCCCTTATCTCTGGGGGTCTCGGTCAGAGACCCCCAGGGGCTGCCGGGAGCCGTGGAGAGTACCGGAAGCACTGGGAGGTAGAGCTTGGGTGACTCCATCCGGGCCTCCCACGTGGGTGGCGGGAGCCCATGTACTTGGGCCACCTTTGCAGGCACATTAGCGGGAGCTGGATTGCAAGTGCAGCACCTGGGACTCAAACTGGTGCTCCTATGGGATGGCGGCGTTGCAGGCGGCAGCTTAACTTGATTACGTCAAATACGAGTTACCTGCACACAAGCCCTGTAACGTGACAGTCGATCTGATGAGCAACACAGCTACTAAGCAACCGACGGGCGGGCAGCGGACACAGTGTGGACACGCTGGATAAGGAGATGACTCGCGACGGAGCAGGGTGGTGAGAGACTCCGTCGAGCTACTCTGAGCAGCCCCCAAGTCAAAACTGATGAATTGTTTGTTTCTGGAATTTTCCATGTAATATTTTCAGTCCGTGGTTGGCTGCAGGTAACTAAAACCACGGAAAGTGAGACCTGGGACACGGAGGATGTGTTCCTCTGCTTCACCAGAAAGCGTGTTCCCGGCAGCCGTAGAGACGAGCCGCTCTTGGGGCTGCCACGGTACCAAGGACTCAGACCTAAGAGACGCACGGGCCGGGCGCTTGGGGCCTCTTGGGAACACCCACATCTCACATCAGAGCGCCTGGGTTCAAGTCCTGGCTCCACTTCCAGTCCCAGCTTCCTGCTAATGTGCACCCTGGGAGGCAGCAGGCGATGGCCCAAGTACTCACGACCCTGCTGCCCACATGGGAGGGGGTTGGGGTCCCAGCTCCTGGATTCAGCCTGGCCTGGCCCTAGCTGCTGTGAGCATTTGTGAAATGAATCAGCAAATGAAAGGTCTCTGTCTCTCTGCTTTTAAAATGAAAATATTTGGGGCCGGCGCTGTGGCGCAGAGTTGATGCCCTGGACTGAGGTGCCAGCATCCCACATGGGCACTGGTTCGAGTCCTGGCTGCTCCTCTTCTGATCTGGCTCTCTGCTGTGGACTGGGAAAGCAGTACAGGATGACCCAAGTCCTTGGGCCCCTATGCCCACATGGGAGACCCGGAAGAAGCTCCTGGCTCCGGCCGTTGCGGCCATCTGGGGAGTGAGCCAGCGGATAGAAGACCTCTCTCTCTGTCCCTCTCTCTATAACTCTGTCTTTCAAATAAATAAAATAAATCTTAAAAAAAGAAAAATATTTAAAAAGTGATACATATAATTTTGCAAACTAATAGCATGAAAAACAAGAGATGAAGAGGAGAGGAAGGCATTGAGGACACATTAGCCCATCGATGAGGCTGGGATAGCATCCAGAAGAATTTAAGGAAACATAGAAGGGAATTTGGCTCACCCAGTAAGATTTAATAGTTAACTCCATGCCAGTGTCTTGCTCTCTGCCCATGGGGCCCTGCGTACTGCAGCTGGCCCCTGGGCCATGTTTTAGGAACCACTGATTTGGCCAACATGGGAATCCTGAGAACTTGGAGTCCTGTTCCTGTTCAGCTCGGAAAGAACAGTGGGGCAGGAGGCTGAGGGAGAGGCATTAGCAGAGAGTAATGACCTTCAACTCCAAAACCAGTAGAATTTCCGCCACTCTTCACTCTCTCGACCCTCTACCAATTCATGTACACAGAGAGGATCAACAGTGTTCAAAATTGGCCTGGCTTAAAGTTTTGTGGTTTTTGTTGTTTTGTTTTGTTTTTTGACAGGCAGAGTGGACAGTGAGAGAGAGAGACAGAGAGAAAGGTCTTCCTTTGCCGTTGGTTCACCCTCCAATGGCTGCCGTGGCCAGTGCGCTGCGGCCCGCGCACCACACTGATCCGAAGCCAGGAGCCAGGTGCTTTTCCTGGTCTCCATGGGGTGCAGGGCCCAAGCACTTGGGCCATCCTCCACTGCCCTCCCGGGCCACAGCAGAGAGCTGGCCTGGAAGAGGGGCAACCGGGACTAGAACCCGGGGTGCTGGCGCCGCTAAGCGGAGGATTAGCCTATTGAGCCGCGGCGCCGGCCTGTGGGTTTGTTTTTAAATAAAACCAGTTCTCACTTTTCTAATTCACCTTTGAGTGGAGGTGCTAATTAGCAGGGGAGTGTCCCACACGGGGTCACACACAGGGACCAGGAAGGAGAAGCCTTGCTAATATACATACCTGGGCTCCAGCTTGGCCCTCGCATTCCTGAGAGCCTGAATCAACTCATCAAGCATTTAGTAAGCACCTGCTGTGTGCCCACACGTGTGTAGAGTCCACAGGATTTTTAGAAGGGGTGTTGTAGAGGGGTTGCGAATAGCTTGCTTTGGGTGCCTGTAATTCAGCTGGGCTGGCTCTACTGGAATCCTGGTGCACCTGATTAGACACTAATGTTAGTGCACCCCAGCTGCACTGGCCGGCACAGATTGGAACCCAAGGACATCAGCCATCGGCTTCTGGTGGTGACCGACTTCCCCCGTATCCTGCGATGATGGGGTTCTGGTTCTGCAAACTTGAACCTTCTAGTTCTGGAGTCACCCAGGAATTCAGAAACTGTGCCGTCCCACCCTGAGACCTTAAAATCACAATGCCCGAGTTGGCCAGCCGGACCCCGACACCAGTACAGATGTCAGTGGAGCTATGTTCATCCCGATGTCGGTCTCCCAAACCTTCCCCTCCCCCCAACCCCGATTTCAGCTGGGTAGACAAGTCTTGGAGGAAGGATGTTTCTGGACACAGGACACTTCCTTTCATTGTGTCACTATGCTTGGTACCTGACAAAAGCCCCCAGTAAGACCCCCAAAGACCCCCGGATGGGTCCCCACTGCTGCAGACACAGGTCCCTCCCCAGGACTTGCATTTCTCTGATGGCTTCTTCTCCCCTCCCCTTGCTTCCTGGCAGGTTTTCCAATGCGTTCTCCTACTATGGACTCGTGCTGCTGACCACAGAACTCTTCCAGGCGGGTGACGTCTGCAGCAGTGAGTACCACCCTCCTCTCAACCACGCCCACCCCTGCACCGATCATCACACACTCTCCCACCCCGACAGGGTCGGGGGCAGACTCGGCAGTTCCCAGTGTGTTCTGGACAATCTGATCGTGTTGGAGCTCACATTAGCACAGCGGCACCTTGCGTCAGGGTTTGAGTCCTGAAGTTAACATGTCTAAAAGATAGACTGGGCAGACATTTAGCTGAGCAGTGAGATGCCAGCCGAGAGGCCCACGTCTGTGTGAGAGTGCCCGGGTGCAGTCCCCAGCTCCAGCTTCCTGCTGAGGGAGACGCTGGGAGGCATTGGTGATGGTTTCCTGACCCCTGCGTGGATGACCTGGTTGGAGTCCCCAGCTCCAGGCTTTATCCTGGCCCAGCCCCAGCTGTTGCAGGCATTTGGAGAGTGAACTGGTAGCTGGGAGCTCTCTCTCTTTCTCATACATAAATTTTTAAAAGGTTTATAAAGATAAACGAAGACACATTGAAATTTTAGAGTGGATTTGGGCAATAGTGATTCATGAATTGGGCAAGCACCAAACTACAAGTGGTGTGGGCTCCACCGAAGGGGTGCAGAGAGAGAACTTTTCCAAGTTCCAGAAGACCGACTTATTACACTAAAGTTAGAGATTCATTCATTGGCTTTTATTTGCTGTTCTAGAACTGGACAAAGCTTCATTCTATAAAATAGAATGAGTGTGCTGATGAGCCGAGCTGGGGGAGGGGGCACAGGGGCCAAGGGCTGAAGAGGGCAGAAATGGAACACAAAGCCGATCGGCCATTTCAAAGCCCCTCGCCTGATGGTGGTGAAGCAGAGGTGACTTCCTGGTTAGGCCAGCGCAGGTAACCTAGGCCCCCTCTGATTGGTCGTTGTGAATCACCTGCTTTTGGAAAACTGCCCCCTTTCAAGGTCAAGTTGGATTAGGTCGTTTGGCACAAGGGACTCCATTCTGATGTGGTGTGAGCTGCTAGGGCCTGGCACCAGAGGCCAAGGCAATGACCTCCCATAAACCTGCACAGCAGGTACACGCAGAAGTAAGGGGGAGAAAATGACTGATTAAAGAGGAACAGTTGCCTTACAGTAGAAGAGGCTGGGAGGCAGCTTCTGATTGGTTGAGTCACTTGGAGTTGGGTTTCAGTTTGCTCACTAGGGAACCCAGAACACTGGAGCTGCCACCCAATTGCATTTTGCTAACAGCACGTCAGGTGGAAATTGCCTGTAGGTTAAAATGATCACTGAAAACCCCCTAAAGAACCCCACGGAAGTGCAGCCCTCAGGGTGTGTGGGTGTGATCCCGCACAGCAGTGCTAATGTGTAGGAGAAGCAGGTTGGATCTCCATCCGGGCCACATCAGAGAAATCACCTGTGGAGTTTTCAGACCCTGCCCAGACCAATTTAAACAGGACCTCTGGTGGGCTGAGGCCCAGGCCTGCGCAGTGTTTAAAAGCTCCCCAGGTGACCCTGTTGTATGATTGGGACAAAAGAAAAGTCCATGTGTCTGGGCTTTCAAGCCATTGTGTCACCATCCAATCAGTTGGGAGTTGCATCAGTCTGGTTACTCTTGGCTAGGGTTGAGTCATTTGCTTAAAGGGGGTGGGGAAGTGTGAGTAGTTCCAAGGGTCAGGGGTCTGGGTACATCTCAGAAAGCTGGGCCAGACCGAAACCAGGAGCCAGGAGCTTCCTTCTGAGTCTCCCACGTGGGTGCAGGGGCCCAAGGACTTGAATCATCTTCCACTGCTTACCCAGGCCATTAGCAGGGAGCTGGATCGGAAGTGGAACAGCTGGGACTCGAATCAACAACTCAAACTGACGCCCATATGGGATGCCGGCATCGCAGGTGGCAGCTTTACCCGCCACGCCACAGCGCCTGCCCCAGGCTTTCCCTGTGGCACTCCACCTGCGTCCCACCGGAGGAAGCAGGCCTGGGGAGCGGGCTGTGACCCAAGGCTCTGTGCCTGGCTCTTCCTCTCGCCCCCAGTCTCCAGCAGGAAGAAGGCGGTGGAGGTGAAGTGCAGCCTGGCGTGCGAGTACCTGAGCGAGGAGGACTACATGGACCTGCTGTGGACCACCCTCTCAGAGTTTCCAGGTGAGCGGTCCGTGCAAGGTGCGGCCAGCACGGGGAAACCTGGGCGGACAACGGCCATTTACCTGGCGGCTCCGTCTGTGCACCTGCAAGCAAATCCCCCAATCACGACTACGAAGGGATTGATGTTTTACCCTCCTTGCAGGGTAACGAGTTAGGCTTCCAGGTTTCATGCCTGCTGGCAGAAGATGCGAGCCTCCTGGGTGGGAGACAAAGACCATTACAGAAATCAGGAGGAGCAGTAAATCAGTGTCAGTTCTCCTTGATCCTGAGTCCCACGGGGAGGACGAGGAAGAACTCGGGTGGACGCTTGGTGTGTGACGAATGTGCAATGCGGCAGAATGGATCAGTCCATCTTCTGCTATTGCAATGAAACACCCGAGGCTGGTTTACTTCGCTCACAGTCCCGGAGGTTCGAGCACGGGTGCCTCTCGTGAGGACCTCGTGATGGGTGACATTACAATGCCAGGAGGGCACGTGAACAGGAGAGATCACACGGCAAGACAGGGAGCCAGTCAGCGAAGGGCCAGTAACCATGCCCTCCTCGGCCGCGCCTGCCTTGTGACGGTTCCCTTATTCTAAGCCCTCGCTGTGTCTGATTTGCTCTCTCAAAGTCACGTTTTTCTTGTGCTTATTTTATTTGCTTTTTGGTCCCTTGCACATCCCAAACTCCTAGGCTAGTTCCTGGCACACAGTAGGCACCTAATTTACGGATTGAATAGACGGGATGAGGATTTGCTTATTTTTTATTTATTTGAGGGGCAGAGCTCCAATCCACTAGTTCCCCCTCCCCAAATCCCACAACAGCCCTGTGGACTGGTCTGGGGCTGAAGCCAGGAGCTGAAAACCCAATCCTGGTCACCCACGCGGGTGACAAGAACCCAACTCCTTGAACCATCGCTGCTGCCTTCCGGGGTCTGCATTAA
Organism: Oryctolagus cuniculus; assembly: GCF_051225735.1. Classification (NCBI taxonomy): domain Eukaryota; kingdom Metazoa; phylum Chordata; class Mammalia; order Lagomorpha; family Leporidae; genus Oryctolagus; species Oryctolagus cuniculus. The sequence continues at coordinate 22,124,894 of NC_142887.1, read as the reverse complement.
TAGGATGGTAACGAGTCAGGAGCCAGAGGCAGCGATCGAACCCGGGCACTCTGCCAGGGGCCAAGGGCTTCTTAACCTGCTGCTTCGCACCTGCTACCAGCATTTATTTTAGAGGGTTGCTTTGATGATTAAACAAGATAACAGATGTAAGACTGCTTAACCCAAGAAGTTTAATTGTCATCGGTAATAATAAGCATTCTGCTGTCCTGCCTCCCTTGAGTCAGGGAGAATAGGGTATTTTTTCAGTCCCCTTTAACACATGGGACAACTGAGGCTCAGAGAAGGCGAGGAACTGGCCCAAGACCACATGACAAATTCCATGCAAGGTGGCACCGTAGAACCCAGGTGTCTCTGACTCCTGGCCCCAGAATCTGCGGTCTGAACTCAGTGAATGCGGCCTGGGGCCTGTGCTCATCCTCTGTGGCCAGGTTGTGCCTGAATCCCAGGGCTCAGACCGGCACCGTCACGATGCCACAGGGGCTGTGGGTCAGGATCCTGGGAGCGGCGTCCAGAACCCAGTGCTTCAGTGTGTCTCACCTGGCCTCCATCAAGGATTCAGCTCGGGGCGTGGGCCCGCATCTGAGCACCCGGCAGGGGCAGAGCCTGCTCCCACGCTCACGCCCATGGCTGTGTGTGTGTGTGTGTGTGTGTGAGAGAGAGAGAGAGAGAGAGAGAGAGAGAGAGAGAGAGTCTGAATACTGGCACGTTGGAAATCAGGTGCTCTATAGCCTAGTCCCTGGGGGACCTCCCAGCACTTTTGCTGTGTTTGGCGGGGAGGACCACCTAACCCCACCAGAGCTGCCCTCCTGCCCCCTCGCCCCCCGGCAGGTGTCCTGGTGACTCTGTGGATCATCGACCGCCTGGGCCGCAAGAAGACCATGGCCTTGTGCTTCGTTGTCTTTTCCTTCTGCAGCCTCCTGCTGTTCATCTGTGTTGGAAGGTGGGTCCGCGGCGGAGGGGTGGGGGGCCCAGTCCCGCATGAGGCTTGTGGCTGCCCCACTGGTAGCCAAAGCTCAGGCTCGAGGTGGGAGCCCCTGGTCGGGGGGCTGGAGGGTATCTGGGGCCTGGTTGTCCTCTAAAGACGTCCAGGGTAGACTCATCTCCCGGCTGCTTGATTGGGCACCCTGCTGTGTAACTGACGGATCTGTTAGAAGTATTGATTGGCTCACCTGAATGGACCTCGTCACAGAGAGGCCCCGTTGTGCAGGCCTTTTGGGCCTGTCCCCGTCTTTCCATCTAACAAGAGCCTCAAAGTGTGGGAGTGGCCTCTGCCTCCCTGGACCTCCGGAAGCCCCCAGATCAAACCCACGGAGGCATCTCTGAGCCAGAGCTTGAAGGCCGGGAGGTGCAGCTGAGACCCTGAGATGCTGGGGTCCTGGGGCATTCATGGCAGCGGTGGAGCAGAGAGCTGGGGTCAGGATTATCTGGAAGTCACCGAGTGGCAGCTTCCTTTCCCGAGCACAAGTGGCTCCTGGCTCCATCCTGGCCTCTACGAGCTCCTCCCTGAGCTCGGGTTACTTAGAGCGCTTCTCCCAAACCCGGGCACCACGGACGTCCCCATCACTCAGCCTGATGCTCTGGGGAGTGAGTGGCGGGTGTGTGCGCCCCCTGGTGTGCACAGGTGTGTGCTGCGTGGGGCGATGGCCATCTTTGCTGATTGCCCAGATGCACGTTCCGCCCCCGGGAAAGCAGCAGACAGGAAACATGACGGCTCCTCTGCTCTCTCCCCTCCCCCCCTAGAAATGTGCTCACTCTGTTACTGTTCATCGCGAGGGCGTTCATTTCCGGAGGCTTCCAAGCGGCCTACGTTTACACACCCGAGGTAGGAGGAGTGCCCCAGGGATGCCCCCGCTCCAGAAACGCCAGCCTGAGTGTCCTTGCGACTGAGTAGTGGCCGGGAAGCCCTTCAGGATCCCCGCTTAGGTGTCGATCATTTTGTTCCTGTGTGTAAAAGCTTAAGGCCCGGAGGCCGGCGCCGCGGCTCACTTGGCTAATCCTCCGCCTGCGGCGCCGGCGCCCCAGGTTCTAGTCCCAGTTGGGGCGCCAGATTCTATCCTGGTTGCTCCTCTTCCAGTCCAGCTCTCTGCTATGGCCCAGGGAGGCAGTGGAGGATGGCCCAAGTGCTTGGGCCCTGCACTCCATGGGAGACCAGGAGAAGCACCTGGCTCCTGGCTTCAGATCAGCGCAGCGCTGGCCATAGCAGCTGCTTGGGGGGTGAACCAACAGAAGGAAGACCTTTCTCTCTGTCTCTCTCTCATTGTCTAACTCTGCCTGTCAAAAAAAAAAAAAAAAAAAAAAAAAAACAAGAAACAAAAACAAAAAAGTAAGGCCCGGTGTCGTGGTCCCAAACGTTACAGAACTGTGTAGCCCCAGAATGAAAGGGCCCCACATTCCCCCTGCTCTTGGAGGTGACCCTGCTGAGTAGTTCCACATCTGTTTTTTTTTTTTTTTTTTTTTTTTTTCCCTAAACCAACTCTGGCTGGAGAACAGAGGCAGATGTACAATTACTATCTCTGGACTGACACCGATAGGGGGTTTTCCTTGCCATTGTTCTATAAATATAGACAACACCCGTTTCCATGGCGTGGGTGTTGTCTTGGGTGCTCTAAGTAAGCCAGGAGGATTTGCAGTGTGGGAGGACCTGGATAGTTTATTTGCAAGTACGCCATCAGGCAGTTTGCAGGAAGAACTTGAGCGTCTGTGGGGTTCTGTACCCATGGGGTCCTGGAACCAACGCCCTGGTGGCTGAGGGCTGACTCCAGATGTTGGTGCCTGCCTCAGGCAAATTGTGAAACCGAGACGAGCTCCAGCAAGGGGCCGGTTCAGCGGTGTGAGGCAGGGGTCAGGGAAGCCAACGGGCGGCAGAGCCGTGCTCCAGCGCTCGCAAGGTAGACGGTGACTGGGGGAATTGTCACCGCACAGACGGAGTTTCTGGTTCCTGGCTTCGGCTTGGCCCACCCCCAGGTATTGTGAGCATTTGGGGAGTGAGCCAGTAGACAGAGATCTCTCTGTTGCTCTGCTGTTCAAATAAAATAAATAAACAAACCTTTTAAAGAAAGAGATAAATGAGAATACCTCAAACAGTTTATGGAAAATAGGACTCTAATATAAATTTAATTTGATATAAAAAATTTGAAATCCATGCATAGAGTTTTTTTTACATATACATTTTTGAAACATGAACTTACATTTTTAAAAAAATTTATCAACTTTTCATTCCACTTAAAATTCAGAAAGACGGGGTCGACATTGTGGCATAGTGGGTAAAGGTGTTGCCTACTATGCTGACATCTCATATGGGTGCTGGGTTCGAGACCCAGCTGCTCCACTTCCAATTCAGCTCCCTGCTAACGGCCTGAGAAAAGCAGCAGAAGATGGCCCAGGTGCTTGGGCCCCTGCACCCACATGGGAGACCCAGTTGGGGCTCCTGGCTCCTGGTAGCTCAGCCTTGGCCATTGTAGTCATCTGAGGAGTGAACGAGTGGATGGAAGATCTCTCTCTGTCTCTCTCTCTCTCCTTCTAACTCTTTCAAATAAAATAAATCTTTAAAAAAAAAAGAGAGAGAGACAGAGAGAGCTTTCATCTACTGGTTCAGTCTTCAAAGGCCCACAACAGCCAGGGCTGGACCAGACCAAACGCAAGAGCCAGGAGTGGCCGGCGCTGTGGCTCACCAGGCTAATCCTGCGGCGCCAGCACACCGGGTTCTAGTCCCGGTCGGGGCGCCGGATTCTGTCCCGGTTGCCCCTCTTCCAGGCCAGCTCTCTGCTGTGGCCCGGGAGTGCAGTGGAGGATGGCCCAAGTGCTTGGACCCTGCACCCCATGGGAGACTGGAGAAGCACCTGGCTCCTGGCTTCGGATCAGCTGGCCGCAGCGTCCACTGGGGGATGAACCAATGGAAAAGGAAGACCTTTCTCTCTGTCTCTCTCTCTCACTGTCCACTCTGCCTGTCAAAAAATAAATAAATAAATAAATAAAGCCAAGAGCTCCATCCAGGTCTCCTGCATGGATAGCAGTGAGAGCACTGGGGTCACACCTATTCCTCCCAAGGTGAGCATTCTCGGGAAGCTGGACTTGGACGTGGAGCTAGGACTCCAACCCAGGCACTCCAACATGGGCTGCAGACATCCTGCTGTGTCTTAACAGCTGCACCAAAAACCTGCCTCTCCATGAACTTTTTGAAGATGCTTAGAATGCATGGCAAAAATTTCTGAAGCAAAACAATCTTTTAGTTCCATTTTCCTTTTTTTAAGATTTATTTATTTGAAAGGCAGAGTTACAGAGAGGCAGAGGCAGAGAGAGAGAGAGAGAGAGGTCTTTGGTCCCAACTGTTCACTCCCCAGATGGCCACAACGGTGGAGCTGTGCCGATCCAGAGCCAGGAGCTTCCTCTGGGTCTCCCACGTGGGTGCAGGGGCCCAAGGACTTGGGCCATCTTCCACTGCTTTCTCAGGCCATAGCAGAGAGCTGGATCGGAAGTGGAGCAGTCAGAACTTGAACTGGTGCTCATATGGGGTGCTGGTACTGCAGGAGGTGGCTTTATCCACTACGCCACAGCACCGGCCCCAATTCCATTTTCCACAAGCTTTTTGAAGTGCTCTTGTCTACCAATGTGTATCTATGTGCATGAGATTTTACAATATATTGCTGAAAGGAAAAGACACAGTGAAGGATATGTATGGTATGTTAGCATTTATACATTTTGTAAATGCTGTGAGATATATATATACGTTATATGTATTATATATATATATTTTTTATGGACATAGCTGGGAGGATACATACGAAACTTCATCCATAGTTTGGTCCTACAGGAAGAATTTTCCTGGCAGAGGAACTAGATCAAAATAGAATTGAGGAACTGACTTTTCCCAAGAATCCATTTATGTATTTTATTTATGAAATTACATGAATTAAAGTATATAGAGATATACATGGTATGCACTCAAAAAGTAGTTGTTGAATGAATAAATAAATGAAGATAGATGTATATAAAATTCCAGAAAACAAAACTAGAAGGATTTGCGTGAACATGTGACAACTCTGAGTTCTGGGTCCTAAGAGCTGGGTGTTTTCCCCCTTTTTGTTTCTGATCTTTTCAACCCTCCTACCCCGAGCATTGTATTTGTTAGAGATGCGCTAGCGTCCCCAGTGAACGCCTCCAGAAGTGCAGGCATGGACACAGCAGAGGTCTCTTCCCCATGGGATTCAGGGACCCAGGCTCCTTGCCGCCTGTGATTCCATCATCTGGTGGTGCTGCCGGTGCACAGGAAAACACTGGGCAGTGTCTGGAGACGTCTCTGTTGCCCGGGGCTGGCGGCGGGGCATGGGGAGGAGAGAAAAGCCGCTGGCATCAAGCAGATAGAGGCAGGTGAAGGCCGGGGTGCTGCCCACCTCCTGTGATGCCCAGAACAGTCCCCACCACAGAGAGTGGCCCCTTCCAAGATGTCCTTGGCATGAAGCTTGAGAACTTCTCTCTGTCTTAGGGCCATGGAGTCCTCTTTCCAGCCCGAAGATGGGAGAGTGGAGTGCAGACGACACGCCCCCTCATTAAGCATCTTGGCCTGCAAGACGCGTAGCCCCTCCAAACTTTGCTTAGGAAGGAACTGGGCACGTGGCCACCCCCATGTGCAAACTGAGAATGTACCTCCCCCAGTCTCTTGACAAAATTCCTTGAATGCCTGTGATCAGAATTTCTGGGTAAACCCAAGAGTAGGGGCAGGGAGGGCCATTGCTGGCTCTGGATGTGCAGAGGAGTCCTTGGGGAACCACCGATGGCAGGGAGGACCCCGTGTTGTGCTCCCATGCTCAGCTCAGCCTCGCGCTGGCTTTCTCAGTTGAACCGCCCATACCCCCTTTCCGATAAGAATCTCCCCGCAAGCCTGAGGGATTTGCCAGGACTTCAGACCTGTGGGGGAGGGTCAGTCCCATCAGTCCCGAGCTGCAGGAGACAGAGGGGTGTCTGTGTGTTCCCAAGCCCACATCCGGCTGGTGTGTTTCAGGTGTACCCGACAGCGACACGGGCGCTGGGCCTGGGCACCTGCAGCGGCATGGCGAGAGTGGGTGCGCTCATCACTCCATTCATTGCTCAGGTAGGCGTTGTCCCGGATATAGGAGGTGGTGTGTGGCAGAACCCAGTGCCCGCCAAGCAGTCCCCGTGTGTGCCGCCTTCTGCAGAGGCATCTGTGCGCCTCACACCACACACCCTCTGAGAAAAGAAACGTGGCGTGCGCATGAGGAAACAGGCTCAGAGGGGGAAAGACACCTGCCCAGGCTCCCATGGCTGGGAAGTAGATAGGCCAGGGCTCAAGCCCAGGTGTCCCCCGAGCAGACGACCCTGAAGCTGCCAGGCGATGTGACCCCTAACTGTGCAGATGCACACAAATGTCCCTGTGCCTGCTTTCTGAGTCAGGTGTGGTTGTGGAAGTTTGCAACTCTGTGTGCATTGAAGTGTTTCTATCCGTGGCTGGGGATCTTATTAAGTCTTTGAGCTTTTCACGTATCTAAATTTTTTTTCTGTTCATATCAATGTTTTATCGCGGTAAAGGTTACACACATCAAATGCACTGTTTTCAAACGAATGATCTGGTGCCATTCAGCACATTCATAAGGTTGTACAACCGCCACCTCTAGCTCGTCCCAAGACGCCTCCATCACCTTGAACTAGAACCCCGTGTCCACTCCCCAGCCGCCCCCCAGTCTCCTCTCTCCACCCATCCCCTAGTCCTTAGCACCCTCCCATCCACTTCCGGTGTCTGTGGGTTTGCCTTTTCTGAATATGTCAGGTACACGGAATTCCAATACTTGTTTGAGCTCAGGACTCAGCTTTGGTTTCTGTTTGTTCATTTGTTTGTTTGTTTGGGGCCCTTTGCTGCCTGTCCCTCCCGATATTGGTTGAGAGCCTGCTTGATGCCAAGTGCTCCCCAGGCATCCTCTCATTAACAAGGGATATTGTGCCCCCTCTGCCCATCTGACAGAGGAGAAAACAGGAGTCCACCGCCTCCTGGTCTGCCCTGTGCCCTGAAGCTGGGGAGCTGGCACAGGCGTGGTTCCACGATACAGTGTAGCATTAGGCATTCAGCCTCATGAGTGTGAGTTCAAGTCCCAGCCCTATCCTTATTATGTATATGAACGTGGGTGTGCTACTGGCCCTCCTGGAGCCTCCATTTTCCCCTCTGAGCTCACAGAATGGGCGTGTGGAGTGCAAAGCTTCAGCACGGACATTCTCACCGACCTGCGTCTTCCCCTCCCTCCCCCCAGGTGATGCTGGAATCCTCCGTGTACCTGACTTTGGCGGTTTACAGCGGCTGCTGCCTCCTGGCCGCCCTGGCGTCCTGCTTTTTGCCCATCGAGACCAAAGGTCGTGGCCTGCAGGAATCCAGCCACCGGGAGTGGGGC